>NC_044569.1:32745279-33084862 GCF_007565055.1 Rhinopithecus roxellana | reverse complement strand
CTGGTTGTCCCAGGACATTTGATAAAAGGTTCATCTTTGCCCCAGTATTTTGAGATACAACATTTATTATTTACTGTATTACTGTGTCTATTTCTGGAATTTTTAATCTATTTGACTGGTCTGGTTTCTGCATACCTGTGCCAAGCTCCTTTTCTTAAAGAGGCTTTCAAGTACACTTTAGTATCTGATAGGGTTCATCACTTCACAACCTCTTCCTTTTGCGATTTTCCCAATTTGTTCTGTGTATTTCTTTTTCCATTTGAATTTTTGTACACTTTAGACTGGTATTGCCTCTCAAATTATTGGTCTGTTTACACCAAAACAGGATGGGTCTAAATCCTATCTCATTGAATTTATACATTAACTTAGTGTGATATGGCAGTATCAAGCTTAAGATTTTTATTTTTTGAAGGGTAAATTTCATATTAGCTTAAAAATAAAGAAAAAGATTCTGAGCACAGGCTCCAGGATGACAGGCAGAAATGAAGATGAAATCAACTTGTGGAATAGACCCCTAACAACACATACTCTTTGTTAATTGTGAAATGGTTATTAAGGGAAGCACTTGAGTAGCTTTTCTTAATATTGCATGAAAGGGAGTAGCTTCTATTGTTGTATAACCTGATTATGAAGGAAAATTAACTACAAATACTTTCATCTTTTAGTGTGTCTCTATCTTGGAAAAAGGAAATCTAGACCATATATTCATTTACGGGTACGTGTGTGTATGTGTCTGTGTGTGTGTGTGTGCCTAGTCAGTGCATTAATCACTGTGCATAGAGGATAAATGATTGTATAAAATCAGAAAAGGTATCTGGGCGTGGTGGCTCACTCCAGTAATCCCAGCACTTTGGGAGGCCGAGATGGGCAGATCACAAGGTCAGGAGTTGGAGACAAGCCTTACCAACATGGTGAAACCCCACCTCTACTAAAAATACAAAAATTAGCCAGGTGTGGTGGTGCATGCCTATAATCCCAGCTACTCAGGAGGCTGAGGCAGGAGAATCGGTTGAACCCGGGAGGCAGAGGTTGCGGTGAGCAGAAATCGTATCACTGCACTCCAGCCTAGGCAACAGAGGGAGACTCTGTCTCAAAAAAAAAAAAAAAAAAAAAGAAAAAGAAACAGAAAAGGTAACTCCGTTCAGAAGACCCTATTCTAGAAGGTGAGGTATGTATTTGCCAAATAGGTGTAAACTTGTGACCTTCTTGAGGAAGTGACTTTTGAGCTAATACTTGAAAGTAGAGAAGGAGATGAAGTGGTAGGCAAAAGCTAGGAAGAGAGTTGTGGCCAGTGTGGAGAAGGTCTGGAAACAGGAAGAATGGGGTCAATGAGGAAAAAACGGAAGGCCAGGGTGTTTGGAGTGCAGAGCCCTACCAAGATCATGGTTTGAGGTGTGGTAAAAACATTCGCAGTAGCCAGACCCTACAGATGTGTGCGTGGCTTGTTGAAGTCTTTTCTGAAAACCGTGAAGCCATTGATTGGACTCGGTTCATGTGAGGAGAAGAAAACAAAATCTGGGTTTGAATATTAAAATAATCACTTTGGCTTGTTTTTAAAGAACTGGTTTTAAGACAGTTTTTAAAAGAAGAGGGCAAGGTTGTATATGGAAGGCGTCCCCGGGGGGCTGCTGCAGATGTCCTGAGAGAGGTGATAGCTTTACATGGAATTATGGGTAAGGAAATGGTGTGTATTTAAAATGGAAATAGCTATGGTGATTTAGAAATGCTAACAGCTGGGCCTGAGTTTAATCTTAGGAAATGAAAGGATTGTCTTACCCATTACTGCCACAGAGAACTCTGCGGGAGAGCCTGCTTTGGGGTTGAGGAAGAAAAGGTCAAAGTTGGCAACATTGAAGAGAGAGAGATTTCAAGTAGGAAGTTGCATATGTAAGTCTGGAACTCAGAGGTGATATCTAAGTTGTTTGGTAAATAGACATATCTCACAATCATGCAATTCGTAAGCCTTTTATTTTAATGATTAATGGAGTTTCTGAAGGAACAGTGATTCTATCCACATGACTTGATCCTAAATGATCTGTAGGTTTGTGTTTTAGGTCAACTGTGCAAATATGGGAAAAGCACATAGCAATTCACAGGAGGATGATTTTCAGTTAGATTCATCCTATGGCCTAAAAATTTGAGAAGAGCAGAATTAGAAGCACAAGATGAGTCTGTTTAGAAATAAAACAAAACAACAACAAAATTTTGTTTTAGAAAAAAAAGGTGGTGTCTGACTGGTTCAGGAGGATTAGGTGGTTCTCAAATGTCAGGAAGAACTAGATTCTAGACCTTTGACAAACCAATTCACCTTGTGGAAACAGAGGGCTATTAAATAGAATTTGGGAGATAAGGGTTCGATGAGATAGTGTTGGAGACTTCTTCACATTTGAATATGCTACAAATACATTATTTCTGGTTTTCTTTAAATGTCCCCCCCCCCCCACGCTGACACACACACACACATACATACACGCAAACGCGCACCCTTATGCCCCTAATTTTCAACTTAGTTTATGACAGAGTTTGCCATAGCGATTTATAGAGCAATCTTCCTTACAAGATTCTGTTATCAATTCACATAAGTTGAAAATTATTCTGATTGCTTCAGAGTACCAGTTTTGTTTATTTTTTTTTCTCCAAGGGTCTATGAGAAAGTCTAATGTTCTCAAAGGTAAAATTTCCCAAGAAGACACTACCTCATTACCATTCCTTAAAAGCTATTGGGGTTTCTTGGACCTTGAAATGTGGTTTTAAAAAAAATGGAGAAGGCATCCTTGTTTTTCTTTGTAGGTGATCATTAGCTTTACGTCACATACACTTACTACTCATATTATTTATTGTCATTCACACTGGGTAACCTAAGTAAAGTAATAAAACATTTAATAAATTTAGATATGATATTTTATATGTGTATAAGATTAGGAGCAAAACTCATATAACTATGATGCAAAACCATTACAAACCAATATCTCACACAAATATATGTATGAAAAATCTGATTTGAATAAATTTTTATCAATTAGAAATCAATTTTGTGTTTCCTAAGTATTTTGTAGATTATTTTGTTTGTAGTAAAGTATTACATTATGTCTTGCATCAAGTCTCATGAATGTTTTGCTACTATCCTTAAATAAATTTGTAAGTAGCATTTGCGTTGTGTCAGAAATAAAACACTATAGTATTTAGTTTATACACCATGTTTAGTATGTACTATAAGATATCGAGGACTGCCATTATTTCTATTCATCTATCATGTTTTCCAGATTGTCAACTCATTACTAAATGTGTTTTCGTTAACTCTGTATCGCAGCATGTCTATTATAAGTAATAGTGGCACTGGGCGCAGTAGCTCACAGCTGCAATCCCAGCACTTTGGATGACCTGAAGTCAGGAGTTCAAGACCAGCCTGGCCAACATGGTGAAATCTCATCTCTACTAAAAATAACAAAAATTAACCGGGCCTGGTGGCACATGCCTATAGTCACAGCTACTTGGAAGGCTGTGGTAGGAGAATCGCTTGAACCTGTGAGTTGGAGGTTGCAGTGAGCCGAGGTAATGTCACTGCACTCCCACCTGGGCCACAGAATGCGACTCCATCTCAAATAAATAAATAAATAAATAAATAGAAATACAAATAAGTAGTAGTGGCACAATGGATACTTATTGATACAATAAACAATCTAGGGACCAGTTACATTTTCCAGTCCCTCTTAAACACTCCTGGGTCAGGGTAAAACACTTAGCTGCCTGCTTAAGAAATACTTTCTCCTGAAAGTTACGAATGTGAGAACGTGAATGAATTGACACAGTTTGCTCTCAAGACCCTGTGCAAAAAATGTCTTCCTGTGCCTACCAATCCAAAGCTATTATATCATAAGTTTTTCCTACCCAAAACTGCTTAAAAATCATCTGGATGAGAAATGAAACCTTATAAATACCTCCCTGAATGTTTTCTCTTTTAAGATACTATGTTCTAGCAAAGTGGTATTCTTCTTCCCTACAGTAAATCTTGTAAAATTTACTCATCGTGAGGTTTTTCTGTTGATCTGGAAAATGGTATCCATTGTACAACTATGACAATCTGGATGTTCCAACAAGATCAGATAGAAATATCCTCAGCATCGCATCTCAGGCCCTTTCATCAGAAACAGCTCACTTCCCTGAGGCCTGCAAAGCCTCTGACTACAATGGTAATAAGTATGCCCTGTGTTTTGACTAAATGGAAATGTCCTTTCTTGAAACTCTCAATCACGAATTTCTTTGTTATGAATCTTGTGATTATCTGAATGGGGGTGAAAACTCTTACCCCTGGGGAGCAATTGACTGGTAACCAACCTCGCTATGCAATCAGTCCCATTTTGTTTTGTTTGTTTGTTTGTTTGTTTTCTGTGCATTATTTGTGAACCTATAAAAGGAATTTCAAAGGGAAAAGGGTTTTATTGATCCTGCAAGTTCCCTCTTCAGACTGTCTAAATTGCTGGTTACTTCAGAAGGCTGCATTCAATCAGCCTCTTTATAGAACACCGTTAGCTTGAGTTACCTTTTCCACGTAGCAAAAGGGCTTTCATCAGACTTAATGTTACTGAGAACAGCTTTGTTTTGTTTTGACTGTCTAGAGAACGCGTCATAGCTCCGGCTGGCAGTGACTAGTCTTTGGTCATGTTCTGGAGCTACGTGGTTTGCACACGTGTCGTTTTCACAAGCAAATGCTATTTTTATGGCTGTTCACTGTTTGGCTCTACCGTTCAAACCCTTGCCTGCTTCGTCTTTTAACATACGTGCATAACGCCCCAGTGGGATTCAGGCCTGTAAGGACAATAAGAAATTGCACTGGCCATGTAGGGAAGCTCAACATGAATTACGTAGTTCATTTAAAAAGCACGTCAAAGAGAGATCACTTTGTTTAACATGAGTGAACTCTCCTTTCAGTTAGCTACAACAGTTACTGAACTAGTAATATGTACACAAGAAAATTAATGTGGTTGGATTCTTAAGGAAAGTATTACATTGTATTAAAGGTGTAAATTCAAAGAGATTCATAGTTACTGAATACACTAAAATAGTTAATATTTTAGGCTAAAATTTAAACTTATCATCTAATTTAATAATTATACTAAACATACACATAAAAGTATATTAAGATTAAATTAAAAGAATTTGCTGCTTGCCTCAACAAATATTTGCTTCTGGAAGCTAAGACTATGAACCAACTATTTACTTACATAAATCAAGTGCATTCTTCAAAATTTCTTTCAAGACATTGTTCTGTGCCTCCCAATCCAAGCTAGGATGTGATAAACTAAACTCCACCCATAGATAAACTTCACCCTACAATTTTCATCCCAGAACCACTCAGCCGAGCCTGCCAAACCTCATAAATACCTTTCTCAAATTTCCTCATATTGAGAAACTACTAAGACTCTATTAAGGTAGCATTCTCCTACATTTTAGTAATTCTAATAAATTTAATTTCTTTGGCTCAACAATTTTGAATGGTAGTCTTTTATGGATTCGAAAGGTAGCAGAATTGATAACAATGAAAACAGAAGTAAATGACACAAATGGATGATTTTCATGGAAGATATTGTGTTAATTAGATTTCCTTAAAATATACTATTTTCATCTTTTAATCTTTATCAGGTTTAATTTAATTTAAGCTTTATCAGATTTTTAACATCAATAATATATGTAATGCATTATTATAGTAATTTTTAACTTCATAATATACTTAAAATATTTTTAATTTACCATAGGATTAAGCAATGAATTTACCTCAAAATAATACTTCAATGAAATGAGAACACACAAGTTAGAGTTCCTCCTGACAATATAACTTTAAAATATAATTTGATTTCTCTGTTATTGAGAGATAGATTAGCTGTGAATGTAAGAATTTCTACTTTTTCTTCTTAAAAACGCTGAACTGAAAGTTAGGTCCTTCAGCAGTGCGTCTGCCATATGTCGAGGGTGTGACAGAATGGGAACACTTATAGCCCAAATTAAAATGTCTCATGGTAGTCTCCCAAGTGATTCTGAAATAGAAAAAAATATAAGCCAAGGTCAGAAAAATGTCACCATGTGAACAAGCTGTCAAGTAGCCTCCAAGGAAACATGTCCAGTTGACTTCTCTATAAGTAAAATAAGTCATGTAAGTGAAAGAGTACAATTTAAATGCACCTTCATTAGGCTGATTAGGGATTAAAGGAAAGACAGCAATTTTTACTTCCTCTCAAAAGAAAGAATATACTTTATTTTTTCTCTAATTCTTGCTGCCTCCCCAAAATTCTGAGATGGGGCTCAATAAATTGCCTAAATATTATGATTTCCAAAGGAATTCATAATTTGGCCTGAGGTGTTGGGGAAAGAGGGTTATCATAATGATCATCACCTGGTGGTGAACATCATGGGTCCTCTCCAGAGGTAACTGTGAAATCAGCAAGTCCGGGGAGTTCTCATCAAAACCGGGTTCCCTCCCGATAGACTTGATCATCCCACCTGTTTGCTCATATGTATGTTTCATAGGTCTAACCGTCTATGTAGATTTGTTATATTAACACGTTAATCTGTTAAACCGTTGATCCCCCAAAATTGCAAGAATTGTGGTCATGCATTTTAAATATTTGTTTCAAATATGGGATTCAATCATCTTAAAGAGTTGAAAGTTTACAAGTGAATGAAGAAAATAAAGTATTTACAGTAATGGAGGGAATGGGTAATGTAAATGAATTATTTGCTTATAGGTGATACACAAATAATGCATGCCACATTTCCTGCTCCAGTCACTGACACAGAAACTGATAAGGAATTGAACTGCTGTAGTTAGTAACAGAGACAGAGAGACACAGACAGACCTTAGAGCATATTCACTCCCGAGCTATAGAGACACTGAGATTTATTCCTACAGGCGGTTAAACCTCATGCACAGGCTCGACTGGCTTAGTGCCTCCATAGAAGTGCCTTAATTGAATTGCCATGTAAGGCTGTGCCCTTGTCTTTTATCAAAGGTTATTCTAAGAAACAGCCACATGAAGAAAATTTCTCTATCTTTAGCGAAATTGCAGATAAAAACACTGCCTATTATGCTAATGTCCCTTTTAAGATTTTACACAATACACTTTTTAACATCTAATGCCATATATATCTATGTATTGACCTATTGAAGGTATAGTTTAATGTCATATATATATTTATTTTATACACAAACACACACACACACACTCCCAGACACACACACACACACACACACACACACAGTCTGCTTTCCTTTTTTTCTCTTTTTGAGTGAAAACCACATAAGCCATTATATCTTGGTTTTTCCTTGTTGTTTTGATATGAAAAATTCAACTGAATTTGTTCTCTATGGCTCCTGATGCTATTAACTTCTTCATATATATATATATATATATATATATATATATATATATATAAAACATCACAGATTTACTTGTAGATGAAGAAACTGAGCATCAAAAATGTTAATTAACTTGTCCCTATTCCAGACTCACAGGCAATAGATGGCACAGGGAAGCTTTTGCCATTTTTCAATCTGAGCAGAGTTGTCATTCTTTATTTTATGCCACACCTATGGAAGTGCACAAGCCAGGCACCCTGCCTAAATTACATCCCTGCTGCCTGTCATGGAGCCTAGAACTCAACTTTGTTTCATTATATTCATTAAGTTTTAGAGGCTTTCTCTATCTTAAATGTAAAATCCACAATGCACAGACCACACTCAACTTTGTATATTAAGGAGGTGAAGTACTAGAAGCTTCTGCTTTCAGAGAGGCACACAGGAGGAAACAAGTTATTAAAAGACACACAAATACAAGGCTGGGCATGGTGGTGTGCGCTTGTAATCCTAACACTTTGGGAGGCCGAGGTGGGTGGATTATCTGAGGTCAGGAGTTCGAGACTAGCCTGGCCAACATGGTGAAACACCTTATCTACTAATACAAAAATTAGCTGGGCACGGTACACGCCTGTAGTACCAGCTACTCAGGTGGCTGAGGCAGGAGAATTGGTTGAACTCGGGCGGCAGAGGTTGCACTGAGCTGAGGTCATGCCACTGTACTCCAGCCTGGGCAACAGAGCAAGATTCCATCTTAAACAAAGACAAAATATATACAAATATAAAAAGGCAAATCCACTAAGAAGACAGTTTTTCTAGTATTTGTCACTCCATGTTTTTCAGGCCACAAAAGATTAAGATATTCTGAAAATTATTTTTGATATCTATTTTACTGTTATCATCTAATGATTTATTTTAAAACAACACACCTTCAAAATGAGAATAAAATAGAAACAGTCCAAGCAGAGTAATCAATCTAAAAGAAGATCAAATGCAAATGCACAAGAAACATTTAAAGACTAAAATGCTAATGATGATGAAGTAATTCTGAGGTAACATCTAGTAATGAGATTCACGAGATTCACCCCACACTGAACACTGTTCTGCAGTTTTTAGAGAAATTTGAAAGATTCCACTCTGGTCTAATCTACACAAAACAAAATTGTTTAAAAAGATGCACTCCCTTACAGGGGAGACATAAAGAAAAATTAAAAAGAGACCACTGCCTTTTGGTTGTAGGATTTCGTGAAATTCTGCAATATTTGCACCATTAGCAAGGAAAAGAATACATGACAGGATTCCTGATGGAGGATGGTTGAGCTAACTGCCTAGAAAGTGGGAGACAACCAACATATATTATCACCAAAAAGAGTAAAGTTTCCATTATGATGGCAGTCACCAAAACAATGACAGTATTTACAAATGCATAAAATTTGAGAAGGTAAAAGAAATACAAACAGTATGGGCAATGGAGGTGTAACATCATAAATACCGAAAGAAGTAGTGTTCAGATCATCCAAGCGGAAATGAAAACATGTTACCCAGTTTAATTATCAATGAACTGAGAGTGATCTGCTACTACATCAAGTAAAGATTATTTTCTGCCTGATGCACAGAACGCATTACTAGATTTAGAGTTTTGCATGCAGAAGGGATGATGCTGCAACATTTAAGGGCATCCGCTTTTAGGGAGAAATAAGCATGGCTGTTGAGAAAAGCCCAAATTTGAATAGTATATTTTTGATGTAGAAGATACCTTCTACATATACAGATATTAAAAACACATTTACATAGGTGAAACTATTTATGAGAATCTATTGCTGCTTGTACTGTCATACTACTCAAATACACTATGTGAGAAAATCAGTGAATTAAAATGGAAAGCACGTTGTAATTTCAGGGTGGGAAAATGGAGTTTAAAAAGTCAGTTTTCAATAACAATTTGCATATGACTGTGTGTATTAGTTTTCTATTGCTGCACAACAGATTAAAACAAATTTAGTCACTTAACACATAATCTCACAGTTTATGTGGATTAGTAATCTGGGAGTTGTTCTGCTGGGTCCACGTCTCAGGATCTCACAAGGATGCAGGGCAGGAAGAAGCTGGGGTGTGCTCTCATCTGGAAGCTCTTCTGGGGAAGAATATTTCTCCCCCATTCTTTCAGATTGTTGACAGAATCCATTTTCTTGCACTGAATGCTAAGGAAACTAGCTTCTTACTGACTCTTGGCTATGGGGTTTTCTCAGATCCGAGAGACTACCCATACCCCTTTGCTATGTGGTCTTCTACTGGGCAGTTCACGGGCTATTTGTTTTTTCAAAGCAAGCAGACAAATCTCTCACCTCAGTGTGCTAAACAGAGTCTAACATAACATAACCATGGGCAAGTCATCACCTTTGCCCTTGTCTATTGATTAGAAGGAAGTCACAAGTCTCACCCATATTTGAGGACCTAGACTCATTGGGACTCATCTTAATGTATGTCTGCCATAGTGAGTGATTGCATATGAGCACAAACAGAGAAGGAATATGACAAATTAAATATCCTCTCAATAAGACATGAATATATGATTTTTTCTTTTGAGTTAAAATTATTAAATTGTAGAAGGAAAGTAAATGGATACAGGCCAGGGATTTTTATATCCCTGCCACCTTTGAAAACCTGGTTGTGTATGGGCTACAGTACACCTCTTGCAGAAGCACCTGGAAAGCACTGACAACCCCAAAATATATCAATTTTTGTGCTATACTTTTTGTTATTGGAAATTATCATATAATTGTCTCTAAGTAACTTCTGTGTCAAAATGTTTCAGAAATTGAATCTCTCATAAAATGATGGGAACAAAAAATGATACAAAAGGACCTGCAGTCGGAGGCACATTAAATGTTTTGCAAACGCCACAAGGTAAACAAAAGGTGAAAGACATATTCGTGTTCTGTGCTCTGTCAAAAATCAGAAACACACACAGACACACACTCAGATCATACAAAAACTACTAATTAATGAACATCTATTACATATCATGTAATACTACAAGAACTCAGAGAATTATGTGTTAATAGCTGCTTCTATGGATTGTGAGGCTAACTTTTAGAAAGGATAATTTGACTAACAACAAGTTACATTGTAGCATATTATTCAAAGAGCTTTCCATTTATTCATTCATGTAGTCTTTACAACAGCTTTATAAATTAAGTGCTAGTGTTTGCTCCAGTTTACAGATTATAAAAATGAGGCACAGATAGAATAAGTGTCTTCTCCAAGGCCATCTGGTTATCATGTCACAATGCTAGGAACCAGGCACAGGACACAGAGTTCCAGAGTCCTTGTCTTTACTCACTGTGGCATGCTGATTCCCAGGGCAGAGCGAGGACTTAGCACTTATTTCCCCACCTCCTAAATGTGAGGTGCCAATTGTTCTTAACAGACTAATACTATCAAACTAAAATTAGATACCTTTACTTCACTCAAAATCCTGAGATGGCATCCCCCTCAGGGTATCACGATTTAACAGATCTAACCCTCGCTCCTCTTGTCACTGAGTTGTTCTTGCCCTCTTAGGAAAGGCTGCAGAATTTTGAATTTTCATATAATTTTATGTTAGAATTATCTTAAATTAAAAGAGAAAATAGTTATGGCTTTCAAAGCCTAAGTTTAAAATTTAGGTTTTAGATATTCCTTCTGGAACTAAAGACAGAGATAATTTGGGTGCCCAATATTAAAATAACTCATTCATCTGCACATTATTTTGTCAAGTTCTAGGGATTTTTTTTTTTTTTTTTTTTTTTTTTTTGAGAAGGAGTCTTGCTCTGTCGCCCAGGCTGGAGTGCAGTGGCATGATCTTGGTTCACTGCAAGCTCTGCCTCCCGGGTTCACGCCATTCTCCTGCCTCAGCCTCCCGAGTAGCTGGGACTACAGGGCACCCGCCACCACGCCCAGCTAATTTTTTTTGTATTTTTTAGTATAGACGGGGTTTCACCGTGTTGGCCAGGATGGTCTCGATCTCCTGACCTCGTGATCTTCCTGTCTCAGCCTCCCAAAGTGCTGGGATTACAGGTGTGAGCCGCTGCACTGGGCCAAGTTTTAAGGATTTTTATAGTGACCTAGATGCTGGTTCTTGGCTCATGGCTTTGAGCTGTCTTAGTTCATTTAGGAGCTGCACCCTGCATGGGTCTCTGATAATTGTGGATTCACTCACTGAAGGAAGTTAAAGGCAAATCCTCGACTTTCATCATCTCTTCAGAAGGATGTTTCTGGATTGAATCACAAGGAACAGATATTATTTCTGAAATGTAAAAGCAAAAGCCCAAATCCACCTTGTTTGTAACATTTTTATGAGTTAGGTGCATTGTTTTCCTAGAGAAAAGAAAGTGTCAGAATGAAGTGTAATGGCATTGAGTTTTAGTATACATGTGCGAGCCTCAGTTCCTGCTCTACATCGGCATGTCTCAGCCACTTATGAAAAGGTACATATTGCTTGGCCCCACACAAAAGTCCTAAATGAGGATGTCTGAGAAACAGTCATAGAATTTATATTTTTACAAAGCTGTCTGTATGCAATTCTAGTGAGCAGCCAGCTAGGTTTGTGAACCACTAGCAGAGAATAAGTAATAATAATCCAAACAATAAGTCATCTGCCAGTTGCTATGTAGCAGAAAGTAACATAATCTCAAGTGAGGAAAAATGGAAACAGATTATGTTTGCATAGAGGTTTATTCAAGTACATTCATATATACTGATAAAAATATATTAATTCCAAGACAGTGAAAATATAAAAAACCATGATAGCATTTTATTGAGCACTTTCCTCAATAAAAAGTATGATACTTTGCAATGTGTTTGTGTTTGTTTAGTGGACATATATATTTTTTACCTTTTCATTAATCAATTTAAAGATACTCTTCAAAATTAGTGCTTGAACATATAGTGCAATGCTGAATAACTTATAGTAATTGTATCAAAACAAATAGTTAAAGAGAAATTAAATTGTAGCCTTAAGGCTCCTCTCTCTTCTTTCATTTGTTTATTTGCTTTTGATTTAGTCAGTTTACATATTATTTTGTTCCTATTTTCACCAAATAAATTAAACATATCAAAAGCTTTATTCTGTGACAGAGTATTACTGGCAATATAGATCCAATGGTGAACAAGGCAGAAACAATCCTGGTATCAGAAAACTTACGTTCTACAAAAATGATTACCAAGAAAAACCTTAATAAAATGCTTATTAATAAGATGTCAAGAAGAATAAAATGACGAGAAGGAGGCGACTTAGCAAATACTAATAGTAAACATGTATCAAGCACAGGGAAGAGCTAATATATAAGGTGTTAGAAAGAAGCGACCTGGGTGGTGCAGGAGCAGAAAGCTTGTGTGGCTGGAGTCTGTAGGACAGTGGTGAGAACAGCACAACAGAAAGAAAAACTTGGGCTGCACAGGGAAGCCAAAAGAAGGAGCCAGTACTGAACTCGTGGTTAAGCAGAAGCTACTGGAGTATTTTAAGAAAGGCAATTGTTTGATCTGGTTTACAGCCTAAAAATGATCACTCTGACTGCTTTATGAGCAATATAAGGGGCAAAATGGACAGAAAAATCACCCTTATATGACTATTGCACTTGCCTGGCACAGATGAGGGCTTCTCCTAGGAAGGTGGCACTGAGAAGGGAGGGCAGAGGGCTGAGTTATGAAATGTTTTGGAGGTCAGATGACAGAACTGGATGATGGTGTGGATGAGAGTGGTGAATGTGTGTGTGTATAAAACCATCCTCAGAATATGTTGATAGTTTCTCAAGATGGTTACAGTGTTTGTATCTCATGTACATGGTGTAGTTTTAAAGTAAATATCTACTTTGTATATTGAAAGTAGTAATATGCATGTTAGAATTTTGTTAAGAAGGTGTAGGCTCCCCTTTTGTTTTCAGCAATTCACCTTCAAGTAGTCCTAATGTGAGACTATTAGCAGAAGTTAAGCTTCTTAAATACATATCAAAGACAGTTATTATGTAAACATGTGTCTTTCCATATCTTTCTATCCTTCCATTGTCTGACCAAATATATTGTTGAGGGATGATAATGTATGTATGAATGTCTCACAATTAAGACTGTAATTTAGCTTTGGTTCTTCTAAAGTGAAAAATTACCAGTATCTTAAAAATATATTTGCTTGTGGATACATATGTGTGCATTTTCAAATGACAGGTACTTGGGGGAAAATGAAGGGACCAACCCGTAATTTACTCTGTAGGGATCAGTTATCAATGTGAACAGCGAGGCATGTGGTCCAGGGTGATGGTGGGAATTTTCCACACCAAACAATTCTAATGATAGACCATCAGGTGGGGCATCAAGGACAGTTCCGTGGCATTACAGAGCCTAAGCCACAGTGGCACTTTGCTAAAAGGTTAAAGAAGCATAGGTAGTGAGAGAGATGAAGCAGCCTTATATTAACCAAAAGACTTTGTGTTAAAATAAGCATGGAGCATTCCTAATGGATATTTTAAGTGACTATTTTGCACAACTGCTTTTGACTAAACCAGTTCTACTTCACTTAGAAGGTGAAGAGACTGTTGCTGTAGCAGCATTTCTTCTCCTTGACATTATTTTTCAGCATATAGAAAAAGATATTTCAGAAATAGTCATACAAACTGGGACAGTTGGAGACATGCCTATGCTTACATCCTATAAGTAAAAATATTTCTATTATGCTTGTCACAAAAACTCAATATCGTGGTATTGATGAGTATTATGCAAACATGGAAATATCTGTAAAATAATTGTAACACATTTTTAGTTAATTCTTTTAAATTCTTTCAAATTTCACCTAATGAGAATCTAAAATTCAAGTGCACCTGTATGTCACAAATGGAAAAGATAAATCACCTTAAGATCCGGGAGAAAGTACATGCAGATCCCATGGGCATTGGAGATGGAGGATGGCATCTTTCTGTGGTACAGTGTGCAAAATTTAAAGACTAACAAAATAAGGGTTTGAGTTCTTGCTCTTAGTATTTCTTATATACAGTAGGTATAAAAAGACATAAAAAGTTATCGATGAAGTTTATTGAAGATCTCATAGAGACTGAGGTATCTGGAAGGGAAAATGCTATTCTGAGGAAAAAGAGAAAGGTTGCTTCTAAAAGAAAAACGTATTTATTATTTCTTGTCTGACACATAAAACAATATGTGTACCTATTTATGGGGTACAATGTGCTGCTATGGTATGTATACACCAGCGAATGAATAAATCAAACTAGGTAACATGACTGTCACCCCACATACTCGTGTGTGTGTGTGTGTGTGTGTGTGTGTGTGTGTGTGTGTGTCTGCGTGCATGAGAAGATTTCAGATCCACTCTCTTGGCAATTTTCAAATATGCAATACATCATTATTATTTAAAATCATGATGATGTACAATCGATCTCCAGAACATAATCTGTCTGTCTAACTGAACCTTTACACCCTTTGACCTATATTTCCCCACTCCCCACTTTCCCAAGTCCCTGGTAACCAGCATTCTACTCTCTGTTTTTCTGAGTTTGACTGTTTTCGATTACACGTAAGTTAAGATCACGCAGCGTTTCTCTTTGTGTGCTGGTTTATTTCATTTAGCATAATGTCCTCCGGTTCATCCATGTTGTTGCTAATAACAGAATTGTCTTCTGATCTGGAATTGTACATTAAAACCACAATGAAATATCACCTCACACCTGGTACAATTTCTTTTATCAAAAAGATCACAAGTGTCATTAGGGATGTGGAGAAAAGGGAGCCCAGATACACCGCTGGTGGAAATGTAAACTAGTACAGCCGTTAGGAAGAAATGTATTGAAGTTCCTAAAAAAATTAAATACACAACTGCTATATGATCCGGCAATTTGACTACTCAGTATATATCCAAAGGAAATGAAATTAGTATGTCAAAGACACATTCATTTTATAGCTGGATAATTTACCTACAGAAAATGCCTTACTAAGTCTTCATTTGAGACAGTGGAGGCTTTGTAGCCATGGTTAGATGCCTGTTGGTTTCTTTTTATTTTCCTTTAATGGCGTAATTTACTGTTATGCAACATAAGACTGTAAGTACATGTCTGGATTTTAAGGTATTCTAGAAGGAGGAACTGAAAAAAATTTTAAAAAGAGGATTTGATATAAAAGAGAGATCTTGTCAGGACTGTGGTAGGTGGGTGTCCTGAAGATGACCTAAGCAATTGAATGTCATACACCAGGAATGACCAAGCAACTTTAGCAAATCTGAAATGTAGCAATTTTTTAATAGACCATTTTTTAGAGCAGTTTGAGGTTCACACCAAAAGTAGGAAGTACAGAGATTTCCCACACGCTCCCTGCCTGCACACACACAGCTTCCCCCACTACGAACATGATGCCCCAGAGTGAAGCATTTATGAGGAATGAATCGACATCAAGACCTCATTTTCATCCAAAGTTTGTATTAGAGCTCACTCTTGGTATTGTGCATTCTCAGGTTTCTGCCAAATGTATAATTATATGTATATAAATATATAAAAAATATATATAAATATATAAAACATATATAATGTATAAATATATAAAACATAAATATAATATATATTTATATATGTATTATGTATTATATATAAATATATATAATATAGATACATAATTGTAGTATCATACGAAGTAGTTTCATTGCACTAAAAATCCACTGTGATCCATGTATTCATCCCTCCCTCTCCCTGTCCCCCAGCAACCACTGATCTTTTTACTTCTGCACAGTTTTGCCTTTCCCAGAATGCTATGTCGTTTGAATCATACAGTAAGTAGCCTTTTTACATTGACTTCTTTCACTGAGTAATATGCATTTAAGCTATCCACATGTCTTCATAGCTTGATAGGTTGTTTCTCTTTAGCACCAAGTAATATTTTATTGTTTAGATATACCACATTTTATTCATACATTTACCTATTGAAGGACATCATTACTTCCGGGTTTCGGCAATTACGAAGAAAGCTGCTGTAAACATCCACATGTGGGTTTTTACATGAACATGTTTTCAGTTCATCTGGGCAAATATCAAAGAGCATGATTGCTGTACCCTGTGGTAATGGTAAGAGTATGTGGAATTTTGTCAGTAGCTGCCAAACTGTCCTCCACAGTGGCTGTACTATTTTGCATTCCCACCAGCAATGTAGCATGTAATTTTAACTTTCTTCCTCTGCTGACTTCTACCGTAAAACAATTCTTCCTAATTTAATCCTAAGAAATGTTTGCTCCTACTGTGGCCTTGTGTTAGCATTGGCGTTGGGGAGTGCAGGAAGGTGAGGATTTGCATGGATCCATTGGTATCGGGAACAGATGGGATCCAGAGGAGACAAATATAAGAGGGAAGGAGTGGCTGACTTGAAGCAAGAAAAAAGAGCCAATGAGAACCGAGAGAAACATAAGCTTCTTGGGAATCCTCTGTGATGCTACAGATGAAGATGATCTCTTTTTTGGTTCCATATGAACTTTAAAGTAGTTTGTTAAAAAAAATTCTGTGAAGAAAGTGATTGGTAGCTTGATGGGAATGCATTCGTTCTATGAATGACCTTGGGCAGTATGGCCATTTTCACGATATTAATTATTCCTATCCATGAGCATGGAATGTTCTTCCATTTGTTTGTGTCCCCTTTCATTTCGTTGAGCAGTGGTTTGTAGTTCTCCTTGAAGAGGTCCTTCACATCCCTTGTGAATTGGATTCCTAGGTATTTTATTCTCTTTGAGGCAATTGTGAATGGGAGTTCACTCATGATTTTGCTGTCTGTTATTGGTGTATAAGAATGATTGTGATTTTTGCACAAGAGAGATATCACTTTCCTTGTAAGAGTATTGAGATTTTCTGAGATCCCCAGATGATTTGAAGTTAGATTACTTTCTTTGTGAGGATTTATCTGCCTTTTTACCCAAAAGAATTTGTAATGGAAATAATATAATCTCTACATAACCAAACCATAATCATGGCATTATATATCTAAACCAGTGTGCTCTATCAGAAACGGTACTGAAAGTAATATTTGTAACCATATGTTTATACCAGGAAATAAAAAGTTGAAAGTACTCAGAGATACATTTTTAAAGATAAGATATGAATAAAGGAAATTTCACAGTATAAGATTTTCAAAAAAGATATCTCTCTCAGTATATATTTTCTTTTGTGCAAAGAAGAGAGACGACGTACAGGGAGCTGTCCTACATTTTTTAGAGTCACGAGTCTTTCTTTAGTGTGAGTTTTTCTATGTTTCCCACGGTATAAGGGACAGCTGAAGGCTTTCCTATATTTTTCACATTTATATAGTCTCTCCATAGTGTGAGATGCCACATGTTGCCTAAAATGGAAAAAAAAAAAAAAAAAAAAAACAGACACATAGACCTTCCTGCATTTCTTATATTTCTCAGTTGCACCTCCAGTGTATTTTCTCAGTGCAGGTTAGGTGTAAGTAATTAGCAAGTCTTCTCCACATGACACATCTTTATATCTTCTCTCTAGTGTGAGTTTTCACGTATCTTTAAAATTATATGGTGAAGCAAAGATTTTCTCACGTTTCTTATATCTCCTTGTGGGTTCTCCCATCTGAAGCAAGGTAGGAAAATTCACTGAGAGCTTTCCCCCAGTGTCTACATTCATACAGCTTCTCCCAGTGCGTGGTAGATGCCCTAAGTTGGTAGGAATGACTACAAGCCTTCCCACATTTTATACCTTCATAAGGTTTCTCTCCACTGTCAGTTCTCAGATATTTAATGACAAATGAGAAACACAAGTTTCTTCACATTCTTTTCACATGTATTAAATCTTTCCAGTGTGACCCCTGATATATGATGGACACCAGCCTTGCAATCCTCACATTTATAGTGTTCTTCTTCATTGAGAATCCTCACGAGAGTCCTCAAATTCGACAGACAATTTCAGGCTTGTCCTCATTCCTTAGATTAACTGGGGTTGTGTCCAGGAGAGTTTTGATATGATTCTAAAGGGATAATGGGTCCACAGAGGCATTGCACACTGAATCCATAGGGTTTCATCCCAGGAGCACTTCTTTTCAGCACACTAAGATTTGGAATCCAGCAGAAGGTTGTCCTACATTGATTATCTTCTCTGTGTCCTGGAAGCCATGTAGCACATGAGTTCTCAAATGACCCTCCTCGTTCTTGTGATGAACTTCAATACCAGCATTCACAAGTTTTTCTTCAATGAAGGCCCACAAGTGATTCCTGGTGATCTTGGTCTATTTTCTGTTTATTAACTTTTCCTCCATAAATATGATACTGAACAACTTACTGGTTTTAGGTTGAAGCCCATAATCTATTGATGTCACATTTCTGAAATTTTTGAGCATCATGTCTCCATAGGGAGTTCTTGGTTAGGATGAAGAAAAACCCACTCCTTCTGGAGAACATTCACCCACGTACACTAAGATCACAACGTCCATAAACAAGGCAGGTGTGAGCCATTCTAGGCTATTCACAAGTAGTACAGAGGCTCAATACCAGGAAATAAAGAGTGTGGATGGTGAGGAGACATCCACCTATATCACTGCCAAAAGGGAAAGTCAACTCAAAGATGTACTGCTAGGTTGGCTGTCCCTAGTGAGAGGATATTTCCTGGTTCTGATACCTGGAGGTCTCTGTGGGCATCTCCCATTCATTCCAAGAGGTAAAACTATGGGCTAAAAGAGCTGGAACAGGGGACACCCCAGGCCATTTGAGACTGACAGGGAGGGTGATGTCTACTTTTGATTCCTACCTACCTTTAAGGGAGTGTGGACATGGCACAATAGGACCCAGCCTATACCTTTTGACTTAGCCTTGAAAAATGCTAAAAAGCACTCCAGAACTTCTCCATATTGGAGAATACCCCCAAGATAAAAGTGGCCCCTAAAGTGGAGCTCATCTCTCTAGAGTTCTTACCCCTTCTGAAACTTGTCTAATAATCTTTTGATGTTATTAGCACTGTGGTGCCATCAAGCATTGTATTTTTAACATGGTAGACTTTTTTTTAAATTTCTGCTCAGCTTAGGGTTAGTTGTAAATGACTAATGTGCTTTGACTAATTTGGGGTTGAATAATGAAGGAACAAATTAATAACCACTTGCTTACTGGACTGTAGTTTTATTGATTTACTATAATAATAATAATAAACATTATTGTGGACTCAGGCTTAGAGGAATATTTACTTATCTTTTTATTATATAATGCATATTAAGCTTTTTGTCATATCTTAAGCATAAATATCAGTCTTTCTCACTACTCTAGTTATTTAGTAGCACACTTAATGTGTTCCCCTGGGGTAACAGGTATCTTCATAGATTTTTCTGTTCATTTCTAGTTTAGTCTTCTTTTGATAATATCTACTTACTACCTTGTGAAGATTTGCCTTATTTCAATTATTTTTGACCTTCATATGCCTCAAAATATTTTACTTTTTCCAAGTGATAGCTGATGTCTCTTTAGATAGTTTGTATAGCTACTTTCTGGGTGTAGGCCAAAGCAGGATAATAAGCAAATGAATATGGACTTGAAATTATGTTATTTCACACATTTCTGAATAGTAGACCAGAGAATGTGAAAGAACCACAAACAGGCAATTT
Organism: Rhinopithecus roxellana; assembly: GCF_007565055.1. Taxonomy (NCBI): domain Eukaryota; kingdom Metazoa; phylum Chordata; class Mammalia; order Primates; family Cercopithecidae; genus Rhinopithecus; species Rhinopithecus roxellana. The sequence continues at coordinate 33,064,905 of NC_044569.1, read as the reverse complement.
GAATATATACATTTTAAAGGACAGTTTCGAAATCTCTTAATATAAATAAATGTTTAAATCTTACCTTATGTCTCCCAGAGCAGAGTAATTGCTGCTGCCGAAAGAAACTGACACTTACTTGGATCACATCTCTGCAGGGACAACACATTTCCAGAGCATTTGTCATCATTTTCTATTGCTCAGTTCCACGGTGACAGCTTTAAGAAAAACTGTTTCTGATGTTGCAGGATTCTCTTAAATCTCTGCAAAGAATCTTCTTTAGAAAGGGTTTTCTGTGACTGTTTTCATATAACACATAGTCTAGTAGGAATTAGAAATTAGAAATAACTGAGCTTTAATCACAGAATAATGTTTTCCAGCCTTGAAAGAGTTTGTTTCTTTGTAAAATATTTGTCATCTAATCTTGCCCCCACTATTATCTACCTTCATGAACTCTAAAGACTTATCTCGCATCCCCCCCTCTATTTCCCCTGCAAGTTCTGTGTTAATAGTAAAACTTCATTTTCCCAGTTTTAGAGATGGTTTAGATAAATATTAAGTCTAGACAGTATTTTGGTCACTATTATATTCCTTTTGTTTTGCACAATGTTTAATTGGTAGCAGTATATTGATAAAAGTTTTCTTAGTGAATAGCCTAATTAGTTGTGATAATTTGTGTATATGTGTAGTTGCGAATATACAAATATGCCATATATATTCATGTGCACACTTGCAATATGTGTAGCGTTGGTCTACACAGCTCCAGCAATGTGGATTAAAATAAATACATTTCAGAAACTAATAGCATTTCAAGTAGGTATCAGTTCTGCTCTTAATATACAGTGAAAGGAAAAATATGAATTTATGAATTCTACTGTTTTGTTATACTAGTTTCAGATGGTAAAGAAGCATCTAATGAATGTTAGAAGTATTTTTCACTTGAAACCTGGCACTCAGGTTAATATCTTAAATAAGAACTCCTAATTGTATCTGCATTTACATATCTGTGTCTATATATAATTTATCTATTTAGTGTAAGAAGCTAACAGGAAGTAAGAATTATTGGAGATATGAGATAGCCTGAAAGCCTTTAAGAGACAACCTAAAGAATAAACAATTTTGATAAAACAATGTGTCACAATAGAAAATCTGTTTTGATTACTGCTTTCAGCTGTTATATAAACTGTGAGTTATAAAGTATAATAAAGTGAAAATACATTTTCATTAGCATAACTTATTTTCATCTATGAGCAGAGAAAGCAAAATGAGGTAAAAATAGAGGTCAGAAGAGTACTTGGGGAAGTGGCATGTGTCCTGCTCCTTTTTACCTACGTACCTAAATATGCCAAGGATTTAGAGAATGAGTTAAATGCCACATAATTACTAGACAATCAAAATACTACATTTTTATTTTAAGAATATTAAAAGAAAACTCTGGAAATATCATCTGTTGTACATTCCAGTATTGTGGAAAATAAAATAAATTACTATGTAGCTATCTATGAGTATTTCACATTTTGTGAACTATATTGAGATAAAGAGCTATGTTCTGCAGTCTGAAAGAATTATGCATTTAAGGGAAATAAAGTGATGAATATAATAATAATCAGCAGAATAGAATAAAAATCCCTAAAAGAAATGAAGTGCAATCATATTTTATTCCAATTTAAATTTGAGTTTTAGACCCTTTTTTGTTGTTGTTGCTGTTAAAAGTCATAAGTGAATTTGTTGGGATGAGTAGTTCTGTGTTTAGATACATATGTGTTCCCTAAAAATGAGAAAGTGAATTTATTTTGCTTACAGGATTACAAAGTGGCAATAATATCTTTGAGTATGATTAACATCAAGCGTAATTCTGTACATAAAATGACTTCCAAAAAGTTTGTATTATTTTAAATGTTATATTTTTAACATATTGTTTCATGTGTATTAAATTTCTAATAATGCAATCTTACTTAATGGGCTCTTAACAAAGGCATATTTAAAATGTTTAAAATAATTAAAATAATTTTTAATAAATATTTTAAATATTTACAATAATTACACAAAGAAAGGAGAGAGAGTAATTGAAAGCAAAGTATTCTAAGGTCCTAGCACCATTGAAAATGATTTAAAAAGAACTTACATTACACTTGATTAATTCATAGATATCATTTGTGATAAATCAAGAATGCAGAAATGCTGGTTGAAAGCAGTACACAATGTATAAGTTAATTTAATGAATGACAAAAGAAGGTATTCATATATATGTTTATATTTCTATATAATATATAATTATACATATTGCCATTATTTATAATGCATTATGCATGTATTTTATATATATATATATATATATACACATATATATATATATACTGCAACAAGAGAACATGAAGGAATTAGTAAAATATATAATTGGTACATACATATTAAATGTGCAAGTAGATAACATCTAGAGTGTTTCTATACAACATCAGAGATCTTACAGTGTAATAAACTTTGGAAAACATTAAAATTTCAATGGATATTCAGTAACATTTTAATATGTGTTTAGGATACTATAATGAATTTGATGTTTTGCCATACAAGGCCATACAAGGCCATGTTACAAATGCCGTAATACCCTGAAGCAAATTAAAAATAGAAAAGATCTCCATAGAGGAGCATGCTTACTTCTTTCCAGAACTTACTCTGTGAGGGATAAAGTCATGGAAATAAAATTATGTATGTTACAGCATCAGTTTGTGTGCTGAAACAGGGCCTGGTATGGGAGATATTTTGAGACTATGAACAAGACAGAAGGAAGAAAGTAAGAATGTGGAATTTGAGTAGATAATTGATAGATGAATAGAGTTTTTCCAGGTAGAGGGATTTTTGAGGCCAAGAGAGGACCAAGAAATCAGGATGTTTAAGATAAGAAAATAGTATTTTGCATTTGGGGAACTTCAGAGTTTGGCATGACTATAGTATCAAGAGTGTTCAACAATTAATAATAATGGTCAACATTGATCAATGCTTTAGTATGTGCCAGGGTTCTCTACCTGTGTATACCACATGTAATTTTTAATTTATTCTTCATAATAACCCTTTATGATATATTATCCTCCTTTTGCCAATAAAAAGTAAATGAGGTCAAGCTAATAATATGGTATCCTTTTAAATAAATATATTGTATTTGTTCAATATTCATTTAATTTTATCAGAGAAAACTGCATTATTAATGATAAAGTTTATACATTTATTTCTCCATGTTTGCAGTGAGGGCTTATTAGGTGTAATTCCCCCACCTCCCAAAACATACCTCTTAGATCAACATCTTTATACTTTTCCCTTTGCTTATATTCAGTAGCATATTTCCCTTTACTTATGTTTGCTTGCTGGTAAATATTTAATAGCTAGCTCTGGGGGGGAAAAAAAAAGAAAGGAAAGAAAAAAAAAATCCCTGATACCTGATGTTTGCTGATTTCTGTTGTGCAAATACTCCTATCAGGGTAAATTTAAACTACCAAAACATGACGTCACTGAACACAAGGCTGGGAAGACGAACGTACACACTATGTCGCCACCCAGCTCAACAACGCAATGGCCCATGTCTCTTCCTTCTTGTCATTCTTAAGACTTCATTATTCCTAATACAGAGGTGTACTCTTCTGACCCAAATTTCTTTATATCCTTTGTCTTTGGAATAGTATTTTCCACACTTTGTACTGATTCTTTTTGATTACGTTCTTTGATTTTCTATCTTTTTCTTTCCCCACAAGAATGTGAACTACCAAAGAGGAGCTTTATCTACTATTTCATCACTGTACCCCACATGTATCTTAGTATCTGGCATATAAACTCAATGCGTATATGTTGAATTGAAGAATAAGACTTTGGTCAAGGCAAATATGAGAGGCATTCCCTTTGATCATTCATGTTACTAAATCAGTAGGTTCTAATGTCAACAATAAGTTAAATTGGTGATATGGTTAAATGATAATTTAATAATGATATGATATAGTTTGTGGACCTACATCTTTATAAAGATGAAATTGTAAGGCAAATATGCAGTATTCCGCTTTTTCCAATAGAGATGTCAGATGGACAGGATGAGGTCATTTTCTGCTAAACCATGATTTTGTGTTTTGTATTTTATTGTAGCTCTGTGGAATGGAGTGGAAGAGGTAGAGCAATGGTTAGAAATAGGAAGGCAAATATTGGGGCCTATAATTTATGCTAATGTCATTGATCACAAGGACTACAGACTCTTGTACATCTCCAATATGGATGCTCCATCAATATGGAGTGCACAAGAGTCTGCATAATGATTGATATTGTGTCAATGTTTATTGAATTGAAATTAAGAAGGAGACGTTTAAAGGTGCAGGGTTATGTGATTAAGATAAAATGATTTTCTGGATCTTTGAGTTAATATTGATAATGCAGCTATATCATTTTGTTTACACCTCAATCCTCACAAATTTTTAGATATAAGTATATTCAAATATTGTTACATTCTCAGAGTGAAATGCAAATTATTTGGTAATTATGGTTTTACTGGATGAACTTCTATAGTTTAGGTAGTTTAGGAAAACTAGTCCAGAATTATTTGAAGCATGACATTGGATATGTGCTGATTGACTCATGTGCTCATATTCTGTGATATAGTTTGATTACTTTAGAGACACATATAACCAACTCTAATATCTTTTCTCTTTGCTTTTAATTGAAAAATTCATCTTAGTATACTTGTGCGTTAATGCCAAGATAATTAATTGTAGCCTACCCATAAAGGCGAAAGTGAAACATTCTCAAGGCAATCAAAGAAAACTGCAGAGAGGAGTAGAAAAAATGAATTAATAAATTTCTGTGTCATCGAAGTAATATAGAAATTCATATTAAGAAAACATTTACTTTTTAAAAAATTATTATTCAAAAGTCATGCTTATGTGTTCTAGCTATTTTTAAATATCATTCTGCCTGTTGGGATGTGTTTTTAGCAGTAGGATGCACATATCACACAAACACAATTCAGCAATGAATGGGAACATTGTATTGATCTCTTAAAGTACTACATTTTCAGGGACTTATTTTTACAAAGGAAAACACAAGAAAGAACAGTTAGACTTATATCATATAAAAGCAGTGTATTGTCTTTCTGAGATCCATTTATCCCAGTAAACTCCCTTTTTACCTTGAAATTATTCTTCCTTCCTTGTTCCTATGTTCTAGGTGCCACCATTGCAAATCTGAAAATTTTGCTTAATACCGCCTGTTCTGATTCCATACACAGACTAAACATTTTCCCTTGATGTTGCTCTAATTTTCTTAACAGCATCATGCTTTCCATTAGACAGAAACTAAACCCCATTTTTTCCCTTCTGTGGGACCATATTTGCCTCATGCCTCTTTGTCCTTTTTTTTTATTTTATGTTTTATTTTTGAGATGAAGTCTCACTCTGTGGCCCAGGCTGGACTGCAGTGACCCGATCTCGGCTCACTCCTCTTCCTGAGTTCAAGTGATTCTCCTGCCTCAGCCTCCTGTGGTTACAGGTATGAGGCAACATGGCTGGTTAATTTTTGTATTTTTAGTAGAGACGGGGTTTCAGCATGTTGGCCGGGCTGGTCTCAAACTCGTGACTTCAAGTGATCCTCCTACCTTGGCCTCCCAAAGTGCTGGGATTACAGGCATTAGCCATCCTCTTTGTCTCGACATGCCTTTATTTATTTTATTTTTTAAAAATTTTTGCCTCCTTATCCCCACAGTTTCCACAGATCCCCATGCTTACTTGTAACTGGGAATCTAAGGTTTATTCACATCATTGTTCAGTCTATATTCATGATTTTCATTTTGCCAAGTGTCTCAGACCCCATTCTCTGGCTGAGCCTTGATGCCCCAGAAAACGAGGACAGAATTTATATTTCTCTACGCACAAGATAAGAACTTTCTGTGGATGTGATATCTGACTTCATGTTTTTTGACCATCTATACATGCCTCATTCCTCAATTACATCATTCTCTCTGTCTCTCTCTCTCTCTCTCTCTCTCTCTCTCTCTCTCTCTCTCTCTCTCTCTGTGTGTGTGTGTGTGTGCTTTCTAAAGGATTCTATTTAGCTTCTGCATTTGTGAGCAGCTGAAAACAGAATGGAATTCAATTCACTATATAGAGCATTTTGAATTGTCTCTCTTTGGCTAGACTTTAAAAATGTAATAAGGGGTGTCATGGAAGGAACTTATTTTGGAAATCCAGAGCTCATTTGCATCTATATTGTATTTTGTGTCAAGGATTTAGGAAGGTCAAACACTCTCATTGAGATCATATAATAGACAGAGGTCACTTTTCTCTGCAGACAAAAATCCTTCATGATATTTATTCATGAACTAGGACAATCGCAACAGTAAAATAATTCATTGCCCAAAATATCTTTGCTCAAAAATTCAAATAGCCAGATGGTGGTTGTGCATTCTTACATCCTTTAAAATATGCTGCAGTCAACAGATTATAAGTCAGTGAGAGAAAGGAGAGTTGATATTCAGTGTAAATATAATATGGTCATAACCATCTATCTGTTATATGCAGTCACAAGAGAATAATATGTTGAAAAAAGCAGTATTTTCCTTAATACAGGTCGTGGTATTTTGTGCTAAAATTGGTGTAACATACGTTTTATATATAAATGTATTAGTCTTATATTTACCATATATGAAGATGGTCCTACATCATAAAATTCAAGAATTTAATTCATGATTCTTATGTAATACTAAATGCAAGCTTATCAAGTAGTATGTCTTATATGATTGGCCCCCAAATAGCAGCCAATTAGGCCTAATATAATAATGTCTATATCTACCTGATATATTACTTTCCCTAGTGTCATGTCTTCAGTTGATATGGTACAGAGTTGGGGCTTAGGAATATTCAGACTTTAAAATCGGGATATATAATTTTCCCAGTTGTAATTATTTTATAAACATAATTTTATGTAGTAGCCTACATTCCTTTTTAAATTTTTTAAAATAGAAGACAGAGAATTTTCACATGTTTGAGAAATACAGTAAATGGAAATCATAATTCCATCCAAAGTCTTGTTTAAACAAAACTTTAAAGAAGCAGTCCTATGAACCTATATAGAGCAAATATATTTTATCTATCTATTTATCTGTCTGTCATCTATCTGTGTATCTATCTATCCATCTAAAGGAAATTGTTCATCAAGGTGGAATAATTCAGGAAAAAGATATTCATGTCTCTAGGAGATTTACAGATACTTTTCACTCCCTGGAATGCAGTCTTCCCTTACCCCAGCCTCTTGCTTTCCATTCCTACATCCGCTAATTTCACCTCACCCTTTGCCTACCAACTGTATTGTCAGTTTCTCTGGGAAGCTTCTTTACCCTCAGCACCCACCCACACCAGTTTATATTCCTTACTTTCACATGGCTCTTTCTTATTTAACTCTTACAACAAATAGAATTTTAATTATTGATATAATTATTTGGTTGATTAGACTATGCCATCCATAAGAGCAGGGACTGCGTCTCTTTTTGATTACTAGAATCTTTCCTAGTCTGATATAAAAATATTTGTCAAAAGAATAAACTTGGCTTAAATAAGACATACCATGTAAGTGGTCATTTTAGTTATTAAATACAAATGAATTCCTAAATAGTAAATACATAAGGGAGTTTAAGGGGACCTCTCTGGGTAGTGTCACAAATATTGCCCTTTGTAACCTGTTGTATTGCAAAGACTGTGCCGAGTGAAAAGGTTGTCAAACTTGAAACACTTAGAACATGAAAACTTCCTGGTAAGAAATGGTTGAGATCTATCTCTGCTGTCTAAGGAAGCCTATTGGTACAGAGTGCCAATAAATGGATGCTTAACACAGATAAAGGGGGCTAGGTCAGCTGAAGACCAAGAGCTGGAGCAATGGTCCTCCCCTCCACCTGAATCTACATTCCCTTGTTATTATGCATGGAACTATCCTAATATGTAATTCCTGGCAAGTGTAACTAGCCTATATACATCTATTCAAGAAAATAAAAACAATAATAAATTATGATAAAATTCTACATTTAAACATTAAAAAGTGTGAGCTACAGTTAAGGACAAAGACATACTTGGCACTCCCACCAACAGTGTGAGAGCATTCCTATTTCTCCACATCCTCTCCAGCATCTGCTGTTTCCTGACTTTTTAATAATTGTCATTCTAACTGGCATGATATGATATCTCATTGTGATTTTGATTTGCATTTCTTTAATGACCAGTGATGATGAGCTTTTTAAAAATATGTTTGTTGGCCACATAAATGTCTTCTTTTGAGAAGTGTCAGTTCATATCCTTCACCCACTTTTCGATGGGATTGTTTTTTTTCTTATAAATTTGTTTAAGTTCCTTGTAGATTATGGATATTAGCCCTTTGTCAAATGGGTAGATTGCAAAAATTTTCTCCCATTCAGTAGTTTGCCTATTCACTCTGATGATAGTTTCTTTAGCTGGGCAGAAGCTCTTTAGTTTAATTAGATCCCATTTGTCTGTTTTGGCTTTTGTTGCTATTGCTTTTCATGTTTTAGTCGTGAAGTCTTTGCCCATGCCAATATCCTGAATGGTACCACTTAGGTTTTCTTCCAGGGCTTTTTATGATTTTAGGTATTATATTTATGTCTTTAATCCATCTTGAATTAATTTTTGTGTAAGGTGAAAGGAAGGGGTCCAGTTTCAGTTTTCTGCGTATGGCTAGCCAGTTTTCCTAGCACCATTTATAAAATAGGGAACTCTTTCCCCATGCTTTTGTCAGATTTGTTGAAGATGAGATGGTTGTAGATGTTTGGCATTATTTCTGAGGCCTCTGTTCTGTTCCATTGGTCTATACATCTGATTGGGTACCAGTATCATGCTGTTTTTGTTACTGTAGCTTTGTAGTATAGTTTGAAGTCAGGTAGCATGATGCCTCCAGCTTTTTCTTTTTGCTTAGGATTGTCTTGGCTATATGGGCCCTTTTTATGACTCTACATGAAATTTAAAGCAGTTTTTTCTAATTCTGTCAAGAAAGTTAATGGTAGCTTCATGTAGACAGCATTGAATCTATAAATTACTTTGGGGAATATGGGCATTTTCACAATATTGGTTCTTCCTATCCTTGAGTATGGAATGTTTTTCCATTTGTATGTATCCTGTCTTATTTCCTTGAGCAGTGTTTTTTTGTTCTCCTTGAAGAGGTCCTTCACAGCCCTTTTAAGTTGTATTCATAAGTATTTTATTCTCTTTGTAACAATTGTGAATGGGAGTTCACTCGTGATTAGTTCAACCATTGTGGAAGACAGTGTGGCAATTCCTCAAGGATCTAGAACCCAGCAATCCCATTACTGAGTATATCCCCAAAGGATTATAAATCATTCTACTATGATTTATGTGTGTTTTTATTGCGGCACTATTCACAATAGCAAGGACTTGGAATTAACCCAAATGCCCATCAATGATAGAATGGATAAAGAAAATGTGGCACATGCACACCATGGAATTACTATCCAGCTTTAAAAACGAATGAGTTCATATCCTTTGCAGGCAAAGCTGGAAATCATCATTCTCTGCAAACTAACACAAGGACAGGAAATAAAACACCACATGTTCTCACTCATATGTGGGAGTTGAACAATGAGAACACATGGACACAGGAAGGGGAACATCACACCCTGGGGCCTCTCTGGGGATGGGGGGCTAGGGGAGGGATAGCATTAGGAGAAATGCCTAGGATAGATGACGGGTTGATGGGTGCAGCAAAATGCCATGGCACATGTATACCTGTGTAGCAAACCTGCACGTTCTACACATGTATTCCAGAACTTTAACTGTAATAAAAAAAAAAAAGCATACTTTGTATTTAAAGTCACCATTGGTGATTCTGTGGGAGTATGGGAGCAGCTTCTGAAGTTCTAGTAATATCCTTGATATATATGGGTTTCCATAACCACATATATTGTTAGAATGCCTCATGTAAACCCATTGATATTTTCTCATAGTCCTAAGATTGACTCGAACATCTTCAACATCTTTGCTAAGCCCCATGTGAGTTAGAGGCATCTGTGTCTTCTGGTCAAGAACCCATATCTTCACTGAAGAGTAAATATGACTGCCTTTTGCTCCAAAGAGAGACACCGCCTCAACCTTCCAAGACTCTTTGCTATGCAAGCATCTTTTTTCTTTTTTTTTCTGAGATGGGGTCTCACTCTGTTGCCCAGCCTGGAGGAGTGCAATGGCATGATCTCGGCGCACTGCAACCTCCACCTACCACGTTCAAGCAATTGTGCTGCCTCAGCTTCCAGAGTAGCTAAGACTACAGGTGTGCACCACCATGCCTAGATAATTTTTTGTATTTTTAGTAGAGAAAGGGGTTCTCTTTCTGGTCACCATGCTGACCAGGCTGGTCTTGAGCTCTTGAACTCATGATCGGCACATCTCAGCCTCCCAAAGTGATGGGATTACCGCTGTGAGCCACTGTGCCTGACCAGCATCCTTTTAAAGATAGTGTGGAAAAAATGGGAAAAACTTTCCTTTTGAATTGGTTTCAGCTCATTACAGGCTTGTGGCAATTTTTCACTTTCTCTGTCCATTCACAGTCTAAGACGTATGTGTTTGGATGTTCATAGCTATATTGTTTATAAGTGAAAGCACCGAAAGCAATCTTGGTGACATTTTCTAAAGTAGTGCAGATCAATAATGTTGCATGTAAGCACAATGAAACATTATGTAATATAGATTTGTATTTATTAAAATGAAAAAACATATAGGATATACTGTCTAATACAAAACAGAATATAAAATAGTTATTCAAAATATAGAAATAAAATAAGAAGAACCCACTGTAGCTGTTATTGCTTTTGTTGGTTTATGGTTCGTAACCATAGGAGTCTTATCAAAAAAATCTTTAAAATTGTTGCAAATCTCTCTCTCTCTCTATATATATATATATGCTTTATATATATGCTTTATATATATATATATATGACTTATGTATACTTAGTAGGATATACACTTAGCAGGATACACACAAATGTTAGAAGTTGTTAACACCACAAAGTATAATTTTGGTGACTTTATTATATCGAGTATACTTTTCTACCATTCTTGAATGCTTTATATTAGGAATAAGTTATGTTCCAAAGCATTTGGTGCTGAAAACCCATGGAGTTTTATAAACTATCTGTATTTTTGTTCTGAAATTCTTAGGTGCAGTAAGAAATGTATATCTAAGTGTCCAGCCTATGGAAGAGTTACACATAGAGGTGCATATCCTAGAACAGGTTCTCTCTGATTGTTATTTCCCACGGACGTGTTCTTGCTTTCGTATTTATTTGTTTTTGTTTAAAATGTACAGTTTAATGGCGCCATTTTCTTTGCTGCAAGGTAATTTAAATAATTTAAGATAAAACAGGGAGATACAAATGTGCTGTATTATCATTAATCTCTTTAGTCTCCATAATATCAACACTTTTTGCAAAGCTACATAACTGAGTCACTTCTCAATAAGCATCTACTTAACACTCATTGTATGTCAAGATGAAATGGTAGAGCCTACATATGAAAGAAGAAAGTTCCTGTCTGAAAAAGGTCAGCATGGGATGTGAGAAAGACTAACAAATTGACTACAACACAATTTTATAGACACTATGACAGATCATCGGTATGGGTGAAAAATATGCCTGCGAAAGGTGTGTGTGTGTGTGTGTGTGTGTGTGTGTGTGCATGCATGTGTCTGTACTGAGGAGCTGTGTTTGTGAAGGGGTTGTTATGATTTTATCAGAGTACATAGCATTAGAAGAGGACTCCAAAAGGAAGTCATACCTGATTGCTGAAGAACAAACTCGAAATAAATCTTGAAATAAATGTTAAAATAAATATTTGAAAAAAAAATGAGAAATATATTCAAGACAGAAGAGCAAATGGATGGACACTGTAACAAACAAAGAGATAACCATGTTCTGAGAACTGAGAATTGAGAAACTTGGTATTGTGCTTCATAGGACAGTGGCAAGAAATTGGCCTGGACATGTGAGCAGGCTGTATCAGTAAAGGGCCTTGTACACCCAGCTATGAGTTTGCAGTGAAGTCAGACTCGGGGTACATTTGAAAGACCTTAAACAAAGGAGGAAACTTATCTATTGTGTTTGTAAGAAAGAAAATTCTAAAAGCTGTATAGGAAAAGGATTGGCCACGAAGCATGAAATATAAATATAGACAATATTTTTGAGGCCTTTCAAGATCAAAAGCTGTTTTCTAAGTTTATATTTTCATCTTCTCGTGTTCATCCATTTTCTTCTCCTCCAATTTCAAGGATTTTGGTGAAAGGAACTCCTCTTCCCAAAGGGGAAGGGAGATCTTTGCAAGAAACTTTCATGATTTTCAATTTAGGCTATTTAAGCCACATATACTGGGCAGCTCAGAGACAGTAATATATAGTTGATCTTACATTGAATAAATGAATAGGACATACATTTATTTATTTATTTATTTATTTTTTTTTTTTTTTTTTGAGGCCAAGTCTCGCTCTTTCACCCAGACTGGAGTGCAGTGGTGAGATCTCGGCTCACTGCAACCACTGCCTTTCAGCTTCAAGCGATTCTCCCAACTCAGCCTCCCAAGTAGCTGGGACTACAGGCACCTGCCACCACACCTGACTAATTTCTGTATTTTTAGTAGAGACAGGGTTTTGCCATGTTGGCCAGGCTAGTCTCAAACTCCTGACCTCAGGTGATCCACCCACCTCGGCCTCCCAAAGTGCTGGGATTACAGGCATGAGCCACTGCACCCAGGCAATAAGACATTTATTTTAAATATATTTTGAACTAAACTTAGCCTTGAGTACTCTGTTAGGCATTTAATTTGTTCATGAATATATGCCTTTATCACAAGAGATTGTCGTATGACAAACTGAGGAGGAGTCAGAATCACTTTTAGGTATTTTTTAGGTCAGTAAGAAGTTATAATGCTGCCTTAAATATATTTATTTGACCATAAGTACAGGACTTGATATTCACACTTATAAAGGATCCCACACAACCTTCTTTTAAAAATTCATGAAATAATAATCACTGTAAAACACATACTCCCTTAAATTGTTTTTAATTGCTATTCTTTGTAAAGAACAATGAGCTTGTCAAAAGTCTTTACTGCCTCCACCTCCAATGTGGCTAAGACAAGACAAGAAAAGTATGGAAAGTTATCTCTATCTCTGGCAGCTTGTTATGTGTTTAGTGAGACAGAATTAATGTCCATAAAATATTTTTAAAATAGTAGATTATAGAGGATAATGAAGTGTTAAAATTTCTGTGAATTATACCAACGCTGCAGAAGTTTTGAGGAAGGAGAGAGAACCTTATAAACTAAAGGAATCAGAAAGAATTGGTTAGGAAAGTGGGAAATTTCCAGACTTTGAAATGGGAGAAAATTTTTGAAAATACTAACAATGGAAATGTATAGGACGGTTATTACATATTTGGTGCTGTGCTAAGTATATCATGCACATTCCACAATCTATTCCTTACAAATATTTAATATGAGCAGCTTCATTGCTCCCATGTAACAAATGAAGGAAATGAAGCACAAGAAAGCAAGGGGGTGCCACAGCTCACACAGTTGGTAGGTTCAAGTTTGTTTTTGAAGCTAGAGCTCCCAACCTGTGCTATTAAGTTCTCAACAAAGAGAAACATGAGCTGAAAGATGTGGATAATGTATGCATTAGCTCGCTGCTGAAAGGCCATTGGCTTTTTCCTTGAACAGTTTTTTAGAAGTACCGATTATTGGGCTGAACTGCCCACATTGTCTGAAAATACATCTTAAAACAATTCTTTGGTGCTGGCAAATTTCAGACCAGAAATGGAATTATCGTTAGTCCAAACTCAACTTATAGTTTAGAAAGTAAAATGAAACTGGTTAATCAACTAAACTATTAAACATAAATACGATGTCAATATTTGAAAATTTTGGATCTAAAAAACCAACTTTCCTAAAATAATATAATTTTATTAGAATAAGTTTTATAAGCAAATAACTCTTACTCTTAATTTCAAAGTATACTGTAACAGAACATATCATAAGTAGAATTATCCACATTATCATCTATTAGATCCTATGCAAAAATAATCACTAATATTACTAAAGGTAACTACTTAATCTTTGTGGCATAAGGTTTTTGTAAAAAAACATTTATTTAGACAAGTAGACCATATAAGCTATTATTTCACTATATGAGGTGTCAAAGAAATTTGTTTACCTAAAAATATCTCTACTCATTAATATAAATACAACCGCAGTGTGAGGAAGTGAGGCCAGGTAATACATCCTTTTTATAATTTTAATTACTTTAGCTTGTTTCTAATACAAGATAATTTTTGCTGTGTGTAATATTCTCAAATTATGCTCTGAGTATCTTTACAACCATAGGATAACTTTGGGAAAGATATTTGCAATGTTAAAATTACATAAGAAAACACTGTCTACAATAAACACATTTTAGAAAACATTAAAATAACAAGAGAAATCTCTACAAGAAAGAAGGCAAAAGATGTAAATAGGCAGTTAGTATAAATGGAACCTTAAGAATGGCAAGCACATACCAAACTACTCAGACTCACTATCTGGAATCATGTAAATTAAAAGAATAATGTCAACTCACTTCACACTTATTACACTAGCAAATACGTTATGAAACTAGAGAATGTGGGGAATGGAGAAACTCTCTTGCTGATGGAAAAGTACCTGCTGCAGCCATTGAAGAGCATCTTGGATTGCTTAGTTACATACCTGCATTTCACATGGCCCAGCAATCGTGCTCCTGGGTATGCAACCCCTAGAAACTCTAACAGAGGTTCCTCATGGCACATACAGAAGGTATTTGTTTTAGTCTTGCTTGGAGGGAAATTTGAGGCCATTTGGAAGTCTATCACTGAGGTACAGTGAAATGTGGAAGATGCCCACTGCAGGCACTACACAGTGCTGAAGAGCGACACTCACGCTCTGCACCTAGTAACATGGATCAATTTTAAGAGTGTCCAACAACTCTTCTTCCCAACCCACCCCAAATACCACCCTCTGGTAACCACCACTCTACTGTCTATGTCCATGAGTTCTGCTTTTGTAGACTCCACAGATACGTGAGAGATGATGTGATATTTGTTTTTCTGTACAAAGTTTCAGTTAAACAGGCCCTCCTGTTTAGTAATACTGCACAGAATGTGGCTATAATAAATAACAGTGCACTCTATATTCCAAAACTGCTAAAAGAATATATACATTTTAAATATTTCCCTACAGAAAAATGATAATGATGTGACTCGATGAAGTGATTAATTAGCTTGTTTCACCATTTCACAATCTAAACATGTATTAAAACATCACATTTTACCCTATAAATGTATATAATTACTATATGTCAATTAAAAATAAATTAAAATGAAGAAAGTGCTAAGTGAAAATAAATAAGAAACAAAATTCAGTATGTATAATGCACTGAAGGAAATTAGTCTTCAAATATATGCATTTAGAAGGAAATAAATTATATATATTATATATATAAATTACATATATATTATATATATATATATACACACACACACTCAATTCATTAGAATGGCTGCCTCTGGGGAGCAAGGGGAGTAGGTGTGGTCGAAAAAAAATGTAAGGGGCTTAATTGACTTAACTAATACTATCCACTGTAAAAGACAAATCCTGAATATCCATGACTTCATGCATTAAAGTTTTAGTTTTGACTCACGTTATACTGCCATGAGCAAATTTATGGGCAGGCAGCCAAATGATATACTTTGGGAATTCCCCCCACACTATAATAATTCACAAATAACCTTGTGAATCATTTCCATCCCAACCAGTAAAAGGAAGAGGAGTGGGAGTTTTAATGGGCCACGCATGGAAGGTGCA
Organism: Rhinopithecus roxellana; assembly: GCF_007565055.1. Taxonomy (NCBI): domain Eukaryota; kingdom Metazoa; phylum Chordata; class Mammalia; order Primates; family Cercopithecidae; genus Rhinopithecus; species Rhinopithecus roxellana. The sequence goes on along the minus strand of NC_044569.1, from coordinate 33,049,024 downwards.
CCTCTCACCATTGCTCTCCATCATTAATTAGGCTTTGTCATGGACAGTCAGCAATGAAAACTGGAGAAGGTAACCTGGGTGCAGTGGCTCACAACTGTAATCCCAGTACTTTGGGAGGCCAAGGTGGGCAGATCATGAGGTCAAAAGATTGAGACCATTCTGGCCAACATGGTGAAACCCCATCTCTACTAAAAATACACAAAGTAGCTGGATGTGGTGGCATGTGCCTGTAGTCCTAGCTACTTGGGAGACTGAGGCAGGAGAATCACTTGAACCGGGAGTCAGAGGTTGCTGTGAGCCAAGACTGTACAACTGCACTCCATCCTGGTGACAGAGGGAGACTCCATCTCGAAAGAGAAAGAAGAAAAGAAAGAAAGAAAGAGAGAAAGAGAGAAAGAAAGAGAGAAAAGGAGAGAGAAAGAGAGAGAAAGAGAAGGAAGGAAGGAAGGAAAGAAGGAGGAAAGGAATGAAGGAAGGAAAGAAAAAGAAAGAAAAAGAAAGGCAGAGAGAAAGAAAGAAAGGAAGCTGGGAAAGGTAAAGTCAAGTTGTGTGCTGTGCAAAAACAGAAATGAGTTCTATGGACAGTGAGCCAGTACTGCCTGTACACGTAGAATGATAATGTGACTTAAATTGAGGTGTTCAATCAATGCAACCATCTGCATTGAGGTGCACCTGTCCCTAACTAAACATGAAATACACTGAGCTTTATATCAATCAGTCTTGAATGATGAAGCAAAATTATGAATACACGTAATATTAGTCCAGGTATTGCTGTGCAAGCATTATGGTGATGGGGAATAACTGTAATCAGCAGAGAACTATGTTTCCAAAATGGAGAAATAATTGCAGTCAGGAATTATGCTACATATACACATAAAAACCTCTATCATAAAACTTAAAGTATGTAGTAGAATATTTGAATAATTGTTAAATTGATATAATTGAATTTTAGAATGTATCACATCACTACAGTTTTTCCTTACGATGATAATTTGGGGAAAATACAAATGGAAAAGATATACTAGAGAAAATCACTGTGACTTGATTGAAGCATTGTGTTTGATAATTGTGTGATATTAAGATACCCCAAAATATCAGCCAAAATAGGTTGGACCCAGTTTTCCCTTCTGTCTTTTCCTCATATTGGGGTTAAGACTTCTTCCCCTACAATCACTTAATGAGCTTCTATCACCTATGTCCATCAACCCGACAGGAAATTATAGGACACACCTGTGTTTGTTCTGGGGACTATGTTTATTGTTCATTGCATCTTGACTGTTAACATAGTCTTATAATTTTCAATGAATTTTGGTAACAAGTGTATTTCCTTTCCTTCTGCCTATTATTGTGTAATAGACAGGAATGGAAATTCTTATTATTTTTTCAATTTTTGCCATTTTTTCTCTTTACTCTAGTTATGCCTCCATTTTCCTCTGTTGCATGACCCCAAGAGAGATTTTAATTAGCTTTCTAACCTTGGTCCAGATTGCATATGCAAAGGGTAGAGGATGCAACACCCCCGGTCGTGGAGCTGCCGCTTGTGTCTGGCATAGTGAGTTCAACATTTGCTGCAAGTCCCATTGATTCTGACTGTTTCTTTCAAGGGCCACATGTTCAAAATCGAAACTCGTAATTAAGTATCATTTGAATAAAATACACTGCCAGCTGAATGTTCATTCAGATATGTACGATAATAAAAACTGTTCCATTGCTGGTGTAGATAGAGAGTTCCTGAATAATCCCAAAGATTGTTACAATCAACAAGTTTAATTACTTGAAAAAATCTTGTGCAAATTAAGATGATCATATACATTTTAGGAAAAAACACATGATCTTTTACATAATGAATGATATTTTGCTGAGATTCTTGGATTTGTAAGGCATTGTTGGCCAAGCATGGAATGTTTTCCTATGGTATGGTATGTGAAGTGAGTTACACGATACACAGAAAAACATTTATGGTTCAATATTTATCTTAAGCTATGTGACTTTTTAGTACTTCATCAAGCAGTAATGTTGCAGATATTATTATTAAGAATCACATAAGCAGCACTAGTAATGTTTATTTTCAGACAACATGAACAGTAGGTGTGGTACTTGAAACCTTAGAAACAATTTCCATCATATCTGATAAAAATGTAGATGGTGCATAATATATAAATTACTCATGTTGATTTGTATATTGCTGACTTCAGGAAAACTATCCCATGCCTCAAATGTTTCTTGGGAGATGCTTCAATTATGCTAAAGTCATGGTTCTCACAATAAGAGAAATTGTTTCATCTTTGTAAAGATACTCTTTGATGGGCACATAGGAAAGCAGAAACCAATTGAGATAGGTGTTATCATTTAGGAAAATACAGATGTACCATTTAAAATAGTAACCATATTAAAAGCATGCCAAGAAATTATCAAAATATATATTCTCTGATTTTAAAGAGATTGGAAATGGCTACAAAGTTACCGTGTACTTGGCTGTCATGTGGAAAAGTGCCTATTTTTTAAAAAGAACCTCGTGTGCCTCTAGGCTGAACATTGTATCTGTGACATCCAATTCATGATTGAGACAGGCTGTGCAAATGTTCATATTTTGCAGTTATATTTATTCACTTCAACAGCTGAGGTCTATTCTTAAAAAGAAACCTTACATCATCCTTCTCTCTGTAAGACAAAGTGTATAAGATGATTGCAAACCTGTAGTCATGAGAATACCTTAATAAGGGTGAGTTGTATTATTTTGTTAATCTGAACAATCAGTTTTAAATCCATGTGAAGAGCACACTGAAAATAATTTTAATATTAATAGGAAAGACATGAAAAAAAGGCCTTCTTGTGTATTTTCCTGAGCAGGCTCATAGTTGCAATTGTGCAATAAATTTTTTTTCATCATTCTTCAGACATTACTAAATCCTTTTACATACTCAAATAACAGAACTTAGACATCACTTCATGTGGCTTCTGCAAAGGGAAAAATGGGAATAAAATGCACTTACATCATTTTGTTTGGGAATTAATTCTCAACATCTGAACATGTGTAGTAAGGTGTTTAAATACATTTTTTTTTTCTTTTTCTATATAGGCATTTGTAAATAAAGAATCCTAGTGCCGAATAACATTAAAATGAAAGTAATAATCCTTTATACACTGTTCTGTTTCACCAACAATAAAGTGATGTAGAATAAATTCTCCTTTATATTTACTTTACCTTCTGCTTGTTTCTCTTTTATCTATGCTTGTCTGTGTTGTGTATATGGGACACAGGACATTGCAAATATCTTACCATGTCCACACAATCATTAAATTCATATATTAAGAACAGCAAAGCAAAATGATAGAAGGGGCCGAGGCCATAAGGACATTGAGGAGGAGACACCTTATTGTTCCTGAAAAAACGTTATCTTTAGACTGATTATGTGAGAAAACCAATGTTTAGTTAAGCTTCAAGAGTCAAGTTTTTGTTGCATGCAGTTAAATGCACTCACAAATGTTTCAGAGAGTAAGCAGATAATGGTGGAAACTCATAACTAGTGTGATCAAATCCAGGCCATCGGGATAGATCTGCTACTTCTTGACACTATTTCCATAATAATGCCTCCGGCCATCGAGTAGAAAATCTAACAAGCAGGCAATATAGGAAAAGCATCATGGCCCGTTTTTTAAGAGTGAAAAACTGAGATTGTACAAAGATCATGATCCAGTCATGACTTCATTTAGATAATTTTGATTATTTCAATATTTTATGAAATATACTAATATGTAAAATATGTGTCTTAAAGAAACTACAAAGAACAGGTCAAAACTGAAGAAGGAGAAGTAACTGGCAAGCCACAATGCCATGGCAGCTAATGAACTTATTTCCATCACTTTTATTTTAAATATCTATCCAGGATGCACTCTTATTCTCCAAATATTACATGAATTAGAAATAGAACAGAAATATAAGTAATTTTCCTCAATAGAATACAGAGATAAAGAGAAGAAACTTTGAATGACACATTAAAAGATAAACATAAAAAAGCAGAAAGTCTAAATATCGATTTAAGCAGTGTTTCATACTGATACAATTGAGAAAATGGGGACGAGGAAATACTTGCTGCTATAATGGTTAAAAATCTGGAATCTTTCAAAGACACAAAATCTCAAATTGTATTAACGCCAAAGAGCCCCAAGAGATTAAATGTAAAGAAATCCACATTTGTACAAATCACAGTGAAACTGTTAAACATCTAAGACAAACAAATGTCTAAAGCCACTGAAGAGCACACAGCCCAGTACCTATATTGAAATAAAAAATGCAGTTAGTCTTACAGGCTGATTTTCAATAGCAACAGTGGAAGCTAAGACAGTGCAATATGATCCTCAGTGTACTGAGAATAAATGTACAGAGTGAAACTGTATTCTATCAAAAAAGACAAAAATGTTTTTATGTAAAAAAGAGAAATCTTGCCGGGCGCAGTGGCTCACACCTGCAATCCCAGCACTTTGGGAGGCTGAGGCAGGGAGATCAGTAAAGCTCAGGAGTTTGAGGTGAACCTAGGCAATATAGCAATACCTTGTCTCCACTAAAAATACAAAAATTAGCCAGGCATGGCAGTGGATGCCAGTAATCTCAGCTACTCAGGTGGCTGCGGCATGAGAATTGCTTGAGAACAGGAGGTGGGGGTTGCAGTGAGCCAAGATCCTGCCACTACACTCCAGCCTGGGTGACAGAGTGAGATCCAAGAACAAAACAAAACAAATCTGATGGAGTTTATCATCATAGACTTATAATAAATAAATATAAAATAATTTTTTCAGGTGAGCAAACATGATCTTGATAAAAGACTGACATGCAAATAGGAAGAATAAGCAAAGATGCTAAGTGTAAGTACATTTTAAAAATAAAAAAAGAAGTAAAAAATAGTAAAAGTATAAAATAGAGGATCTAATAGCTGTTATTTTATTTATATATTTATTTTTATTTATTTTATTTTATTTATTTATTTATTTATTTATTTATTTATTTATTTTTTTGAGAGGGAGTTTCACTCTTTTTGCCCAGGCTGGAGTGCAGTGGTGCGATCTCACCTCACAGCAAACTCCACCTCCCGGGTTCAAGTGATTCTCCTGCCTCAGCCTCCCGAGTAGCTGGGATTACAGTCATGTGCCATCACACCTGGCTAATTTTGTATTTTTAGTAGAGACGGGGTTTCTCCATGTTGGTCAGGCAGGTCTCGTACTCCCGACCTCAGGTGATCCACCCACCTCGGCCTCCCAAAGTGCTAGGATCACAGGCCTGAGCCACAGCACCCGGCCAGCTGTTATTTTAAAAACACATGTTTGAAATAAGTTTGTTGAATATTGTGATTTTCTACCTTAAAACGTACTGTTTAGTATAAGTTAGATTCCACATTGCTGTCATTTCAAGAAATTAATTTGCTAAAGTAGTCTATGGAAGCACACATTGATTGGCAATCAGATCCTATCTTTGCAGCCAAAATCGGCCATCTTGGATGTGGTCAATTCTAGCCTATTTCTGATAGGATTTCGGTGTCATACCTTGAGAGCATATGTCTCATTAATACTCAAATAAAATCAAAGCATCTTCACAGACATTTTGCCTCTTTTTTGAACCGTTTCAAGGACCGCTGTTCATGATGTGTGACTGTACTTTTTAAACTGCCTATGTTTATTGGCTTTCTGGGCATCATTTCATGTGTCACCTTATTAGAAAAGCTGCTTAAATTTTTTTGAAATGCTATATAAATTTAAGTTTCTCAGAAAAGTAATTTATGAGGAGATTTCTTATGGAGCTTCGGTTTGATTTTTACCACAGTCTACAACCAGATCATTTGTTACCTTATTGATAAATACATTAGGAAAAATGTAAGATAGCTTATAATTATAATGTCCTTAATCGTTGTTTCAATGGGTCAAATGTGACATTAAACTTAATGTGACATATAGACTACGTTACTCATGCTATTAATATAATCTATTTGTATTAATACCTTAAATGTTAAGTTTTGTAGCAAGAAATTCTGAACAGACAATAAAATTCAAACCGGTTAAATCAAAAATACCACTCATCCTCTCTCTTTAAATTGTAATTAATTTCCTTCCTTCCAAAATTACCACTACCACCACCATTGCCACCACCACCACCAACAGCAGTGCTATAGAACAAAAAAGTCAAACATTTTTCTAGATATGGTTAAGTGGCTTATGGACACCTGTCATTATTTCTCATTTCTTGCCAAATAAACTGACTTGATCTTAACTTTTACAAATAAAAATCAATTTTTTGTTCACTAACCCAGAAGCCAACGGTCAACAGTTAACACCTTGGAAAACAAGTCAACTTATTTAAAAACTAAGGAGTAGGACTGTTAAAAAATTTTTTTAAAAAGGAAATATATGGCATTTTATTGGATTTATTAAGAAATTACATCATTTAAGGACATTTCTTCTCGTATTTAATTAAGCTTTTAAAAAATAACTGTGGTGGTTATTTGTTAATTGCTATTTTGATATTTTTGGCACTTAATTGCCCCATTAGTTCTATACTTATGCAAACTCAAAATGCTTTGAACTGATTGTAACTTTTCACATTTTAAAATGTATGTCAACAATTTTGTTCCTTCACTATTAAAATATGTGTCTTTTTACATGAAGAATCAGAAGTTTATCTTATCAAGGAGTAACTTGATAAATACAATAAATTCAAGCTCCTTTGTCTCTAATTCTCATCATTCTGGCCACTTATATATTATACTACCCACTGTACTACATTGTTATTCACTGTAACTTCATTGTCCTTCCCTATTAGAATATGTGCAATAGAAAGCCAAGAGGGCATTGAATTTTAGCTTTGTATTATCAGCTTCTGTCTAAGTAATGGCACATAGTTGGTGTTCAATATCCAACAAACGAAGGAATGAATAAACTGATCAGTTAGGATGCTTTTTGTTTGGAGCAAGAGTATATGTAATTACTCAGCCAGATGCACCTATTTGAAGGAATCAGAAAGATTGGACTGCAAAGACCAAATAACGGTAACAAAGCAGCCGGGCACCGTGGCTCACGCCTGTAATCCCAGCACTTTGGGAGGCCAAGGCTAGCGGATCACAAGGTCAGGAGATCGAGACCATCCTGGCTAACACGGTGAAACCCCGTCTCTACTAAAAATACAAAAAATTAGCCGGGCGTGGTGGCGGCGCCTGTAGTCCCAGCTACTCAGGAGGCTGAGGCAGGAGAATGGCGTGAACCCGGGAGGCAGAGCTTGCAGTGAGCCGAGATCGCAGTACTGCCCTCCAGCCTGGGCGACAGAATGAGACTCTGTCTCAAAATAAATAAATAAATTAATTAAATAAAATAGAAAATAACAAAGCAGATAAAACCCTGATGTTTTAGGTAATTTAAAAATAGAAGTAAATTAAGCTGAAAATAAATGAAATAAATCCTGACACATTCTCTCCCTGTCTCTCACTTTGTCTTTTTGCCAATTTTCATTCAGGTGACTATTGTATAGCAATTGTCAATATAATTATTGTTCATTAGAAAAATTAAATATATATTAACAAATCACCGAAATGTCAACTTTATTATAGAAGACTTGCCAAATCAGTAAAATTGCTCCAAATTTTGCAATATGAATCTTTAATAGAAAATGTATCAATAAGCTGTCAATATACCTCATAATTGTTATCACAAACAATGTTTTAATTTTAATGACCATTTTGCAATTTACCCCTAAGCATTTTTAAAATCTCCCTACTGGTTCGTGAGATATATTTTATTTGGTGGAGTTCGATTAACCTACTTCATTAGACCACATGTGAAATTAAAATACTGACTCCATTGTTTTCAACTCTCTCTCACCATAACAAACACCAGGTGGATACACCTGAAATTCACTGAGCCCAACACATATTCTGGAAGCACATCACTGCTCTGTTGATTTTGCTAATGGAGTAAATAAACCTATTTTCTTCATGAGAGGGAAGTGGAAACTATACAATAGGTGTGTAGCTTATTCAATGAGTTTACATAAAATTCAAGCAAGTATTTGTGAAAAATATGTATTTTTTTTACTGAGCAACAGCAGATTGTGGAGACATTGCATGAGAGGATGATACAAGAAAGCCATAAAGCTCTTAAGGGATCTCAAAATAATGAAGTTCAGCCCTTACTGAAATTGCATTCTGTGGCTTGAGTAAAAGTGTTTGCTTAAAAAGCATAGAGAATTTTGTGTCAACTTTAGAGACAGAAGCTATTTATAAAACCCCTAGTAACCTCAAGGTCTTAAGAAACAAATATTACCCAGCTAATTTCATTTCTAGAATCTGATCATATAATAACACATTTTTCTACACATACTGTCTTTTTAAGTTTTTGCCTTTATTTTATTTACCCAACTCAATTGCCCCACTCATACCTGAGCACTTACCCTGACATTCTAGGTAATCTAAAAATAGGAATAAGTTAAGCTTAAATTTAATTAAATAAATCCTGGCACATTCTCTCTCTCTCTCTCTCTCTCTCTCTCATTCTTGTCTTTTTATGACTTTCCTATATCAAAGGTTCTGGGGTATGATATAGGTAAATTTAATATCCTTTTAACTTCTAGTTACCCTGGTAGATATGGCTTGTAAATTTAGTTTTTGACAGCAGTAAAGGATTTTGCTGAACTTTTTCAAGTATGCTGCTATTTTCAGGCATACAGTTAGTGGTTATTTCTTCTGTGGAAATAAGGGCAAAATTTACTTCAAAAAGATGTTTATTTTCTTAACACGTGATAGAGAAGGTAATGTGAGGTGTTGTCTATATTCACAAAAAAGGGGAGTTTTCATACCGAATATGAACAAAACCACCATAAATATTTGTATTTTGATATGCTCAATATAAAAACTATCCATTAGAATTTATCCTGAAAGGATTTCTTTGGTGCTTCATTTATTATGATTGGTTTTCTAGTTCTAGCGTACACTTTTACTCAAGCCTGCTTTGACAAATTTAATCTGCTTGTTTTATTCATCTTTTTAATAGTTGTTTCCTTTCTGCTTCTGCTTGTATCATATTTTTGTTAGTAGATGTACCTAAAGATTAATACAAATTAATTATCACCTTTGATATTTAAATCATTGGTAGATTTTGTGACCATTCTAAATTTAAGCATGCAGGCATTAAACAGCTATTGAATTATCCCAAACAAAAATGACTTATATAAAAGAAATGTGTGCCACAAATAAATTTTCATGTCAGAGACTGAAAATACAAATGCCTTCAGCAGGAGGGAATTAACACAGGTATCTGTACTCAGTGGATAGATAATAGCAGGAGCAAATAAACTTGCTTGGGAAGGAAGTATATCCCCCACCCCCCGCTTACATTATCTATGCCGTTGTCTATACATGCTATTAAAGCAGAACTATCAAACTGAACAGATGACAGGCATATACAATACATGTATATCGTCACAAGTCTGAAACATTTGTTCTATGCGACATAAAAGGGAGATGTTACAATTGGAGAGATCTTGAAATGTGACAAAAAGTTTTTAAACTGCAGTAGGATGTGTACCATTAGCACAGCAATAGCAAAAGAAATTGTAGACTTTATTTTGTAGGCAATAAGGATTCCTTGTGAGTATTGAGCAGGGAGTGTTAATATTATGAGAAAAGCCCTACTGGGAGAGGCATATGGCAGCTCTGTGTAGAATAAAATGATGTAGGTAAAAAATAATAAGGCATAAGAATTAGAATAGTGACACTAGAATAAAGTGTCACTGTTTTTGTGTGTGTGTGTGTGTGTGTGTGTGTGTGTGTGTGTGTGTGTGTCAGCAATATCTGGCAATTGGTTGAAGGCAGGGGGCAAAAAACCATACAATTCAATTATTCCCAGCCTTTGAACTTACATATGCCTAATATCTTGAAGCATTTCTTTAAGAACTAAAGCGAAAGGAATGGACTTTGTAACAGGTATTAGTGTTGTATTTGAAATTCTAAATAGATATTCAAGTAGAGATTATGGTAAACATTTATTTGCAAAGTTAGGGTCAACCTTAAGAAAAAAACTAATTCCAGGACTACCATTTATTGGGCACATTTGTCTAATATTACACACATCACCATTAGTTCTCATTGTCAGTTCTATATGGTATTTATTATTACTGTATTTTCAAGTAAGTGACTTAGTCAAGGCTAGTCACTGTAAAGTGTGGAGCCTGTGTGCTTCCAAATTCACAAAGATTTAGAATACAATGACATAAATTCCTTACTGAAGGATGTTTCCAAATATAGCAGTGGAGAAGAGTAGAGATAGCAGAAAAGACAAGAAGCATGAGAGGAGAATGAGTTTATTTATTCTGTTGGTAAGAGGAGAACTAGATAAGCACAAAATGAATGAAAACAGGAAGAGAAAATTAAAGAAGGAAAATGAAGCAGAAAAATCAAGGAAGAATGATGATATCTTTTACTTCCCCACCGCACCCCAGTTTGAATGGTTTAGCTATGTACAAGGTATAAGTATTTCTACCCTTCATTCAAAAAAAAAAAAAAAAGAAAGAAAGAAAATATGTACCTTTCTTTGGATTTGTGCAAGAATAATCTATTTCTAAAAAGCATCATGAAGAAATGTAATCTTTAATGAAGACTTCATAGAGGTGGTAGTAGTGGTAGAAAAAGCAGTGAATATTTATTGAGGATTTTACTATTTACATAGCACTGCTTTAAGGAAGATAACATTTGTTAATATCCAACACTCACAATACCATTATAAAGTGCATACATTTTACAAATGAGAAAACTGATGTCCAGAAAGTTGAAGTAGCTTTTCCTAAGGCAACAAATACATTTAAGGAAATCACATGAACACACAAGTCCCATTGGTAATTCTTTTTTAAAAATGGTCACTTTTACATGGAAGTTCCCACCCTTTTTCATTTATTTTTTCTTTTTGTTGCATTGAAGGCTTCTGTCAGCATACTAGTAAACTGAGGTATATTTGTGAGCCCTGTATTATGTACTGCTATCAGCATGTGAGTAAACTGAGGTAGAGTTGTGAGCCCTGTATTATGTAGTCCTAGAATTATTTTAAATTATTCCATATATTTCAGTTTAACTTGTAGAGGATTTGTAAAATATTTGACAATGGCTCTCAGCTTAGAATGGAACCAGAGCTTACGACTAATCTTGAGGATCTTGCTTTGTTCTTAAAGGAATTTAAGTTTATGAAGGAATTGAGATTTAGAGGATTTTAGCTTTGAAGATTATTGAAGGTTGGGAATTTAATTTTCTTTCTGTACGAAGTGTCTTCTCAAATGAACGTTTGTTGTTATAAAAAGTTACCCAACGTGGCAGATTGTCATCTGGAATTACAGTATAATAAATACGTATACTGTATCAAGAGCAAGGGTCCAGGATAGAAGACGCATGAACTTTGGTGTCCACTGATAAAAACTCATGAGTCCAGCAATGGCCATTGGAAAGCTTTGCTTTTGGTCTTGTGCTTTGGGCCCCATCTGTCTATGACTCCTGGCAAAAGAGAAGTTTAGCAAGGAGACGTCTTGCAGTGCCAGACTCTCATCAACAAAACATAACAATGCTGAAAAAGCTCCCATGACATTTTAATAATTGGCCTGAAATAGAATTTATCAGAAGGATGCCAGTGTAAGGAGAAATTTCTGAACTCCTCCACCCCTGGGGTCAAATCAAGAAACAGATTTATCAATCACTATGTTCTCGCTTCTTCCTGATGAAAACACTTTCATAGGTTTCCAAAAATAATGATGAGGATCAATATACAGCAGACAGGTTTCCACTGAGAATGACAAATTTCAAATCTGATCAGTTAATCAAGGGATTCCTAGGAGACAAAGTAAAGTTAGCTTTCGAGAACTCAAGAAAAACTTAGAACCAATACCTGACTTACCCCATCATCACAGCCAGAGACCTTAGGCAGAAGCTCAAAGGGCCTCAGTGGAACCTACTGTTTACAAGTTTCAGATCTTAGACCAGGGAAGCAAGACAGTCTTGAGTGGATATTGGAGAAACCACTAGATTGCTGAACTCTCCTAAAGTATCACTACAAAAACTGTTACTAAAACTCAACTTTAGAACTTACTGCTTTTAGAGACAAGAACACCTTGACAATTTTTACAGCGTTAAAGACTGGAGAAAAAATCAGTAGTTTAAGGCATCTCTATCAAGGCAAGGAACTAAGGAACTAATTAGAATTTGGCAAATTTGTGTGCAGTTCTGGATTGGTGAAAACTGCCAAGGGAGGGTCCTGAACCAAGTCTTGATCAGAGAATGGTTTGGCTAAGTTGGAAAACTATTGTCTCTGACAAATGGATCGGCAAACATTTCCTGAAACAAACAATAAAGTTATTTGTTCATTTCCGGCCTTATCTTTTCCAGGTAAACTTTGCCTGGAACAAGCAAGTCAGTCATGTTGACACTGGTGGTTATGTCATGTTGATGTGAGTCTCGTTGACATATATATCATCTGGTGTCAACATGAAAAAAAAATCCTTCCCCAGTCTTTGTGTTTCCTGTTCTGATATTCTGAATTCTCAAACCTTATTCTTCTCCATACTTCCATCTCCCTCTTTTGTCCTCCTACCTGATTGGCTCTTTCTTGCTTATACATTTATTTCACCACTTCACCTAGCAGGACCCTGGAAAGTCTTCAGTCTTTTAAAATACCTCACCATCCTGGCTATACTTTCTCTTCATTTACTAATTCATTAATTTTCAGATAATAACAGTCCAAATTCAATCTTTTCTTTGATAAACTATTCCCTGCTCATCAGATATGTGCCAAGTTTTTTAATTGATTGGCAAATTCAGAGACCAACGGCAAGTATAAGTGAAAATATTAATTTCAGGCTACATGTCATTTAAGAAATAATCACCTTCAACAAGCAGTATAAAGGTAAAAGTTAAAATAATTAGAAGTTTTAAATATATGTTCAGATGCCAAATTACATGGATTACATTATAATATTTCAAAAACAAATTGTAGTGTGGAAATTTTATATACCATCACTCTACCAGACACATCAGTTAGAAAGTTAACTTGGAAGTGGGTCCTTCAGCCAAGTACTAGAGTCAGAGATGTTAGAGGTTTATCATTAAATATGGTAAAAGCAAATATTGAAGTACCCTTCAGGGATCATATTGCTACCTCTTTGAGGATGTGGCTTTTTACTCTGGTCTAGCAACACTGGTTTTCTGAAGGATACAGTGTCAGAGCTGATGATTAAATCAATGAGAAGAGTTAGTTGAGGAATGAGTTTGGTGAGTCAGAAATTGGGATTTAATGAAAAATCCAGCCAGGTGCGGAGGCTCATTCCTGTAATCCAGCACTTTGGGAGGCTGAGACAGGTGGATCACCTGAGGTCAGGAATTTGAGACCAGCCTGGCCAACATGGTGAAAACCCATCTCTACTTAAAATACAAAAATTAGCCAGGTATGGTGGTGTACACCTGTAGTCCCAGCTACTGGAGAGGCTGCAGCAGGAGAATTGCTTGAACCTGGGAGGTGGAGGTTGCAGTGAGCTGACATGGCTCCACTACACTCCAGCCTGGGGTACAAAGTGAAACTTCATTTCAGAAAAAAAAAAAAAAAAAAAAACACAGAAGGAAAATCGTGAAGAAGGGGGGCAGGGTAAAGTAAGTGTGGAGGAAAGAAAGAACTTTCAAAATTAATGTCATTGCAGTTTTAAATTTCTAGCAGAGTGTTTGTAGAAATGAAATCAAGAGAAAGTCTTACAGCAGATATGGGTCATGTGGTGTATTAGTCTGTTCTCACACTGACATACAGAAATACCTGAGACTGGGTAACATATAAAGGAAAGAAGTTTAATTGATTCACAGCTCCCCATGGTTGGGGAGGCCTCAGGTTTCAATCATGGTGGAAGGCCCCTCTTCACAGGGAGGCAGGAATGAGAATGAGTGTTGAGGGAAGCGGGAAGAGACCCTTATAAAACCATCAGATCTCATGAGAACTTACTTATTATCACAGGAAAAGCATGGGGGAAACTGTCCACATGATTCAATTATCTCCACCTGGTCCCGCCTTTGACATGTGGAGATTATTACAATTCAAGATGAGATTTGGGTGGGGACACAGAGCCAAACCATATTATATGGCACGTTCAACTTTCTACTGCAGGCTCTGATCAACCATTGATGACTTATCAGCAAGAGAATGACATTTAAGAGTAATGTTTCTAACTGCAATGAGAGTGTGCAGAGGCAGGGTTTCAGGACCAACACAGGGGGCCAATTTAAGAGACTCCTAAAATAATGTAAGAGAAGATGATAGTACATCCTGAACCGGAGAGATAAATGGAGAGGAGCATTGAAAAGGCAGGAAGAAATAGGATAATGTTTGTAAAAGTAAATTCAGCAGGACTTGATGAATTGTGTGACCTGGATCTTGCAGAAAATAGGGAACTAAGAATATGTTCTCATCTACTAGATTTTGATGATCCCAATTGTAGTTACCAGAGGTGACTTTGACGTTTTGAGGATGATCATTACTGAATCCTTTAACCTTAGGGATTTAAATGCATTTAAGGGAAAGTCCTAAGCAAGAGACAAAAAAGAACATGTACAAGAGAAAGAGGGAGCAGAGGACTGCAGATGAATGGGAGCACATTAAGTAGAGAGATGAAGTAGGAAGCAGAGATGCACTATGCAATTACTTAGAAGTGGAAGGATGTTTAGGAGTTGGGGATGTTGAGCTTGTGTTTACCGATACATTTACTGATAATTTCTGCATAAAACTATTATTTTTCTCATGATGGAAAGAACTGTTAAAATTGAGAATATTACGGAAGGACTGAGATGATCAAATAGTTGGGTAACTGCTGTAATATGGATTTGGGAACAGAGACAGACTATGAGCCAGGCTGGATAGAAACTGTGCTGCATGCATTGGTGTCTTCCCATTGGCTTGAGCTTATCCATTGTGCAGCAACAGATGGTTCTTACCTCTGAATAGTAACCTGGACATGTTGAAATATTAAATGATAATAAATATCTTAGTAACTCCCTTACAAATAGTAATGCAGGATAGGTACGCCCTAATTGTTAATTGATTGTATATATAACATAAAGCTTAAATGAAGCATTTTGGGGGAATGTTATGATAATAATAGCTAATACATTTCTATTTGGAAGGTTAAAAAAAAACCTTGATAATCCATGAGGACAAAAAGCAAGAGCTGAAGAGAACAAAGTATCAAAACAGTGAAAATTTTAAAGATTTAGATGTATGGAAGCAGACAGACACATAAGGAAATATTCTGTAGCAACTCATAGTCTTCCCTGGAAATTTGGAACTGGTAGAGGATACAGAATCAGATTTTTGCCAAATGTATTCAGTTATGTGAGGAATAGAGGGTTGATATCTGCATTACATAAACAATTTTCCCGTAACAGTCTCACTTGGGAATGGAGTATACCAATGATGTTATTGTAGACTTTGAAGTGTCAACAGATTAAATTGATCATTTTAAATAATTAATGTAATGTGAATACTATAAAACATACAGAAAATGGATTGTCAGTATGTGAATTAAAATGTTAACAGTGCATTTGTGTGGAAATCTTGTTCTTGAATAATCTGCAGATTTGAAAATCGAGAGGGTCATTCCACCAATTTTTTTGTTGCAAGGCTCATTGCTTCTTCTGAGTTTGGCTTTACTGATGACAGTTTCTTTAATGTTGGATGTTAAGGTAAATAATTTTAATGTATACATAATCAGTAGTACTATGAGAGAGTTAATATATCTGCTATAAGTAAACCAATTCTTTTCTGATTTGTAATTTAAGAAGCAGGTTTAAATTGGCTTTCCAAAATGAGTCAAGAAAATAAACCTGAATCTCAAAGAAGTGAATGCCCTGAGGAATAAACTTAATTGATGTGTTGAAATGTTCCTGAAAGTTTTTAGAGTAATAGAGGCTATTTTAGGGCCAAAACACCTATAAAGCGATCTTTAATATCCTAAGTTATTTTCATGAAAGAGTTGATGAATCTCCCAAACAGTAAACAGTTCACAACATTTTGGGGGATAGGTTTTATGCCTTTTAAGCATAATATAAATGGAAACTGTTGTTTATTTTCTATAGTCAAGCAAAGTATTACATGCCACTGCTAATGTGAAAGACTTACACACTTGCCTAAACAGCAATTCCATTCTTTAGAAGCAATGATAAATGTTCTTTCTTTTGAATGAGAATAAGGAATTACTTGACTACAAACCATTCAGTCTAGTATTATTAATTATGTAGAGAATTTCATGATTTAACGGAATTTAGATAGCCTTGCAGGAAGCATTGTGATTTAGTAATGTACTGACAATGAGCTAAGAAAGGTATCATGTATATTTGATCCCTATTTCTAGACATCAACCTCTGATACATTAGAAGCATGAAGAATAAAAACTACATTATTAGTCATTTTGGGGCACTAAAAATGTCTTCTTTAAAGAAGAGAAAACTTTTTTTGTCAAGAAAGAGGAATTTTATCATAAAATTGATTTTATAGCAAGACTGACGTATCGAAAGGGCTTTGTGTGTGAGAAGTAAATTGAGCCACTTCAAATAAAAAATAGAAAATGGTAAGAGTTACTAGTCGTTCCTTAGAACCGGATTTTTTTCACTTTAGGATTCCCACAGCACTTCGGGCTTTTCTTGTAGTACGTATTAATTTATCTATTGCTTTACACTTACTGATTCTTGTCTTGCCACTTTAAAGAACATCTACATCTTTTATACGCGATGGCATATAACATTGGCTTTAAAGAGGCCTAAGTTAAAATTCTTGGCTGATGTAATGAGAATCTTTGTCCTCAGTGTTCATGTTTAAAAATGTGGGAAAATATGGAAAAAATAAAATCTTGGAGAGGTTTTCTTGTCATGAAGTTAATTAAGGTAAGCACTGTAGGAAGAGTCCAATGAAAAATGCAGGGTATCTTGGTCGTTCTTTATATAAATCTGTTATCAATATGTCAAGCATGCCTCTTACATTGCATTAATCATTGCCCAGAGGATACGAGAAATAAATTCATGATAATATAATTTGAGAGTTAATGTATGTCATTACGTTTAATGGATTAGAGCATCACTTAATGAAATGAACAGATATAGGATAGGCTTTATCTTTAAGAAATGATGATAAAATAATATATTAATAAGTTTAGACTTAGCTTTAAATAATAGAAAACCAAA
Source organism: Rhinopithecus roxellana (assembly GCF_007565055.1). Classification (NCBI taxonomy): domain Eukaryota; kingdom Metazoa; phylum Chordata; class Mammalia; order Primates; family Cercopithecidae; genus Rhinopithecus; species Rhinopithecus roxellana. The sequence goes on along the minus strand of NC_044569.1, from coordinate 33,031,802 downwards.
CTAAAACAGAAGTGACTTAAACAAGTTAGAAGTTTATTATTACCTCCCAAAGAAATTCAGAATTAGGTGATTCAGGGCTGGCATGGTATTACACGATGTCAGAGACTCAAATTCTCAGTCTTGTTAACCTTCATTCAGGCCTCCATGACCCATGTCACCTCATGGACCACAATTGCTGCTCTAGATCCAGCCATTATATCTGCACTTTAACCAACAGAAAGTAAGAAAAGAAAAAGAAAAGCATGTGCCCTCAGTTATAGGACAATACTCTTAGAAACCTATTGACCAGAATTTAGTTCCTTAACTAAAAGGAAAGCTGGTAAATATTGTCTTCCTTTTGGATACTATATGCAAAGATCAAAATCAGAGTTCTACTACCAAGCAGGCTGAAAAAATAAATATTGGAAGACTTTGGGCTGTCACTGTAATGTATATATTATTGTATCCATCATCTACATAAAAATATTTAAAAACAAATTTTATTGAGTATATTTGAGATTTACAACGCAATGTAATTGAGAAATATAGATAGTAAAATAGTTACTATAGTGAAGCTGATTAAGACGGCTATCATATCACAGTTGCTTTTTTTGTGACAAAAGCAGCTAAAATCTCTTTATTCAACAAAAATCCCTATTACAATAACATTTTATTAACTTTAGTCCTCATATTTTATATTAGACCTCCAAACTTGTTTATTCTATGTATCTGCTATTTTGCATCCTTTGACCCAAAGCTCCCCATTTCCCCTCTCATTCCTCTCACTATATATATACACACACACACATATATATATATATGCTCAAATATATGTTATTCATGTAAGTGAGACCATGGAAGATGTTTCTTTCTTATCTGGATTATTCACTTAACACCGTGTCCTCAGAGCCATCTCTGCTGTGGCAAATGTCAGGGACCTCTTGTTTTTTAAGACTGAATAATGCTTCATTGTGTATATATATAAATTTTCTTTATTCGTTAGCTCATCGATGAAGATTTAGGGTGTTCCCATACCTTGGCTATTGTGGCTAACGCTGGAGTGAACATAGGTATGCCAATATCTTTATGCTGATTTTAATTCCTTTAGGTATATACCCAGAAGAGGAATTTCTGGGCCCTCTGGTAGTTCTATTTTTAATTTCTTTAGGAACCTTCATACTGTTTTCCATAGTGGCTGTACCAATCTACGTTCTTATCAGTGGTGTGCTAGGGTTTCCTTCTCGCCATACCCTCACCAACATTTGTTATATTCTATCTTTTTGATAATAGCCATTCTTACAGATGTGTGGTGATATCTCAGTTATTTTAATTAGCATTTCCTTGATGATTAGTGATGTTGAACATCTTTCATAAATCTGGTGGCCAATTTTATGTCTTTTTGGAGAAATATATCTTTGGGCTCTTTGCTCATATTTTAATGGGGTTGTTTGTTTTTCTCCTATTGAGTTGTAAGTGTTCTTTATAAGTGTTGGATACTATCCTCTTATCAGATAGATGATTTGCAAATATTTTTCCTGGTTGTAGGTTGCCTTTTCATATTTTAAGTTGCTTCTTTTGCTATACAGAAGCTTTTTAATTTAAAGTAGTTCCATTTATTTATTTTTGCTTTTGTAGCCTGAGCTTTGGGTTTCACCTTAAATAAAATTATGATAAAGGCCAAAGTCAAGAATACTTTCCTTTATGTTCTCTTCTAGGTGTTTTATGATTTTGGGTCTTACATTTAGGCCTTTTGTCTATTACCAGTTGATTTTTGTATATAGTCTAAGCTAACAGTCCTCCTTCATTTCTTTGCATGTGTGTAAATCCAGTTTGCCCAACACAATTTATAACTTCCATTAGGTTATTGTGATGTGCTTGTCAAAAATTGCTTAAACATATGTGTTTGAATTGCTTGTTGGGCTTTCTATTCTGTTCCATTACTCTATGTTTCTGTTTTTATGACAGTACCATAATGTTTTGATTACTGTAGCTTTGTAATATAAACTTAAATTAGGAATAAAGCGTTCAACTTTATTATTTTCTTTTCAGTATTACTTTGTATATTCAGAGTTTTTGTGGTTCTACACACATTTTAGGATTGTTTTCTTCTATTTCTATGAAAAATGCTATTGAAGTTTTGATACGGATAACCTTAAATATGTATATTGCTTTGAGTAGTATAAATATTTTAACAATACTATTTCTTCTCACCCATGGGTGAGAACATGGGGTATATTTTCATTTATTTGTGTCTTATTTAGTTGCTTTAATCAATGTTTTATAGTTTTTAATGTTCATATCTTTCACTTTTTTGAGTAAATTGATTTGTAGTCATTCTTCATGCTTTCATAAGTGGGATTTTTAAAAAAATTATTTTCAGCAAGATCATTATTTTGGTATAGAAATAGTACTGATTTTTGTATGTTAATTTTGTGTCCTGCAACTTTATTGAATTAATTTGTTAGTTCTAGCAGTTCTGAGGTAATCATAGCATCTGCAAATAGAAATCATGTTACTTCTTCCTTTCTGATTTGGATGCCTTTTATTTATCTTGTCTATTGCTCTTGCTAGGACTTCTAATACATTGTGAACGAGAGTGATGAGCATGGACATCTCTACCTTGTACTGGATCATAGTGGAAAGTTTTCAGTTGTTCCCCATTGATTATGATGTTAGCTGTTTTCTGTGGTATGCGTGCGTGGTTTTTTGTTTGTTTGTTAGTTAATAAATGGCCTTTATAACATTGAGGGGCTTTTCTTTTATACCTAAACTGTTAACAGCTGCCATAATTCACATTGAACAGAATGCAGGAGCCTAGGTTAAAACAAAACTGAGTTCGTGTCTCATTTACACCTTTCATTTGCTCTTTGAAATTGGAAACTTGCTTAAACTCTATTTCTGTTTCTTCAATTATAAAATAAGGTATTACCTACACCATAGCTTCTGAGTGAAGAGTAAATGATTTTATCGTTATAAACATGTTAACACAATGGATTACACATATTGCTCACTCCAAATGCTCGTTCTATTATCATCATTACCACATTTAAATACATTCCGACGTTTGTATCCTCTGCCTGTACACGTACACCACATACTTATTCTCACATAAAAAATTTCTAAAATTCTTCCATCTATTTATAAGAAGAACTATCAATATGTTCGTCTTACAGAATGGTAGACTTTCTGAGAATAGAAAACAAACACACAAAAGCAAAACTAGAACCTGGGTTAAGGGAAAGCCTTGTGATTTAAAGGGTGTGAGACCTGGAGTCATCTGCTAAAGAATCAAATGTTTAACTTGAAGGAGAATGTGCAAGGGCATTTTTTTTTTTTTTTGAGAAAATGCTTTTACATTACAGTGAGGAATAATATTCCCAGCCAAGGAGCCAGGGTTTATATCCCTAGGGAACTGTCAGTGATGACTAGGTCTCTCTCTCTGTCTTAGAAGGGGAGAGTTGGCAACTCTGTAAACTGTCCTATAGGGCCGTAGTCATAATTGTGACTGGCTTCCTTTCCCATTACTCTGTACATGTAGGGTGACATCTGGTTCTCATCACGTTGCCCCAGGGGACTGGGACGAGGGTGACTGATGCAACTATTACGGTGGGGCTCTTCAGACTACTTGGTGTCAGCTGTTTCACTGGAATTCGGGATCTGAAAAACAATTGATCAATTCTTAAACAAAAGCCTTATGATTCTCATGTCAGAGGCCCTATCCATGGAAACAATGGGGATGCAGATGGTCAGCATCCAGTGCTGTGTGACTTACGGTTACAAGAAAGTGAGTCAAAGTGCAGTCTAATCAATGCTTAATTATAATTATAGTTCTGTCCAGAATTCTTGTTAACCTTGTGAGGATGGATTCATTGCTTTGAATCATATTTTTATTTGAAATCTGCCTGCCACTGCAGTTTCTATTTAGAACACAAAGGCATCCCGGTTCCAACCATCCTCCTGGACCCCATACGGATGTACTCCATATTAGCTTTAGAGTAGGGAGATAAAACAGAGTTTTTAATGTGTTGACCCCAGACCCCAGGATACAACCAAGGAGAAGGGTCTTTCTAAGTAAGATCTGGGTTATAAATGGTTAGAGAGAGCTCTGTGGTTGATAACTCCAACAGAGGCACAGGGAATAGGAACAGGGCAATTTCTCAAAGGAAAGGGAGATAGGCTGGGACCAGCAGAGAGTGCAGAGACAGTGTAATAGATGGAAATAAAATTGTACGACTCCAGGTACCACATCCATCACCGTGGCCAATGGACTTTAATATACTTTTTACAATGAAAAGGTGGTTGCTCTAGAGAATTACATCAGGCTATTATTAAATTAAATTTTAAACTCTGAAAACATCTTCTCAAAATTATACGTCCACAGAAACTATCTTATAATTCTAATTTGACTACAGAGTAAACTTTCCTAGAGAGCTAGAAAGTTTTAATCTTTTGAACATTTAGTTTTAAGCTGATAATAGTTATTTCTCATTATTAATTATCAAACTAGCATTATAATTTCATTTATCAGTTGTGTAAGTTGGGTTAAAGTGACTCCACAGTTACTGTGATGCAATGTAGACTATTTGACATAATCATTTTTTCTGAGCTACAGTTTGAGTTCCAAACACTTGGTGTTGATGAGTTTTGTTAAATTCACCTAAATTAAAAAAAAATTCTCTGATTCTATTTGGGGGAGAGCTCTCAGACCTTGTTTATATTTGATAGCATGTCATCTTTGCCATGTGCCTCAGAGAGTATATTTGCAATTGCTACAACAGACACTAACTCAATGATTATATAATAAACTGTGAGCTTTGAAATAGAAATCCTCTAGCTACAACAACACCTAGAACAATGTAGGCTGAAAAGTCATCAAATGAATGCAACACAAATCCATGGAATAGCCTCTTGAATCCACATTTGCAAATGAAAGTATTTCTTTCTTTTCCTAGTGCGTCTGGAAAACCATTTTTTTTTCTCCAGAATTTGGGAATGTAATCCTACACTATATCTTGAAACTAACTTAATACCATGCACGTGACAAAGATTTAATGGGGTGTGTGTGTGTGTGTGTGTGTGCGTATCTGACACCTCCACTATGTCTACACTTGTTTTACATCCAACTGTCAACTTGACACCTATACTTAAGATGATTGATGGGCACCTCACTATTAACTTGGCCATCACAGAGGTTTCTAATTTCCCACATCACCAACTTAATCTTCACAGTGTTTCTAGGGATCAGTAAAGGAAACTTGCCTTCCTCCAAGTTGCTTAATAGTGAAAAAAAAATCTAGGAGAAAATTCTTCACCCGCAGCATGTTATCCTGGCTCTGTCTGCAACGTGTATCTGAGATCTATTCACCATGCTCACCATTCTCCATTCTTTCTGAAAATTTCTAAGTCTAAACCACCATATTCTCATTAGACTCTCAAGAGTTTCCAGTGGTGTCTGCCTGTTTCCTCTTAGGTCTCCTTTAAAGCCATTATTTAACAGCAGATAATCTAAAAGTATAGATCATGTCATGATCTACTCCTGTTTAAAACTCTGTGGTGACTTCCCATTACTGTCAGAATAAGGTTCAGACTTCTTAAAATGGTCCACAAATGTCTCCCTGACCTGTCCTTTGCCTTGCTGCAGACAACTGTGGCCCCTCTCCCACCTCCTTCACCGCCCCACAGCTCTGCTGGCCTTCTTCTTTTCTATGCTGAACATGCCAAACTCGTTACCATCTACGATTTTTTTCATATTCTGCAACATCTACCATCTTCACATTTGCCTTTATCTCTGTCTAGAATACCCCTTCTAGATGTTCATGGCTCACTCCCTGCCTTGCTGTCAGGTATTAGAGCTCTCTGTTTTCACTCATTGTAGATGAGCGGAAGAGGAAGTGAGGGCCTTCCCAGAACAACTCCCCCAGGTAACTATATGATTCTGCATTAACCTATTTGTAACACATATCACCTCCTGAAATGTTTTTATTTTTTATTTGTTTAGTCTTTTATTTCACAGTTCTTCCCTCTAAGATATAAAATTCATGAGGACAGATAAATTTGTCTCTCGTGTTCATCCCTGTATGTTCCACAAGATAGTCTGAAACATAATGGCTCCTACACGTTTATGCAATGAGTTATGTTTCATTTTTTTAACATGGCTTCTTTCCCCAACCTAGAAGTATTCTAATGGTATAAACTCTGCTTGCTCACCAGTTCTCCCACTTCATTGTTAAAAGAGGGCCAGGTACTCAGAAATGGGGGGAGAGGAGGGAGCAGGTAGACCTGCAGACCATTTGTGTAAGGAGGACTTACTAAAGAAGAGTTTATTTAGGAATGTGACAGTTAAATGTCTTTGGATCTCTTAAACAGAGTTCTCCAAAAGCCCCATGTGGCCAAACATGCAGGCTAAAATTGCTGTATAGAGGCTATATATTACATAAAAATATGTAAACACATAATATTCCCATATTTGGTAAATACAATACACGTTAGCTCTTAGTACTACTACTTGAAATGGTTGTCAATTTATTTCCCTCTTTTGATGTGAATGATTACATATTTTAATGCAACTATTTTACAGGATGTGTACATATATGAATCTATAGATAGAATTATGTAGTTTTGAGTACATAGCATACATTTTTTTTTTTTTTTTCCTGTGGTGGATTCTTGCTCTGACATCCAGACTGGAGTGCAGTGGTATGACCTTGGTTCACTGCAACCTCCACCTCCTGGATTCAAGTGATTCTCCTGTCTCAGCCTTCTTAGTAACTGGGATTACAGGTGCCCATCATCACGCCCTGCTAATTTTTTCTATTTTTAATAGAGACAGGCTTTTGCCATGTTGGCCAAGCTACTCTGAAACTCCTGACCTCAGTTGATCCGCCCACCTCGGCCTCTCAAAGTGCTGGGGTTACAGGCATGAGCCACCACACCTGACCCACATATTTTTTTTCTACTCACATTTTTCTCTTTCATAAAGCATTTTGTAGTGCATAGATGTACAATGCTTCATTAAGTCCTGAGTAATTTAAAAAATTAATATCCTGCTATAAATTCTGTTTTTTCAGCTAAATATGCAGCAAATTCTGTAACAAAATATGTGAACAAAATAATACTTAAAAATATGTATGGGCCAGGCACAGTGGCTCACACCTGAAATCCCAGCACTTTGGGAGGCCAAGGTGGGCAGATCATTTGAGGTCAGGAGTTTGAGACCCCTATGGCCAATGTGGTGAAACCCCATCTCTACCAAAAATACAAAAAGTATCTGGGCATGGTGGCAGGCACCTGTAATCCCAGCTACTCCAGAGGCTGAGGTAAGAAAATTGCTTGAACCTGGGACGTGGAGGTTGCAGTGAGCTGAGGTTGCACTACCGCACTCCAGCCTAGGCAACAGAGTGAAACTACATCTCAAAAAATGTATCTATGCATTTAGCTTTGTGCTCATTGGTGCTTGGCAGAAAAAGCTGGATGCACCCATGCAGCTTGGCTTGGTTACCTTAGGGTCCTTGAGCCAAACCAACCTGGGACCTCCTAAAGTGGGTGCCTTAGCAGACCACCCTTGGATGACTTCCAGCTGGTTCCCTCTCACCCAAATATACGAAAATTGTGTATATTCCTTCCATGTGGCTGGCTATATCCCAAGAAAAGCATTTTAAATTATTTTATTATATTTTCCCTCCATTTAAAACTTATTTCAGTTTTCCCTCTATTGAAACTTATTTTCTGAAGTATTAGGGACACTCAGATTCATATCTAAAGGTTATGAAGCTACTTGTTGAAGATGTGAAAGCGAGGTCAAAATCAGAGACAATGAACTGTAAACACTATAATGGTAACCTATTGTTCAGGGATTTGTTCAACTAAGATGAGTGTTTTAGTATCATAACAATACACAATTTCTATTCCCTGAACAATATTGAGTTAAAACTGGATGACTTTTCATCTTCGCACTTTTAGTGCAAATAATCACAATTAATTTGTCATAAACTTATCAGGATATTTTATTTAATTCCCTTGTTTTTCATGATGCCAATGAGCTACAGTGCAATACATTACAAAACAAAACAAAAATACCAAGAGATTGTATTATAAATATCCCTTTAAGTATTAAATACTAGTAAAATCAACATTATCAGCTTTTGTACTTCTACTTTCTTCATCAGCTTTTTCTTCAATGTAATCATATCTGATCATCAGATCATATGAAAAGTTTAAAGTCATTATTTTATTCATATACTTCCAAATACTTAATTCCACTTAATAAAGAAAATTATTAATGAACTATATTTTGGTACCGTTCTCTTTACCTTTGGTTTGCCTCTACTAAGATAATATTAGATTTTCAGAAAGTGTAACCCTGTAATTCTAAACTGTCTGGCATCTCTGAGTTTGTATTTTTCATCTATTCCCAGATGAAGAGAGCCAGGCTGCCTGGATTCAATGTTATCTTCATTTCTTAACTGTATCATCACGAGTAGTTTAATTCTTCAGCACTTAATTTTCTTGACTTGCAAAACTATGGATCATAATAATCATTAACTAATAAGTTTGCCATGAGGATTAACTGCGTATGAAGGGCTGATAAAATTATGCGTTACAAAGTAAGTGCTTAATGAATATTACTCATAACATTATGTAATTACATTTTTCTGTTAACGTCAGGAGAAAATTGTTGGGAGAACATGAAAAAATGGATTTAAAAGTTAAGTCATTTAGGTTACAATATTGAAGTAATTGTGTGTATATAGCATATGCATTGTGTAAGTAAGGGGTTTTTTTTTGCATTGGTACATTTGTTTTAATAATCCAACAGTATTAATACAACGCTGATTACCATTAAAATACAAATGTATATTTTGCTTTGGAAATAGAGCCAATGCAATTATTCCAATAATTTGCTTCAATTATTAGGCACTTAAAAGATAAAATATTAATGGTGAGGAGGGCAAAGCAAAATCAGTATAATAAAATTGATTCCCAGTAACAGATCCCTTCCTTTTCACTCTGTAACCAGCCCAGTCTCTCTGGCTCCATATTGTTCTGTTTTGTTTTGCTTTGTTTGTTCAGTGCTGTTTATACTTAGATTTTTCACAAAATAAATTCTATTTTTAAACAAACATGCAGTCCTATAATCCTTTTAGTTTTTAGTGTTTGTGCTTTGCTACTTTACTCACAACTAATTCTCTCTGAAAAAAAGCAAAAGAAAATCACAGCTTCATTTCCAAAGACATTTATATTTTTTAATTTAAGCATCTAGAACCAACCATATTTTTAAACATGTCTGATACTGACACTAAAATAAGATATTCATTACAAATTTAAAGATATAGCCTGAATTATTCAGAAATAATTTGGAATTGCGAAGCAATGCGCTATGATATTCAAACAGCAATTCAACAATAACTACATTGCTTCTTAAAATTATAATTTAAATAACTATCGTTCATTTTAATCAGTGATTTAGACATTATTTTAAAAATATGACAGTTTATCTGGAATATGATTTAGTTTAACTGCACAATATTCTAAAAACAATTATCTCAACAAATAATTTGAAAATAAGTTAAAGAGATCTTATATGACCTGAACCCCATTCCAGGAGATTTCTTACAAAATACTTGGATCTTTCTGTCGCAGTACCCTATTATCTTACATTTCCAAGCACATTCTTATTTATATGTATTTAAGTTTTAAAATCCATTTTGGGATCTAGGCTCATAAAAATGTAACAGTAGCTAAAATGATTGATTCTCATAAAATATCTTTATGCATACAGCGAGCACTCTGAGTGAGATTATCCAAATAAACAAGATAACAATATGTAATTTAAGATGTGAACATTTAAAGTCTGAGCCAAAACCATATGGTTTTAAATTTCCTTCCATGTACACCATTATACTTTGTGTTGTATTTTTCTGCAGGCCCTATAAATATACCACACCCCAAAGTACTTCCTTATATCTATGTCTTTATCTTTTTTTTTTTTTTTTTTTTTGAGGCGGAGTCTCGCTCTGCCACCCATTCTGGAGTGCAGTGGCACGACCTCTGCTCACTGCAAACTCCGACTCCTGGGTTGAAGTGATCCTCCTGCCTCAGCCTCTTGAGTGGGATTACAGGTGCATGCCACCATGCCCACTAATTTTGTATTTTTAGTACTGCAAACTCCACCTCCCAGGTTTAAGTGATTCTACTACCTCAGCCTCTCTAGTAGTTGGGATTACAGATGCACACCACCATTCCCGTATTGTTGTATTTTTAGAAGAGGCGGGATTTCACCATGTTAGCCAGTCTGGTCTGGAACTCCTGACCTCATGTTGACAAGGCTGGTCTTGAACTCCTGACCTCAAAGGAGCTGCCGGCCTCGGCCTCCCAAAGTGCTAGGATTACAGGCATAAGCCACCGTGCCTGGCCCTATGTCTTCATCTTAATAAAACCCTCATATCAGTATTTTTCTAATTTTCTTTAACTTTTCCTGATGTGTCCATATTTAAAGTATTTAGTGAAAGAAATATGACATATTAATGTGTCTATTTAAAAATTAGGCTTTGGTGGTAATCACAAGTCAGCCATCCAGACCCTAAATTTTACCTAGGACTGAAGCACTCTGGGTTGTCAAAAGAACACTGGGCAGCCTCCTGTCCTGGCTCTGGACTCTTGCTTTTGTTGGCTGTGGGACTTTAAGCAAATTTCTCATGCTTTCTGGGCCCTAATATGTTAATTTGTAAGAGGTTTTGGATCACTTTCCCTTAACTTTTTATTCTTTCCATATAAAGGGGTAGCTCTTATTTTTATTTTTGTGAGATATTTATTTTTTTATTTATTTATCTTTATTATCTTATTTATTTTTGTGAGATAAACTTTGATCCTTTTGTTCTTATATTTAAAAAATTATCGTGCAGTGAAAATGACATTTTCTGATGTGCCACTCTATGAAATGAAACATGTATAGGTTAATATAACCATTACCAAACCAAACTCTACCAACCACAGGTACATTCTCCACAATTATAGTTTTGTCCTTTGGAGACTGTCATACAAATGGAATTATGCAGTAAACATTTGAAACTGACTTCTTTCATAGAGAATACCTTAGAGACTCATCCAAGTTCTGTGTACCAATTGTTCATTCTTTTTTATGCCTGATCAGTAGTCCACTGTTTGGGTGTACCACAATGTTTGTATCAATTCACCCATTGAAAGGCGTTCAAGTTGTTTCCAGTTTTGGCCAATTAACAGAGCTCTATAAAGATAAGTATTTATACAAATATAAGCATTTATTTATTAGGGTAAGTACACAGAAGTGGGCTTACTGGTTAATACAGCAAGTATTTTTAACTTTATGAGAGAATATCAAATTTTTTCCAAGGTTGTAAAAATTTGCATTCCCGTCAACAATGTATGAGAATTCTAGTTGTCTTATCACAAGCACTTGATATATATGTGTGTGTGTGTGTTTGTGTATTCATATACATGTATATACAATACATGTACATAAATGTATGTACACACATATGCATATGTATGAATAATACATGTGCATATATGTATACACATACATATATTATCCATTTTAATAGTGTAGTTTTATAATGTCATGGTTTCAATTTGCATAGCCATGCTGGATAATGATATTGAACATGCTTTTAAATGTGCATTTGCCATTTGTATATCTTTGGTGAAGTATTTGAATTTGTTTTCCATTTTGAATTAGTCTGTTTTTCTGTTGGATATTGAAACTTTCATGATTTCCAAATTTTTTTTATCAGTTTATAAGGATGCATTTTATTCTCTTAGCAGTTTTCTTTATACAGGAAAATAGTTTTAAAATTTTGATTAAGTCCAATGTATTACTTTCCTTTTATGAAGTGCACTTTTGGTGTCTGGTCTAAGTACACTTTCCTGAGCCCCAGTACATAAAAAACTTCACCTATACTTTTTTAAAAAAAATTATAGTTTCACATTTTACATTCAGCTATTATGCATTTAGATTTAATTTTTGTACAATGATGTGAGGATTAGATCAAGCCCTCCCTCACTTTTTTGCATGTGGATGTTCAATTGTTCCAATACAGTCTGTGGAAAAACGAAATGCTTTCTCCACTTAATTACTTACATCTTTGTCAAAAATCAATCATCAACCCTCTTTGTGTGGCTCTATTTCTGCATTTTCTATAATGCATTGATCTGTATGTTGCTCCCTTTACTAACAGCAAGCTGTCCTTGATTACTGTAGCTTTATAGTAAGACTTAAAAACACATACTGCTTCCTCCAACTTTCTTCTTTCTTCTTTTTCAAAGTTGTTATAACTATCCAAATCCCTTTGCCCTTCGATGTAAATTTGAAAATCAAAGTTTGTCTTTCTGCCATTGGAAGAAAAAATACGCAATTATGCTTGGCATACCCGGGACAGACCTTATTTTGTCACGGTGTATTATTTCTGTTATACATGGCTATTAATATGTTGTTGAATATTTTGTCTAGGTTTCTGAGCCATATATACACATATATGTGTGTATATATATGTGTTTATATGTATATATATGTGTATATATGTGTGTGTATATGTGTGTGTGTGTGTATATATATCTTTAGTTTTCTTTTTTGATAATACTTTTTTTTTGGTGTCCAGGTAATACTGTTTGTAAAGTGTTTTGGAATTTTTTTGTTTATTTTGTTTTGTTTTCTCAAAGAGATAGTTTACTATTAGTGTTAGTACTTACTTAAATGTTTTATAAAATTCACATTGTGAGTGGCTTGTAATGTGTGAGTTTTAAGTAATAAGTCCATTTTATTTAATAATATTTCTTCATACTGTTTTCTTTATGTTCTTGTGGTGTCTGTCAGATCTGTAGTGATATCCTACTTTTCACTTCAGATAATTGCTAAGCTTTGGCTTTTCTCTTATTGTATTTTAATCATACTAAAGAATTTTGAGTTATATAGAGCTTTTCAAAGAATGAACTTTTTGTTTCTTTGCGTTTTGCATTGTTTTTGTTTTCAATTCTTTTGATTTCTATTTGCATTTTTATTTCCTCCTTTCTGCTTGCTTTAGCTTTGTTTTGCTTTAGGATTACACTCCACATTCCAGGCCACCTCTTATGGGTGATGGCTCCAGTGTCAGTTGGGTTTTCAAAGCCTTTGCTGTGCTTTTAGAATCTGGTGAATGTACGCAAACCCTTGGACAGGCTAGGACCTGGGCCATAATTAGTTGGTTTCAAGAGTCTTTGGCAGTAGACTATTAGTGCGTAAGGTTTTTGATCTTGTGGACAAGTTCAGATTCATTCATGCCTGCACACATTTTGGAGATGAAGTGAGTAGTTTATAAACAACTCCACGATATTATGTTCTGGAGTTTCTCCCTCTTTGCAATCTCGCCACTACATTCTGGTTCCTGAGGCTTCTCTTTTGGTGCTCTGGGTAGACAGCTGGAGGGATAGTTACCTTACTCTATGATGCTCTCCAAAACTGGGTCCTTGTTATGGAGCCAAGTGTGGTAGGACAAAGGGAGGAAAAAAGCAAATGAAGTTGTTTCTAACTTCTTGGAAGACATGGAAGGAAAGAAAGACTCCCACTTTTGCCACTATTGTGGTATTCTTCTCGGTGTGGTCACGTTTAGATTTCCTGTGTGTTCAATCCAGGCCGAAGAATACCAGAGTGAAAAATGACCATCTTACCACCTATTTGGTAATGATTCAACCAGTGGTTCTGGTCTTTCCCACTCTGCCTGCTTTTATCAGGTTGGTGCAAAAGTTATTGCGGTTTCTGCCATTAAAAGTAATTAAAAGTAATGGCAGAAACCAAAATAACTTTTGCACCAACCTAATATTTGCTGTTTGTAATTCTCAAATAAATGTTTCACCCGTTCTTTTCATGATTTATAGCTGTATTCATTGGAAAAGACAGGGTGAAGTGACCTAATTCCATTTTACCCAGAACTAGAATCACAGGTTAGCTAAATTTAACCTCTAATAAAATTGTTTTTGCACTTGAATTTTTCATATTTGAGTATTTTAAGCAACTGCAATGATACCATATTTAACTGATGCTTTAAGTCACAAGTTAAAAGGAAAAGAAAGCTAAGAACAACAAAAGCACACACAATAATAAGACATACTATCATGTCATATACAATAATGACAAATTTGGAGGTGGGACATTTCTGAGCGGGAGAATAATGCTCTCAGAGGCTCAAGCTGGGTCTGTCTTTATATTCTGTCATTCTCTCTTGTGAGCTACTTCCATCCAGCATGCAAGATGGCCGCCACGTGTCCAGGGAGTCTGTTCTCCCTAAACACTTTAAAATGCCAACTGAGATGAAGAAACAGCCCCCTTCTCGGTTGGGCGCGGTGGCTCACCCCTGTAATTCCAGCACTTTGGGAGGCCGAGGCGGGCGGATCACGAGGTCAGGAGATCGAGACCATCCTGGCTAACACAGTGAAACCCCGTCTCTACTAAAAAAATACAAAAAACTAGCCGGGCGAGGTGGCGGGCGCCTGTAGTCCCAGCTACTCGGGAGGCTGAGGCAGGAGAATGGCGTGAACCCGGGAGGCGGAGCTTGCAGTGAGCTGAGATCGCGCCACTGCACTCCAGCCTGGGGACAGAGCGAGACTCCGTCTCAAAAAAAAAAAAAAAAGAAAGAAAGAAACGGTCCCCTTCTCGCGGTCCTCGGTCAGAGCAAGGGGAATGTTTCTGAAATTTTCTCTCACAACTCACTGGACACAGCTATTACTAAAGCAGCCATGGGAATGAGATTGAGTTACTTTCATTGGATTAGACAGACCAGGATCAACCTCAGGTCCATGATTTTTTTCTAACTCCAGGAATATGCACCAAAAAAAGTGATGATATTTCTCAAGAAGAATGGGGGAGCAGTTACGGCTTTTGATTGGGCACCCAGACTATTAGTCTCAATATTTCTGTGAGCAGATCCCCCTATATATCCCCAAAGTAGGAGGACCCAACACCAGCCTGGAGAAAATGGTATATTATTCTATGTTAACATGCTCAGAAAGAGAATGAGGAATTGACTTCATTGTTTGGGGATTAACATGGATCTAGACAGAATTTTAGTAAGTATTCACAGACAATTACTGTAGATTTCCTACAGTAATCACTCTAAAAATAATATCTAATCACTATCTTTCCATGAAGTTTCAACGATCACCTAACAACAGTCCCAGAAGTGTACTCCCCAGTATTTCAAATCTATGTATCATTTATTGAGAAGATAAATATTTTCCCCATTACATCATACATGTAGTACTTAACTCTCAAAATTTTATTAGACGGTAATAAAGAATGTATTTCAACTTACAAATTTTAGGTTATTTTCATGTTTAAATGTAATAAAGTGAGATCAATATTGGCATTTCCTAAATATTTCCTATATCGTAATCCAAAAGTTATGTACATGATAAAAATAAAAATAACAACTCTGATGAATTTTCAAAATCAAGGGTGTCATGAATGACCCAACATAAATATTATGCCAAAAATGTATAAATGCTAGTGAATGTGTCTGCATTTAAATTTTGCACAGAATGAGGATTACAGAATATACTTTGTTGTTTCAGGTATTAAAAAGAGTTAGTGTCCACAAGACAAAAACAGAAGAAAGCCTAAGTCTTAGTATCATGTGGGAAACAGTTCACAAGGTTACACTGATATTAACTTGTAATATTAAACTGTGTTTTAATTAGTCTTTCACAATCGGTGGTATGAATTTTAAACATGTCACTTAATAGTGCTACGGCCCTGTTCTCTCATGTATAAATGATGATAAGCATTCTTTTGTCTTTTGATAAGACTCTAGATGTAATTATATATATACACATGCATAGAATTTTATCCTTATATATTGATATGTACGTATATTAATATGTATGTACATTTATATATACATAAGAGGGGTTTAATAGATATTAATCTTCTTTATAGAGAAGATTTTGTATATATATATGGAGGAACACAGACTCAATCTCTCACTTTGAACAAAAATGAAACAATGCAAATGCTTGGATCTGCAGTTGACAGTAATGGCCAACTTATTCCATGCTTTTGCTACGGAAGGCTTACACCAGCCCCAGTTTCTAGCAGCCTGGCTTCCCTGCCTGTCTTAGCTACAGTTTTTTAGTAACTCCCAGATTTGCTTAATTCCTAAGCACGTGCTTTGGTGTGTGTGTACAAGATTTTCCACACTGTCTCTCACTCTGGGCTTTCCCAAAGTATTTTAGACTTGTACAGTTAAGAGGATGCTGACCACAGCATGAGCATGTTTTCCTTGGATTATGCCTGTTTTTAAGCCCTCCATTCAGTCTACAGGCACTGTACATCCACCTGTACAAGTACAGGTGCAAAGGGTGTTGGCACAGATAGATTCCAGGTCCCTTCACAGGACGCTGCAACATTGACCAGGAGAGATCCTTTCAAGATGAGAAATTCTATGGCCTAGCACAACTAACTTAATGGCCTTAAGCCTCGGTTGCCTTCTCCTGTAAAATGTTCTATACGTTATAATGCTATTATGAAAACAAAAAATATAATAACTTTGTCATCAGTAATCATTTGATGCTGGTGATGGTACTATTACTATTATCACTATTACTTTTCCCGTTACTCTCAGTGCTTATTACAATCAGCTACACTGAAAGGGCTTCCTAGGTTTCAGGCCCATGAGACTATAAGACTAAAAGAAAATACACAAAATAGATTATTAGAAGCATGAACAACTTGGGTTATTTTTGCAGATAACTAAGCCCTAAAATTATTCTAATGCAAGGAAAGAAACAGATGAGTCCGTTGGTCTTTTGCATTGACGAGGGACGGGTGCAATTTTGCCTATGAGAGTAGGCACTTGTGGGACTTGTGCCTCTTAATCAATCATCAGCCTCCCCCATTTCAAGGAAGTTAGGACCTGCCTTTAGCAGAACGGAATAAATCTCGATTAAGCTACCCATGGCAACTGAATTCACCTTGCCAGGAATAGTGTTCAAAACAGCCTTGTGACATATTCTTGACCAACGATCCACCAAGGAAAATACATGTGACCCTGGCAGTTTGGGGGTTTACACTGAAGCATTTTCCTCACTTAAATACAATGAATACAAAGTGTCAATATTTTCTTTTCTGACTTTGGGAAGTTGTGTGAAAGTACAGTGTTTGGAGCTGTTGCAGCCATTTTATGACTAAGAAGGCTCAGTATCCTATCCATGGGCAGCATACTGAGAAGGATGGAGTAGAGGGAGGAAAAGATCACTTTCTTAACAATGTCACTAGGCAGCTGAGTTGCTGACCTTGGAACTGCTCCACCACCACTTTTCTTCTGTGTGATGAGTCTTCATTATTTAAGCATCCTTACAGGGAAATCAGCCTATGGCACAGAATCAAGGTTGAATGAGAATCCCTCGATTATACAGACAGGCCATTAGAAAGGAAGAGACTCTGATCCTGAAAATAATAAGGCATAGCCAACTGTCTTTATTATCACAGTTTTCTAAGTTGGTTTACCTACTTGCCTTCCTAGAATTTTACATTATTTTAAAAATTCATTTTATCCCTAAATAAATGTAAGTCATTTTGGATATTGATAGATGATTAGGAGTAGTTGAGAAGAGACTGTAGTCACAAAAAGAGTAAGAAGTAGCCACAGTTCTAAAATTTGTGAAATTACTCCCTGCTAACAATTATATTCAGTAACATATTTCTTAGAGGTTTTCATCCACTGATTCTCAAATATTTTGGATCATTGCCTTAGGAAGGGGAAAATTTTCTCCTTAACATTTTACACTTTTCCTTTTTAAATTGTTTTGTTGCCTGAGGCTTTGTAAGACCAATCTTAACATTTTTTGTTGATTATCTAGAGAAAGATGATTTATGCAACAGTTATTCTTGTTAGGTGGACTAAACCTTCCTCCTGCAAGTCACAGAACTGGTAACTTGTTCAATAACTTGTCCCCCTACTGGAAAAAACACTGAGAGCATATCACGGGCAAACTAATTGAATGGCTAAGTATTTTCATTTTGGAGTCGGACTGACCAGGGTTGAAATCCCAGTTCAGCTGCTGTCTTAGCTCATTTGTACTGCTGTCACAAAGCATCATAAACTGAGCAGCTTATAAGCAACATAAACTTATTTGTCACAGTTGTAGGGGCTGGGAAGTTCAAGAACAAGCAAGATCAAGACACTTGTAAATTCAGGGTCTGGAGAGGGTCTGCTTCCTGGTTCATAGATGGTCTCCTCTCCCTGTATGCTCACAGGATGGAAGGAGTGAAGGAAGTCTGTGGGACTTCTTTTTTAAGGGTGCTAATCCCACTCATGAGAGCTCCACCCTTATGATCTAATCACCTCAAAAGGCCCCACCTCCTAATACCATCAGTTGATTATTAGGTTTCAACATATAAATTTGGGGGAACACAAAAATGCAAGCCGTAACAGCGATGTACTTTTGGAATGAGCATGGAAAAGTTATTTAGCTATTTTAAACTTACTCTCATGTGAAATAGTTGGATAATGATAACATTCAAAATCTACCTTACAGAGTATTTTTAAGAATAAGTAGGTAATATTTATAGTATTTAGCCCAGAACCTAGCACATAATTTATGTTGAAAAGAAAACTTAGATATTATTATTTTTTAAAATAAAGTAGAATAAAATAGTCTTCTTTGTCTTTCTTTCTTTCTTTTCTTTCTCTCTCTCTTTCCTTCTTTCTTTCTTCTTTGTTTTTTTTTTGTTTTGTTTGTTTGTTTGTTTGTTTGCTTGTTTGTTTGTTTTTACAAGATCTCATTCTACCACCCAGGCTGAAGTGCAGTAACACGATCTTGGCTCACTGCAGCCTCAACCTCTTGGGCTCAAGTGATCTTGCCACTTCAGCCTCCTGAGTAGCTGAGACCACAGACACATGCTGCCAGGCCCAGCTAATTTTTGTATTTTTTGTAGAGATGAGGTTTTGCCATGTTGCCCAGGCTGGTCTCAAACTACTGAGCTCAAGCTATTCACCCACTTCAGCCTCCCAAAATACTGGGATCACAGGCATGAGCCACTATGCCCAGCCATAAAGTACTTTCTTAAACATTCATGCAGTCACAGAAATGCAAAGTCCTACCATCTAAATAACTGGAAATATCTGCTGCATTAATTCAGTCGATATGCAGACACGTAGGCAGATTCTATATCCCTTTTGCCATCAAATGAGTTATTCAGATCTCCATGTAAGAAGCAAGAGTATTCAGTCTTTCTAAAAGAAGAGCAGGCCCTTAGACTGAGCCCACAGGAGTTTTAACTCTCAAACTAGTCTACAATTTGCCAAAATTACCATTTAAGTCATTTTACTTTCTTTTTTTTTTTTTTTTAAAGGAGACAGGTCATCGCTCTGTTGCCCAAGCTGGAGTGCAGTGGTGATCACAGCTCACTGCAGCCTCAAACTCCTAGGCTCAAGAGATCCTCCCATCTGCCTTGAGTACCTGGGACTACAGGTGAGCGTCACCATGCCGACTAATTTTTTTCATTTTTTGTAGAGATGGGATCTCACTACATTGCCCAGGCCAGTCTTGAACTCCAGGGGTCAAGCGATCTTCCCACCTCAACCTCCCAAAGTGCTTGGATTACAGGCCTGAGCCACCAGACCAGCCCCATTGAAGTGTTCTAAGCAGTTACTGGCTTCAGCAGCTTCTCTTCCAGGTAAGCTGACCTGCATTTTCTGTTTCTTTCTGTTCATTTTCAGGATGATGGTTTGTCCTGTGATCTCAATTCTCTGAGGGATCTAAGAAAAGTCACTGGTTATCAGTTCAGTTTGTTCAATTCCTTTTTTTTTTTTTTTTTTTTTTTTTGGTTTTAAGGGCAAGAATGACAACTTCCAAACTTCCAAGATCTTTACATATTACAGTGGAAGCCACTCAGTGTCTTAGAAATATGAGTTTTAAGTTTAAAAAGACTGTATCATCTGCAAATAATATTCTTCAAAACTTATATTGATTAATTATATTCTCCTTTTTCATTCACTTAAGGCTCCAAAACCATTTCATAAAATAAACTAAAAGTAAAACCCTAAGTCCCCTAACTGACTTAACAGACTCCATTTTGGTCAAAGGGACGCCAGGGAAACCATAAAAGCTGAGTTCCTGGCCATGATGTGCCAGGAGGCCCGACCTGCCTCATTATACCCCCTCCCTTTTGTGGTTTAGACACAACAACTAACCAGCCTTAATGTTAAAATAAAGATTAATGTTAAAATAGAGATTGTAAGGCTCACAGAATGGATTCTTTATGGCAATAAGATAGCATAAATAAGCATAAATAAGATAGCAAATAATAAGCAAGAGCTAAGTCCATGCCAGGCAAGGGTTAAGTCACACACCCGCCCCCCCTACATTTACGAATATGTTCCCACTGCCACAAGGTTTTTCTTCAGCACCTAAACAACCACTGGCCTCCAGATAAGCAAGATTAAAACAATCATGGTTCATCCACTACCAGATGATGGCCCCCACCCCGGTTCCACAAGCCATAAATACAGCTTTGATTGAACTAAATAACTGATTTCAATAACTGTCTCCTGATAAGAAACTATCAGCCTGGCACTGGCGGGTTTACAGAGGTTGCACACTGAGTGACTTTGTGTCCCTGCTTCACCCTTTGATGTACACGGCCTAATTGTAATGCATTTAAATGTTAAGTCTCCACCCCAAAGTGAACATGAGACACATGTAACATGCATGTTCATTAAGTACACATGTGTTAGTACTCCCTCATACGTATTCATAAGATCCTTCTATAACCTGTTGAATATGTATATTTGGCCAACTTGTTCAGCATAAATTTCTGCTTTACCCTCCCTGCCTCCAAATGCCTGTTTCCAGCTTCTATGGAAGTCTTTACTTCCCAGACTGTCAGAATGGCTGTCTTGCAGGCTATAACCCTAGATAAGAAATAAAGTCTCCTTTTCTAGCACAGTAGGGTGACTATAGTAAAAAATAATGTAATTTTACATTTTAAAATGACTAAAAGAAAGCTGGGCACAGTGGCTTAGGCCTGTAACCCCAGCACTTTGAAAAGTCAATGGAGGAGGATCACTTGAGGTCAGGAGTTCGAGACCAGCCTGGTCAACATGGTGAAACCCACTAAAAATACAAAACTACAGGTGTGGTAGCACACACCTGTAATCCCAGCTACTCAAGAGGTAGAGGCAGGAGAATGGCTTGATCCATGGAAGCAGAGGTTGCAGTGAGCTGAGAACGTTCCACTGCACTCCAGCCTGGGCGACAGAGCAAGACTCCATCTCCAATTTAATAAACAAATAAATAAAATGGCTAAAACGGGATAATTGAATTGTTTGTAAAACGAAGGATAATTGCTTGAGGTGACGGATACTCCATTTTACCCTGAAGTGATTATTAGGCATTGCATGCCTATATCAAAATATCTCATGTAACCCATAAATATATATACACCATGTATACACAAAAATTATAAATTAAAAATGTCTCCTTTCTAAATTTATAAAGTGTATGATTTATAATAAATACTAATTTGTAATAATAAATTAATATTTTATTTTTACCTTATTTATAATAATAAATTACTATTTTATTGTTAATTTATTACCAATATAATATTACTTTTGGACAATTTTTTTTATTTTAAGCAACAGAAATACTCTGATTAAGTGGAGGAGTGTTTAGAAGCTCACATAATAAGAATCAAGTTCAATAGCGAATATTCAGTAAAAACTCAAAGTGCTTATGGATACCAGACCTTCACAAAATCACACTATAGGAAGTGTGTCGTCAGGACATTGTTGTTCATTACACTATCACCATTGTCTCCATATAGCATGGTCAATCTTGGAGGATGCTATATCAACCATGAGACAATAGTTCCAGCAACAGGTTCTAAATGTTCCATTTTCTTTGAATCAGTGACTTGATATTTATAAATCTACATGGAGTTGTAAATTAGGAGTGCATTAGGTAAACAGCTGATTTTGGCTTGGAGTAAACTCTAGGTGAGAAATACAGTGCCATTGATGAGTCTGTAACTTTCTCTAATCAATAACAGCACAACGAGCTCTTGAAATCACTTCTTTCCTGAAAGGCTTTGCACAAAATTGATGAAGGGAGATATTTGCTGATTGACATGTTTACTCCTGGAGGTTAAGCTGAGGAAATACTTTTATAGGCAAGGAAGCTTTGATTTGCAACTTAGGGATGTCAATATGAGAATGGTTAGTATGGAAATACCTGGATAGTGATAATGTGATCACTTTTAGGAGAATAAGCACATATAATATTAAAATGCAAATAGAGGAACAGGAGAGAAAGGTTGATAGTGGCAATTGTGATAACACATAATAAATGTTAGCAATTTGGTTCTCACATTATTTCTATAAAAGCATTGAGCCAGGTCCATGGTTAAGAGGCAAAGTACAATTACTGTCTAAAATGATAGTTATTTTCAGAAAAAAGAGAAATGATTTATCTCCTTTTGTATCAAAATTCTCACTTATGTTCAACCTCTTCACAAATTTAACATAGGTTAGTATCTTCCTTTCATGTTCTTTATTTTTGCTTCGGTATATTTCATTTATACATTGTTGGCTGCCCAATATAGTTTTTTCTTCTATTAAGTCCACACAGATAAACATTCTCCTTTTCTGTTATAGTGTTTTCTAATTAGTCAACGAACAATTTAAAATGTTATAATACAATAGAGAATCACGAAAAACAAAGAATTAATGCAGAACAATTAAACCAGTCAAACTTCCAGGAATGTCAAAGAGTAGTATAAATATTCAATATAAATATTGTCTCAAGCTTTCTGTAGCACTTGCAGAAGAATATGTTCTAATTATAAAGTCTCTTTAATAAGTTCAATTGACCAAGTAACAGCTTTTGATGATCATTATTTAAAATGGAAGAATAAATTACTGAAAATTACATTCATACTTCAAACATTTGTCATTCTGCTCATTCACTTACATTGTTTGAATGATTTGTTTTTCTTTTTTATTCGAAATTCACAAAAAGAGAGGAAATACTGAGGAGAAAATGGCAGGTTGTGTTTGCTGACTTTGATTGACAAAGAAGGCACCAGTAAAATCACAGTGAACCATTTGGAAAGCAAATTGCCAAAAAATAATCGTTAGTCATGCTCTTAGTCTGGTAATTGAAATTTTTGTTCAAATTGTACTTAATATTCCATCATTGTTGAACCATACCACTGCTTATCTTGGGAGTGTTGATACCATGGAGAAAATAGGGTAAGGTGGCTGCTGAAAAGTCAGATTTAGAACCGACTTTGATTATAATCATTTTTTTTTATATCCCATGAAGGTATTATATGTTAGTGGTTGTTCTATGCTTACTATTTTAATATTTATACAGCAACAAAGAGTAAATAAACTGTCATTTATACAAGTTATGTTGTTGACCTATGCTAAAAGTTAGTTAACACAATGAAATGGTTTGGCTGTGTCCCCACCCAAATCTCCTCTTGAACTGTAATCCCATAGTCTCCATGTGTCCTGGTGGTGGACCCAGTGGGAGGAAATTGAATCATAGGGGCAATGTCTCCCACGCTGTTCTTATGATAGTGAGTTCTCATGAGATCTGATGGTTTCATAAGTGTTTGGCATTTCCCCTGCTTGTACTCATTCTCTCGCCTGCCACCCTGTGAAAAGGTGCCTTCTGACATGATTGTAAGTTTCCTGAGACCTCCCCAACCATGTGAAACTGTGAAGTCAATTAAATCTCTTTTCTTTATAACTTACCCACTCTGAAGTATTTCTTCATAGTAGCGTGATAACTGAATAATACACATAACAATTACATGAACAAATTATAACAAGTTTGAGGTACATCAGTTTTAAATTAAGGAAAAATATTTAAAGAATTTTCCTCCTTAATGTTTCTTAGGGTTGAAGAGGTGTTTATGTTTGTTTATGAATAGGTCCTATTTGCAAAAGACCCTCGAAGGTAAAACATAGACTTCAACATTCTAAGGCCAAGGATGGAGCTGCGTCTGATTCATAAAGTTTCAGACACAGTGGACCAATTGACGTGAGAAACTAGTCTTCCTCTGAGGTGGGTGAGGCTGCAGATTAGCACACACTCAGACTTGGTACAGAGAAACAGACTGATGTAGAAAACGTTCTCCCATTAGCCTTTGATATCCTTCAATCAACTGGGGCAGAGTGATTTCTGTGATTTCTAAACCTTCTGTGCTACTCATCTCACAGGCCATGTCCATTCTCAGAACTCATGCTTTCCTTTATTGTAACCTCTGTTCTACTACTTCTCTAAGACATTTTTATTAGGAGCTTCATTGAGATGTAATTTATATCCCATAACATTTACATTTCAAATGTAACATCCAGTGTTTTTTAATGTAGTCACAGACTTATGCAATTACCACATCTAATTTTAGAACATTTTCACCGCCCTCTGAAAAAAACTAAATAACAATTAGCAGTCTCTCCCCATTTCTTTTCTCTGCCAAACCGCTAGCAACCATTAATTTGTTTTCCGTCTTTAGCCATTTGCCTTTCTGAACATTTCATACAAATATGATCATTTAATATATGGTCATTTGTTAGTTTGTTTCTTTTTAAAATATGGTCTTTTGACTGCCTGCTTTCACTTTGCATAATGTTTTCAATGTTCATCCAGATTTTAGCAGGTACACATACTTCATTCCTTTTTTATGTCTGAATGGTATTTAGTGGTATTTTTTTTTGCTGTTATGAATAATTCACTGTTTGGCTGCCGTAAATTTGCATGTATAAGTCTTTTCTAGGAACATGTTTTTATTTTGGAGGATATACACATAGATGTTGAAATATTGGTTCATATAATAAATCTGTTTAAATATTTGAGGAACACTTCTTGATGGTATTGTTTGTGACACAAATCTATTATGCATAGATGTATGTATTTACATTGATTATGCTTTTGGTGTCGTATCTATCAAAGGTTATGAAGATTTACTGTTATATTTTCTTCTAAGAATTTACAATTTTACCTCTTACATTTGTCTGTGATCCATTTTTCAGTTAATTCTTGTGTATGGTGTGAGGTAGGAGGACAACTTTATTCTTTTCTGTGTGACAATTCAGTTTTCCAAGACTATTTATTGACAAGCCAATAAAGTGAATTGTAACATAGAAAATATTACATTAATTATCTTGGCACCTGTATCAAAAGTCAGTTGATCGTAAATGTAAGAATTATTTCTGGAATCTTACTTCTATTCCGTTAGTTGATATATCTCTCTTTGTATTAGTACCGTAATGTCTTAATTGCTATAGCTTTGTATTAAGTTTTGAAACAGTGTAGTATACGTCCTTCACCTTTGTTCTTTCTTGCCAAGTTGTTTTGACTGTTATGGGTTTCTTCCATTCCCAGATGATTGTAAAGAGCTGTTTCTCAATTTCTGCAACAAATGTCTGCTGAAATTTTGGTACCAGTTTCATTAAATATGTAGAACAATTTGGTAAGCATTGTCATCTTTACCCCATGAACACCATATTTTGTAGTCTCTAATATCTCTTAAAACAAACAGCCCCCAAACCATGCACTCAAAATTGTCAAATACAGTCCAGCATCTTCATTTATACAAAAGAAAAGAAATCCTTTTGCATCATGCTAAGAACTGGACCCAGCTCTGAATCAAACTGTGATACGCAATATAGCTCGGAATAAAATACTCAGCTGCTTAGGTCAGACCATCCCCAATGAAGTCCACAGTGACTTCACAGTTTTCCTGATTTCACAAGCAAAGTGGTTGTGTATGTGATTTCCATTAATTTAGTTCAAGAGTGCATTCAACTCGTTTTCCCGGGAAAAAAACAAAAATTTTTTCGCCAAAATAATATAGAATCATCTACTTCTAATAAGACACCATGCGTGGTAATTTTTCCAATTTCTACACTTTCAAGATTCAATATTTTGGTTTAATTTTAACATATGTAAAAGTCATAAATGTTCTTAAAATACAGAAAATGTTTTTGCTATGTAAGGACCAATACTTGCTACATGCCAATATAGTACCACAACCATTAAATATATATGAGAAAATTCATGATATAATCATTTCACACTCCTTTCTTCTATGTACCACTGTAGGTACCACCATAGGTAGAAGTATATTTCTTTCAACTAGCTTGATAGTTTTATCTAAAGTAAACCATAAAGGAAATTGAAACCAAGAGTAGATAATGGTGATGCATCAGTTTTATTTTGTTTTTAGATTTTTTTCCTCATGGATGACACAAGGCAGGAAAACTCACATCAAATAGCATAAATTTTGCTTGAGGACAAAATGGGAATTTTGCTGGGAAATAAATGTGAGCGTCTTCTAATAATGACAACAGCTGCTTCGTGAATGCCTAAACTTTTCTGCCATAGAGGAACGCCAAATAGCCTTGAGCCTGGGGATTTATAGCAGATGTAAAATTCTTAAGCAATGTTCTTATGAAGCATCTAAATGTAGATCCACATGGTTTTTCCGGTGAACCTGCCAGGGTGCATTAGGAACAAAGTGAATCCTACAGATCCTAAACAAATTATCATGCCGTATGGAATTATTTGATGGAAACCAATTAAATTCTGTAAATTTTCTGCCAAATAAAATAGTTTTAGTTTTAGAGTAATTCACATGAAGCCATTTTTGAGACAATAATTAAACACCAAGCCTAATTGTCTATAAAGGTCGTATTTTTCTTGTGATAATAAAAGCAAATTATCAGCGTTTAGATCTGTCAGGGGATTCTTCTGAATTTTCTAGTGTTATTCAAAGGCAATTTTAATGAATTCCTGAAGGACAAATAGTTGCTTCATAGCAAACCCTGAATGAATATATGGTGAATGAATCATGAGCAGACAAATAAATGCACATCAATAGAGTGAAATATTTATTGAGGTTCACATATCACCTCTCGCACCCACAAAGTCAGGTGTCATTCAGTGAAAGATTTGTAGTCTTCAATATTTTCGCCATCTAGTCCTAGTTTATATAAACTATAATGTTCTTCTCTTTTAAAGCTTCCCTCTGTTTTGCATTTAAGAAATAAAAAGAAAGAAAGAATAATTTTCCATAGATTTTTGGAAATAGAGATTGGGGGCTGAGTCTCGGGAGTTATGCAGATAGGCTTTGATTCCTGATCATAACCACGTAACAACTGTCGGTCTTCAGGCAAGTTAATCAACTTCACCAAGCCTCAGGGTTCTCATCTTTAAAATGAAAATTGCATTACTACTCAAAGTTGTTCCTAAAATTAAATGAGATAATGCAGGTAAATCATTTAGCATTGTGGCTGGCACAAATTAAATAATCAGTCAAATTTAGATATTAATTTTAGAATTCTTCATTTTTCTTGCAATGCTTTACCTTGGTAAAAGTTTTCACTTCATGACAAATGGATTTTTCACACAGGAAAAATTTAAATTTTACTGATTGTGATCCCTGGTTTAACATACCATAGAAACATAACTTTTTAGGTTATCATTATCACATCTTGAAAATGTATTTTTCAGCCAGGCGCAGAGGCTCTTGCCTGTAATCCCAGCACTTTGGGAGGCCAAGGTGGGTGGATTACTTGAGGTCGGGAGTTCGAGAGTAGACTGGCCAACATGGTGAAACCCCATCTCTACTAAATATACAAAAATTAGCCAGGCGTGGTGGCACATGCCTGTAATCCCAGCTACTTGAGAGGCTTGAAGTACAGAGATCACTTCAACCCATGAAGCAGAGGTTGCAGTGAGCCGAAATCGCAGCTCTGCACTCCAGCCTAGGTAACAGAGTGGAGACTCCGTCTCAAAAAAGTAAAAAGAAAATGTATTTTTCTTTCCTCTTGCTTCACACTATTTTCAAATTATTGCAAATTTAATTTGTTACTGCCTATTTATCCATCTGGCATCTTATTTCACTCATTCCCACTGAGTTGAAATGAATGGTCATATTAAGCTAAGCTCTCAGGCTTACACATGTGAATGTCTGACTTGCATTAGTAAAACTAATGATTCTAATTCCATATTGCTTTGATTATAAACTAAACAAAAACCCTGACATTATTACATTAGGAAAGCTGTTCTGCTAAAAACAAGAGCAATATTATATCAGAATTGAATTAATAAGTACAAATGTTTTAATGGCCATTACAACACAAACAAAAGCAAATGTAAATATTTTAGTAATACAAACTATAATTAACGCTGTGTATTTTAACTCTTTCTATCTGATAGAGTAACAAACTCTTGAGCATGTTGGCCTGTGTGCAAAGACCCATTGATCTGGTTTTTTCCCCCACGCATTTGAAAAACAATGCATTTTGCCAAAGTATAAAATTATAAGATATAGAACTAAATTTTGGTTACCCAAAGGCTAGAGATTTGATAGGCTATGAATAATCATGTTGCTGTTCACTATTGTAAGGATTTATATCTTGGAAAGTATCTTATCAATTACATCATTTCTTCCTTACAAGTTTTTAGGTGTGCAGGAGTGCTCATCCTATCATTTTTTTATAATGAGTAAAACAAGCTCCTTAGGCCCTAAGCTAATAGCAATCACAAGCTACAGTGAAAGGAACATGACTGGAACCCACCTGCATGACTCTTTTCATTATATCACACTCACTCTTTGATTGAAAAGAATGTACAACTAAATATATTTGTTGAAAACAATTTTTATTGAAGAACATGCAAAGAATATTACCCATTCTTGCCAGGTACAACAGCATATTTAGCCTGTGTTTAATGTATATATCATGTGATTAGAACATTAGAACAACAGTAAGATTGAAAAGGAACTCTGTGATGTTTACCTGCTGAGAACAAAAGGAATGAGAATCACTGCTCAACTGATAACATCAAAACTTTATAGATTCACCCATCTTTGCATTACCGTGGCCTAATTTCCAACTTTATACTAAGTGTCAAGCCTCTGTCTTTAGTCCTAATAATTCCTCTTAAGTCCACATCTATATATACAGGTTCAAATCAAATTTCTTTCTGTGTGTGTCACAGGAACCCAGTCTCAACAATTCCATACCTCAGGTCATTTTTATACCTTCTCTTTCAGAGCCTGACTGAGTTCTGTGGAGCCCATACTACCTGTGATTCAAGCCAGGAACCTTGAAATCTCCCTGAACAACTTCTACAGCGTCCAATCATACTTGCAATTACTCCCCACACTCAGCAGGTTCTACCCCCAAATCATTTCTTTTCTCTATCCTCTCTTTCCTGGCTTTATAATATGACTTAGTTCAAACCCTAATCACTGACTTATTCAAAGTCCCTTAACGGGTTAATTCCTACTGTGATCAACAACTTTAAAGAAAGGCAACAGGGCCGGACGTGGTGGCTCACGGCTGTAATCCCAGCAGTTTGGGAGGCCCGGGCGGGGGAATCACGAGGTCAGGAGATGGAAACCAGCACAGCTAACATGGTGAAACCCCGACTTCTACTAAAAATACAAAAAATTAGCCAGGTGTGGTGGTGGGCACCTGTAGTCCCACCTACTCAGGAGGCTGAGGCAGGAGAATGGCCTGAACCCAGGAGGTGGAGCTTACAGTGAGCCAAGATCGTACCACTGTACTCCAGCCTGGGCGAGACTCTGTCTCAAAAAAATATAAATAAATAAAAAAGAAAGGCAATGGCGATCTCAAATTGCTGAAGCCTTTGCTAAAAGCACAGACAGAAAACAACATTATGGTGATGTTTGTGTTAAACACATGTTGTTGATTCTCGGACACAGGTCAGATGGCAGATAATCAAACTCAAAGGTTGATGCCAGGGTGTCTGGGTCATCACTAAAGCCAAATCACAACTTTGGTCTCATGGGAACACAGATCTTGGGTTTGGAAAGTGCACAGACCTGGGCATGGGAATGGACATAGGGTAATTTTAAGATGACTAGAGGTTCCTCAAACCCTAAAGTACCACTGAACCTTGTTTAAAGTTAAAATGGCTCCTAAATGATAGAGAAGTTTCTCAGTTATCTCCACCAACTCAAGATCCTATCAGCCTGTTGAGGGCCTCACAGGCCTCTGGGTTTGTACGTGATGTCCCTACAGTGGCGATGGGGACTGATGAGAGTCACAGTTCCCATTGGAGGAGGGCAAGCTGCCACTGGGTGTCAGTTGCTGGAGTAAATATCCAATCACATGTGTACCTGTATCCTATGGATATTGGCTTCCACTCATGCAACTTACTGCTCCTTTGTTTTCCATTCCTGACTACATTTGAATCTTTCTTGGATTTTCAGGAAACATCTGACTGCTTTCCTGTGCCACTTCATACCCAAGAGAAGCTCAGGGAGACTTTAAGGTCCTTTATGCTCGTTATGATAGTACATGAATAGGTAAATTTACCACTGCTCCTTGTACTTCTTGGATAACGCACAAATAGTAAGACAGTCTCACAACCAGCAGCCTAGACAACCCAAATATGTGAAACCAAAACATCTGATCTCCCGGACCTGTTCTGACTTCTTGAGTCTTAAATCTCCAAGCCTCTCTGAATGTTTCACCCACAGCCTTTCCTTTGGGATCTGGCATGGGACAGGAAGGGCAGAGAAGGGCCTGAGGCTTTTACTCCACCACAGTCTAGGCCGGTGGGTGGCACTTTTTCTGCAAAGGGTCAGCTGGTAGATAGTTTCAACTTTGTAGTCTCGTCACAACTACTCTACTCGACTCTGCCACTGGAGTGTGAATGCAGTCATGAATAAAAGAATGAAAGTTTTCCAGTGAAACTTTAGTCACAAAAACAGTCTGCAGCTGTGTCTGGCCCGTGGGCTTTGGTTTGCTGGCCTGCGGGCTCCTAGAAGGCTGGGACTTTATCCCTCTATGAGGGAAAGCAGGTTTTGGGGTATTCTCCCAATTCTTTATACCTTATATCTGTGTCACTTTTTAAATTAAAAGTAAAATTTAGGCCAGATTCCATGACTCACACCTGTAATCCCAACATTTTGGGAGGCTGAGGAGGGAGGGTCGCTTGGTTCCAGGAGTTTACAACCAGACTGGGCAACATAGCAAGACCCAGTCTCTACAAAAAGGAAAAAAAAAATAGAAAAATTAGCAGAGCATGGTGGTGTGCATCTGTAGTCCTAGCTACTAGGGAGGCTAAGGTGGGAGGATTGCTTAAGCCCAGGAAGTCGAGGCTGCAGTGAGTCATTATTACACCAATGTACTCCAGACAGGGGGACAGAGTGAGATCCTGTCACACAAAAAGGTAAAAATAAAATAAAATAACTAAAAATGTGCATCTTGTTTCTCTCTGTATTGTCATAACAGTCTTCTCTGAGGCTATAAGATATGTTGCCAACTGAAGGACCAGGGTAAAGACCACAGGAAAATCCATAGACCCAAATATCAAATATTTCCCTAATGCGCTATTTTCATCTTAACATTCTTTCTTTCTCACTATTACTTTTCTTGAAAATTTCTTTACCTGATAAACTCTGCTTTGAATTTAGGACTGAGTATTTTTGGCTGCTCTCCAAGCCCTTGAGGAAAACACTTGGAGTCTCATCCCTTTGATGCAGTGCTGAGTAACGAAGTATTTCCCTGTCTAAATAAGAGCCAAACTGTATAATTAAATTCTTTCCAGATTGTATTAAATATCTTGATATAGAATAATAGTGACAACTTTGTTTATGTAGTTTTTCTCATTGTTGTTTTAGAAAATTTTTGTATAACATGTCTCATTCATCCTAAAAAAAATTAGCCTTATACTAAGTTCAAACATTTTTGTTCTCGTGCTGTTTTAAAAATTAAAATGTTCTTGAACCCAGGTGTTCAAGGCTGCAGTGAGCTATGATTGTGCCATGGCACTCCAGCCTGAGTGACAGAGCAAGACCCTGTATCAAAAATAAAATGAAATATTTATCTCATCATCAGTTACTCAGTCTGTGAAACAAATAAAAGGGCCATGTTTATTTAGATTATATGCTAATGGTTTTAGGGATAATTACAGATGATACACACATAATATATATCAATTATACTTTATCAAAAATCAGTGATTCCTCAAATTATGCCTAACTCATGGAATATTAAATATTCATTTGCTATCTGATGATTTTACCAATTATTCAAAACATATTGAAGATTTATCTCACTGTGGTTTTAAACCAAGAACAATAAGGGAGTTAATAGCTTTTTGATTGTTCCCCAAAACATTTACTCATTTTCAACTGAAGAACTAACTACTTAAAATGTAAAATATGTATATCTCCAACTACACTTTGAGCTTTTTGATATCAGATCATTGTTTTTACTTACTCCTAGTTTTTTCAATACCTAGAAGAGCTCCTATAACATAGAGGATAATAAAAATAAATAAATAAATAAATAAAATTCTTAAGTAATTTTCAAAGAAGGTAGGATATATCAAATTAAAATTTTGAAGGTTTTGCAGTTATTAGTAAAGACAATTTCTAGGTTGCCTTTTGTTTTTGATTTTGTTTTTACATAAAGTATATCATTAGTAATTTCCAATTTCAGTTTAAAGAGAAGTGATAAGGGCTTTGTGAAACAATCTAAATACATCTTTTAGTTCTTTACATTTAACAACAAAATTACCAACCTAATTTAGTTAAGTTTTTCTAGGTCAGTCAGCTTAGTATTCATAGAATTATGTTTTACACTTACATTGCACTACCACATATAATAATCAAAATTAAAATAATAAGTATAACTGGTAGAAAGTGGTAGGAGAATACAATGGCTATTAAGAAGCTGATAATTCATCTTTTGTGAGCAAAGATGTACAAAGTTCTAGAAATAAACTTGTGAGTCTTGATAATTCTGCATATGAAAATGGAAAGCCCCAGTTTACTCAAAATATCAGTTTAAAGGAGACTGGCTAAGCAAAATTTTACTATTCATAAGACTGGGAGTTTACAACAGGCCTCGTGATTAAATCATACTAAATGATGTTTTGGTTTAATGAATAAGAACTGATATGGTCTATGTACGTTTGAAATTGGACATTTTCAAAATGTTCAAGATATGATATTTTAAATTATACTCAAAATCTTGTCAGTCAAGAAGATTGTATTTATAGACATGCAAATATTCTGAAAAGTAATTCAATTGTAATTCAATATTAACTTACTAATTCCCATTCTAGAGATTTTAGAAGATGGAAAAAAGAAAAATACATTGGACTCTGAAACATTCTACGTGAAAATGGAATGTGTGGTTAGTGTGGCATTAGAATAACTCAGGCTTTGGACTTCGGAAATCCATTTCCTCCCACACCAGTCTCTGAAACTTAAATGATTCATTATTTCCAGTTGCAAATGCCATCAGAAAAGGATTGTTTTTCTTTCTAATAACACCAATAATGTAGTTTACCATTGTGAATAAACTGCCTTAAGCTTTCCCCGAATAAAATAAATACAAATGCTCCTCAACTTATGATGATGTTATGTTCCAGTAAAACCACCAAAAGTTGAAAATACCATCGGTCAAAATACATTTAATACACCCAACCCACCAAACATCACAGCTTATCTCAGCCCGATCTTAAACATGCTCAGAACACTTACATTAGCTTACAGTTGGACAAAATCATCTACCACAAAACCTATTTTATAACAATGTGCTGACTAGGTCATGTAATTTATTGAATACTCTACTGAAAGTGAAAAGCTGAAAGGTTGTATGGGTATTTGAAGCATGATTTCTACTGAATGTGTATCACTTTCACATTATCGTAAAGTTGAAAAATTGTAAGTCAAATCATTATAAATCAGCGACTGTCTGTACTGACATTTTAGATTAGTTTTGCTGTTTTACTATCTCGAGTAGTATGTTGCCTTCCAAATCTCAATAATCATTCCTAGAATATCCTCTGCTTACAGGACTGTAATTGTTCCCCAAAGGGAAACCACTAGTTGTTATGAAACCACAAGAATTTTTTAGATTATTATTTTAAATCATTTTCTCAGATGCCTTATTTTCTCCTCTCAATATTAACCTGAAATCAAAAGAAATGCCACCATGTTGAATCCCTTCTTCTGCCTGGATTTTTATTTTATTTTATTTACTGGGCAGATTCATTTTATAAAGCTGCATTCAAACAAAATAATTTGTAAGTAATCAAGTTTGATTAAAATCTGTATTGTGATTATGCTGAAACAACCAAAAACCAATACAAATTATAAGACCTTAATTGTTATTAGTCTGCTTTAGATTGTTTTAAATCTCTTCAGATGTCACTTCATTATCAATCTTCCCCATGTGGGAAGCTGTGGTAATGGTTTCTTTCTAGCTCATTGATTGCTTTTGGTCAATTGACGTAAGTGTTTCAGTTTTGTTAATTGGCTGACCTTGTTTTGAACATTTGTTAGTAATATCTTAAAAGTATCAAAATGTATTGGCCTGGTTACCACAATTCAGGAAATGCTATTTTATATCTTCACTTTAACACATAATACACAAAATGTTTTTCTCCAATCAAGAGTTTTATTGTACTTATGTATCACCCTAATTTTTAAAAATTATGTTGATTGAGGTCAGAATTTGAAAAACCTTGGAAGTAACTCAGCAGTCAGTACATTGCACTTATTGCAAAATATAAAATAGCTGGTGATATAGTGAGAATTCAGACAATATCCCATTTCATTTTCATACCATCTCTCTTAAAAATGTATTTTTTTCCTATATTGTTTGGAGATTTCTTCAACTCAGGAGTTGCTTTATAACTAAACATATTTAAAATATTATAGCTTTAAATAAAGTCCAAAATATCTTCAAGCTAGGTTGTGAATTCTCAACTAGAAAGTCCTAATATCCTCCCACTGAAATGCGTTTAAGTATGTTAATGTTTGCGAAATATTAATCAGTCTCTTGTGTTCTTTTTCCCTGTCTGGGCCTGGGTTTCAAAATTGCCAGTGAACCACATTCACGGACAAACTTTGTTAAACTCATTGTCATAGAATAAACCACTCATGTATCAGCGCTATTACTGATACTCCCAATAACTGAAATTATTGAATAAGTGAAGCTGAGTAACTTGCAAGAATTGAGAAGAGAAACAGAAAAATCCTCTGTTAAAGGATTTATGGGATGCTATTAAGTGAATACATGTTTACATTATGGTAATTCCAGAGGAAAAACAGAGGGATAAGAGCACAGAAAATATATTTCGTAAAATAATAGCTGAAAATTTCACAAGTCTTGGAACAGATGTGAACATCCAGATTCAGGAAGCCTGAAAGAACTTCAATTAGATTCAACCCAAAAAGAAACTCTTCAAGGCACATTTTAATCAAACTGTCAAAGACAGAGAATTCTAAAAGCTGCAAGGGAAAAAGTCAAGTCACAGAAAAGGGAATCTCTCATCAAATGATTAGAAGATTTCTTAGCAGAAACCTGGCAAGCCTGAAGAGAATGGTATGATACTTTCACCGTACTCAAAGAATTGCCCAAAACAAAAAACTATCACCAATACTAGATCTAGCAAAGTTATCCTTTAGAAATGAAGGGGAAATAAAGAACTACCTGGACAAGCAGAATCTGAGGGAATTCATCATCACTAGACCGGTCATACAAAAAGTGCTTAAGAGAATGCTACAACTGAATAAATAAATAAATACTAAAATAAAAACATGTGCAAGTATAAAACTCACCAGTAGAGTTGACTTTATAAATCAAACTTGGAATACTCCAGTGATGTTTGGTGCTATGTAAATCTTAAATTTCTGCAGTATTAAGGTTGAAAGTTGATATGGTCAAAAATAACAGCTAATTTTAGCAGCTAATGAAAACAAAATATACGTGCAAACTAAGGCAACAAAAATATAAATTATGAGGGTAGAGAAAAAGTCTAGAATATTCTTATGTGAGTAATGTTATCATGTTTAAATGTTTAAAAAACAAGTCTATTATATATCCAAGATTCTTTATGTTAGCCTCATGGTAACCACAAAGAAACAAATTACTGCAGATATACAAACAAAAAAGAAAAATGAAACAAAACTTAGCATCACAGAGAACCACCAGTCCATAGAGGCAAACACGAAGAGTAGAAGAGAGGGACAAAGATCTACAAAACGCACACACCAACTGGGTAGGCTCAAATCCAAAACAACAATATGAAATGCTGGTAGAAATGTGGTGATTTAGAAATTCATCCATTGCTTGAGTGAAGGTGCAATGCTACAGTTACTCTGAAAGAGTGCAGCAATTTCTTATAACGGTGAAGACAGTCTTATCATACTATCTAGCAATTGTACTTCGGGGGGTATACCCAATTGATTGAAATCTTTTTTCACACAAAAACTTGCAGGTGAAATATTTTAGCAGCTTTATTCTTAATCACCAAAGAATGAAAGCAATCAACATGTTCTTTTAGGTAAATGGATTTTTTAAAAACCTGGTACGTTCATACAATGAAATATTATTTCAGCAATAAAAAGAAATTAGCCATTAAGTCATAAAAAGACATGGAGGAAGCTTAAGTGCTCATTGCTCAGTTAAATAAATCAATCTGAAAAGTTTACATAATGTATGGTTCCAAATATGTCCCATTCTAGAAAAGACAAAACTATAGACACTATAGAAAGATGGTTTCTAAGAGGGAGGGGATGAAGGATAACTATGTGAAGCAGAGGGAATTTTCAGAGCAGGATAATTATTCTCTATGATACCATAATTGTAGATATATGATATTTTGCATTGTCAAAACTTGTAGACCTTCACAGCACAAATAATGAACCATCATGTATTCAATTGGAAAAAAAACCATTTAGGAGGTCAGAGGCTCTCAGGAAGGAATGTAGATTCTAACAAGGTGATCAAACTGTTACAAATTTATGAAACGATATCCCCAAAGAAGGTGGAGGGAAATATGCTGACCTAAGTCCTTTTAGAAATGCATGTATAAAAATGAAGAAGGAACTGTTCGTAAGCACTGTATTCTCATTTCAAAAGTAATATCCACCAGGGATCTGGGTTAATAATTCTGATACTGCTATACATGTATCTAAAATTAAGCAATTAATTAAATAGGTAGTGAGTGGTGCCAGCTGGATTTCTCACAGCTGGAGTGAGAATTTACTGATTAGCAATATGAGGAGACTAGAATGATCCAGGTGGTAAGGTATTATGATTGGAGACATTGTTGTGAATTCAAGTTAGGCCTAACGTAGCTTCAGATGGTTAAATAGAAAAGCTTATAAATATGTGTAATGTCTGGGTTATCATAATTGCATGTTCCCTTATTATGTCAGTTAAGAAGGCCTAGAAACTATAAATTCCTAAGAATAACAAGTACACCCAGCAGATCTTAGTTTCCTTCACTTTTTTAATATAAGGAACCAGAGCTCATGAAATAAATGACTGCTTCTAGAGCTTGGGTAGGAAATATAAAAGATGAGCCTGGAGCACTTTGTAGTGCCAGAAAGTAACAAACGGAAACAAACAATAAAACTCCCACAAAACTGAAACAATTTGAGAAACACAAAAAGCAACACGATACTGTTATCTGTACCCAAAGCGTAAGATAACTATCCATGAGCTATAGTGAAATAAATAAATACATTGTAAATTAATGCCAGGAGAAAAGATGAGCCTCCCTTAGAATTAATTCACGTATACACTCCATCTTCAAGGAGTAGAAACTGGTAAAGAGCAACAAAAAAGCGCAACTGCACAACAGTGTTTGTCAGGTTTCTCCCTAAAATCCATAACCTCAGCCTAATTGTATGAAAAAAAAAATTAAACAAACTCCATTTGTCAAATATTCTGAAAACACCAGTCCTCCACAAAACTGCCAAGGACATTGAAAACAAGGACAATCTGTGAAACTGTCACAGCCAAGAGGAGCTTAAGGAGACAAAATGACCGTAAGTATACCGGAAACTAGATGAGATAATCAAACAGCAGAAGAACATTAGATAAAAACCAAGGACATGTGACTATGCTATAGACTTTTGTTAGAAACTAATGCATTGATTTTGAGTCAATAGATATTACCAACATACCACATGAATGTAAGCTGTTAATAATATGAAAATTGAATGTGGGATATATGAGAACTCTGTGTTATAGCTCAAGTTTTCAGTAAATCAAAAATATTTTAAAAATAAAATACGCTTTAAAAACAGTCTATTGGCTGGGCGCGGTGGCTCAAGCCTGTAATCTCAGCACTTTGGGAGGCCGAGATGGGCGGATCACGAGGTCAGGAGATCGAGACCATCCTGGCTAACACGGTGAAACCCCGTCTCTACTAAAAAATACAAAAAACTAGCAGGGCGAGGTGGTGGGCGCCTGTAGTCCCAGCTACTCGGGAGGCTGAGGCAGGAGAATGGCGGGAACCCGGGAGGCGGAGCTTGCAGTGAGCTGAGATCCGGCCACTGCACTCCAGCCTGGGCGACAGAGCGAGACTCCGTCTCAAAAAAATAAAAAATAAATAAAAAAAAAAGTCTATTTAAACAAAAATAAAAAATAAAATACAATGGCACCGTTTAAATCAGAATAGAACATGATGAAATAATACATTTTAAGCTGAATTATTGGCACCATTCTAAGAAGTTAGGTAACAGCAGTGAATAAAATGAGCAAAAATCCACCTCTCAATGACCTTAAATTTTTAGGGGGGGCAGTTGAAAATAAACAAAACATTTAAAATATATAGGACATTTAAAGGTTATACTTTTTAAATAAAGTAAAATAAAGGACAAAAGAGGATAAGTTGTTCTAGGGAATGGGGTTGAGGTTGAAATTTTGAATAGGCAACTAAAACAACTTTATTCTTTAGATAAACATGACCATTAGTTGCACTTAGTGAGCTTGGGCATACGGAAATATTTATCTGTAATGTCTAGGACAAAACTGAGAAGCATTCTAGAAATGGAGGTAAATAAGAAAGATAAAAGGATGAGAGCACGGTAGAAGCTGATGTCACAGCATGTCCAGGGCAGCACAAATAGGTATTGGTAATGCAGAAAACAGAACAAGTTGGGTGGGGAGTTAACAGTTAAAATGTTAGGGAAAACATTTCATTTTCTAACTATACACTTTGAATATGAAACTTGAAGGGGCTACAATAAACTCAATGATAAATTTATTAAAACTTGTATAAGATTAAATAAAATTGGTAACATCTCTGACCTTACACCATGAAAAAGAAAGTTTCAAGCCTCAAAAATAGAATACAAAGTTTAAATTCAATCTCAAAAAAACAAAAATCTGAACAATCCCAGATTTCTCGACCTCTAAATATCAAGATTCTAAAAATGAAGTTTCTGTTTCAGCAATAATGAATCTAGCTAAATTCAAATTATTGAAAATAATTTTCACATATGAAAATATTTAAGCTTTGTAACCAACTAGAAGATGATTACTCAAATTCAGATCAGTAAATGATAAATCAAATTTAATAAATAAAGAATGAGATGTTAAAGCAAGAAAAATATTGATAATAAAAATTGAAGTTAAGTAAATATCAGATAAGTATACAGTGGAAAGGTGACAACAAATTAAATGTAAATAACTAAAACCTTTGTAAGAATATACATAGGTAAAACATATAATAAAGTTATGGTGTTTATTATTAAATTTCACAGTAGTAGAAACTAACAATACTGAATTGAAAACATAGAAAGATCTCTATATAATTTAGGGAGTTCTCATTTAATTTATTCATCTACAAAGTCTATATTACAGAATAATAAACCTATACACTAATGACTAACTTAAATAGAAATTAACAAAACTACTCCTTCTACAACAGCATCAAAAAGAATAAGATAATGAAGAATAAATTTAATCAAGGAAGCAAAAGATCTGTATACTGAAAATGATAAAACATTGATGAAACTAATTGAAGACAAATAATGGAAAGGCATCTCACATTTAATCACATGGATTAAAATAACCACTATTGTTAAAATGTCCATACTACTCAGAGCAATCTACAGATTCAATGCTATCTCTATCCAATTACAATGGCATTTTTTGCATAAATATAATAGAAAAAAATCTTAAGATTTGTATAGAACCACCAAAGTCCCTGAATAACCAAAGCAATGCTGAGAAAGACCAAATCTGGAGCATCACACATCCTGATTATAAATT
Organism: Rhinopithecus roxellana; assembly: GCF_007565055.1. Lineage (NCBI taxonomy): Eukaryota > Metazoa > Chordata > Mammalia > Primates > Cercopithecidae > Rhinopithecus > Rhinopithecus roxellana. Next base: position 32,991,738 of record NC_044569.1, on the reverse strand, counting down.
ACATCACAAAGCTGTAGTAATCAAAACAGTGTGTTACTGCCATAAAAACTGACACATAGACACATAGAATGAAATAGAGCCCAGAAATCAACTTACACATTTAGCATCAATTGATCTCTCATGAATGCACCAGGAGTGCATAATTGGGAAAGGATAGTCTCGTCAATAAATGATGTGAAAACCAGAATACATGTGCAAACTAATGAAATTGGACCCTTTCATCATATGCAAAAATCCTGAAAATGGTTAAATACTTGAAAGATAAGACTGGAAACTGCAAAAATTCTAGAATAAAATATAAGAGGAAAGCTCCTTGATACTGGTCTTGGTAATAAATTTTTGCATATGACACTAAAAACACAGGCAACAAAAACAAAAATAACCAAGTGGAACTGTAACAATCTAAAAAAGTTTTCCACATAGCAAAGGAAGCAATCAACAAAATGAAAACATAACACTGTGGAATGGGAGAAACTATTTGATATTTGTAAACTATATATCTGATGGGGGCTAACTTCCAAAATATATAAGAAACTCCTGCAACTTAATAGCAAAACAAACAATGACAACAAAAACTAAAACTAAAAATTGAGCAAAGGACCTGAATAGGCATATTTCTAAAGAAAATGTACAGATAACCAACAAATATATGAAAGGATGATGCAATGCAAATGAAAACCATAGTGAGGCATCACTTCAAACCTGTAAGAATGGCTATTATAAAAAAAGCCAAACTATAACATGCATTGAATGATCTAGCTGTCTGTATATACATCCAGAGGAAATAAAATCAGTATGTCAAAGAAATAGCTGCAGTCATGTATATTACAGTGTTATTCACATGAACCAAGATATAGAATCAACCTGTGTCTGTTGACAGACGAATGGATAAAGTAAATGTGACACACAGACATATACACACACACAAACTACATATACATAGATTGTATATATGCGTGTGTGTGTATATATACCAACAAGGAAACATTCAGGATTAAAATGAAAAGTTATGTCCTTTGTGACAACATGGGTAAGGCTGAAAGACTTATTCTAAATGAAATAAATGAGAAACAGAAAGACAAATATTGTATGATTGCATTTATATTTAGAGTATTGAAAAGTCATACTGAGAAACAGAATAGAATGGTGATTGCCAGGAATGGGGGGTGGGGACAGGGATGGGGAGATGTTGGTCAAACGGCATAAACTTGCAGTTATAAGATGAAAAAGTTCTAAAGACTTAATGTACAGCATGGTGACAGAGCTTATTTTCACTCAACATTTAAATTATCCATTTTCTCATGTTCTAAATTTTTGTTTATTAAGCCCATGGTAATATTTTTTCTTTCTCTTTTGTTGTTAAAGAGAAGTGGTGGCAGGAATTCTTATTATAAATTATATAATTGACCTATTTGGTCTCCTGGGGCTGGTGTTATAAGGATGATAACAAACTGAGAGGCCCCTTGTAAGTGGCACTCCCATGATGGGAGTTTGTCTCTTGAAAAATGGCAAGTCTACCACTAGGTAGACCCTTCTCCTGTTCCTACAAATAAACAAAGTTGCCCGTAAAACACTACCTCCAGCCCTGATACCTCTCCTAAGTCCAATTCAGCTTCATATTTAAATATCTACCATGCTGGTCACATTGGCTCAGGCTGCAATCTCAGTCACTCTGGAGACAGAGGTAGGAGAATTGATTGCTTAAGCCCAGAAATTAGAGACCACCACCCTGGGAAACGTAAGGAAACCCCATATCTAAAATATAATGAATACATAAATAGAAAAGTAAATTTTCTACTAGGCTATTCCATGCCAAACGTGTTCCAACACAAGTTTATAATGTTCACCAATTTCGTGATATCCCCTTCTTTATTCCTATATTTCTGTTTAGAGGCGCCACTCTTACTGGGGATTCTGGTTCAAAGTGGATGATTATTGATACATTCTTTGGCCTTACACATACACTTCATTATCATTTTTCTTTATTTTCTGATCACAATGATTTTTGCATTTCTCATTGCATTTCTTAAGAATGTAGTTCAGGCCGGATGCGGTGGCTCAAGCCTGTAATCCCAGCACTTTGGGAGGCCGAGACGGGCGGATCACGAGGTCAGGAGATCGAGACCATCCTGGCTAACACGGTGAAACCCCGTCTCTACTAAAAAATACAAAAAACTAGCCGGGCGAGGTGGCGGGCGCCTGTAGTTCCAGCTACTCGGGAGGCTGAGGCAGGAGAATGGTGTGAACCCCGGAGGCAGAGCTTGCAGTGAGCTGAGATCCGGCCACTGCACTCCAGCCTGGGCGACAGAGCGAGACTCCGTCTCACACACACACACACACAAAAAAGAATGTAGTTCAAACAACTAATTCCTGAGAGAATTAGTGGTTAATGTCATAAACTTTTTCACTCCCTCATAACTTTTTAACCTGGCTTTCCCCTCAATCCCAAGCTTTATATTGCTCTGTGACTGTATAAATGTCTTATCAACCAAGAATCATATCTTTTTATATGAAAAAAAATGCCTTGCAGGGTAGAAAAGATGGAAGAAGAACAGAAAGACAGTGTATTGAAATAATTAAATTGAAGTTTATTATTTTTAGTTACATTAAGTTGAAGTTTATTATTGTTACAATTATTATGAAAAGCTATAAGCATCACAGATACTGAAGTTAATGTCATGTATTCCCATCAGCTTCTCAGAATTCTCTCATCACAAGGTAGAATGACAGGATGCATCATTCATTTGGCTAAATTAATTTTCTAGATATTTTAAAATCATAACTGAATGTTGTCACTTCTCAAATTGATAACTTCAATGTAAAATTGGAGTTTACAGATACAGATACAAGTAAGTTGCCCTAAACCATAAAACAAACCTCAAACATTTAACTCTTCAAATATTTATCCTGATTTCAGTGTTTAATGACACTCCTGCAATGTGTCAGCTACTGCAAATCAACGCTCTGTCACACAATGTATACAGTTTTAAGACAAATAGCTAAAAATCATGCATGGATAAATACAAAACTACCATAAATAGCTCATTGTTATAGCAAACTCTTAATGAAAGAGAAAAGTAGAATGATGGTTACCACAGTCTGGGAAGGGCAGTAGTGAGGGGAGTGGAGGAGGAGTTGTTTAATGGGTTCAAAAACACAGTTAGATAGAAGTAATAAGATCTGGTGTTCAGTAACAGAAGAGAGTGACTATTCTTAACCATAATTTGCTGCATATTTCAAAGTGATTAAAAGAGTGGAATTGGAATGTTCCTAATAGAAAGAAATGATAAATGCTTGAGGTGATGAATGTCTCCATTATCCTGATTTGATCACTACACATTGTATGCTTGAATCAAAATATCACATGTACCCCATAGATATGTACACCTGTTATGTATTCACACTAATTAAAAATTTAAAAAATTAATAAAAGAAAAACCTCCGAAAAAAAGACAGAAGAGTACAATATTCAATTTTAAAAGCACAATAATTAAACTTTGTAAATGAAGTAATTCCATGGAAAACAGGAAGTTAATATCTCAGTTTTGAACTCTTCATATTCTATTCTATTTGAATGCATTACATCTGAGGTCAATAACAGGAGGAATTATACCCAAATACCTACAAAATAGAGGAATTTGAAAAATACTGGCCTGTAATTTCTAAACTGTCGCTTAGAGCAACTCTGAAGAAACTCTGAAGAAAATAAAATATGATCTGCATGTGTATTTTGAATTTTTAAAATTTCTTTATAACTAGTAAAAATCAGGCCGGGCGCGGTGGCTCAAGCCTGTAATCCCAGCACTTTGGGAGGCCGAGTCGGGCGGATCACGAGGTCAGGAGATCGAGACCATCCTGGCTAACACGGTGAAACCCCGTCTCTACTAAAAACTACAAAAAACTAGCCGGGCGACGTGGCGGCGCCTGTAGTCCCAGCTACTCGGGAGGCTGAGACAGGAGAATGGCGTGAACCCGGGAGGCGGAGCTTGCAGTGAGCTGAGATCCGGCCATAGCACTCCAGCCCGGGTGACAGAGCGAGACTCCGTCTCAAAAAAAAAAAAAACTAGTAAAAATCTTGGATTCAATTTAAAATATATATTTAATTCAATATATAAATTATCACTCAAAAGGTAATTAATGTGATATATTAATAAATAAATCTTTTATATTATGTTTTCACATTGTTTTAAAAATTTGTCAGCCTGAGAAACATAGTGAGAACTCATCTCTACACAAACATTTTAAAAATCAGCTGGACATGGTTGTGCTTACCTGTAATATCAGCTACTTAGGAGGCTGAGGTGAGGGAATCTCTTGAGCCCAGGAGTTTAAGGTGACTGTGAGCTACGATCACACCATTGCAGCCTGAGAGACAGAGCGAGATTCTGTCACTAATAAAAATTTGAAAATGAAAGTAAAATACTCATTGAACACTTTAATATTTATCATTCACTTAAAATACTTGACCTGTATGTAAATTTTATAAATTCATAGCCAAAATGTGTTGATTCATATACCCATTTTGCTGCAAACATAATTAAAAGTTTCCCAATGACTCAAAGTGACAGTTTTTTCTTTAAATTTAAATTTAAGTAAAATAAAATGAAAATATAAGGTCTTCAGTTGCCCTAGCCACAGTTCAAGTGGTCCATAGTCATTACTATTGGACGGCATAAGTTCAGAGTATGCAAACAACGGCTATTAAAAAGGTTCATGATACATTCTGATACAAACACTCAAATAATGTTATCTGCAACAAATATTTATTTTAAAATAACGTGGTAGGTTGTTAAGAAATGACATTAGTCACAGATTTTGATTGTTACTTAATCTGCTTTGATATATTTGATTGTGAATACTTAAAGATTTTTAAATGCTGATATTTAGTTCTCTTTAGAAGCTACTTAGTATTAAACAATTTGCAAAATCTAAATTCCCAACACTGAATTGCCTAATATAGGACTGTATATTCTTAAAATTTTATTCACATTTTAAGCGAATATACTGTATACACATGTTACTATTGGGTAAAAGTTCATTTAAGTGACATTTTATTCAACAGGAATCCTACGAAGCAAAGAATCTTTATTGAGTTTATAGAAAACAATAAAAATTATAGATTATGTGAACAGCTCTGTTTTGAGACACAGGGACAATGTATTGGCATTAAAGTAGAAGTTTTATCTTATCAATTGAGGATAACTTTGTATCATAGCTGTCTTTTATTCTTAATTTCATATTATTCTTAGTTTCGTGTTAATTTTGAAGAATATAGCTTCAAAGATACGTTTGGATCTAGCACTTTGACAGGCTGAGGTGATTGGATTGCTTGAGGCCAGGAGTTCGAGATAAGTCTGGGCAGCATAGCAAAACCCCATCTCTAGTAAAAACACAAAAATTAGCCAGACATGGCGGCATGCTCCTGTAATCCCAGCTACTCAGGAAGCTGAGGTGGGAGGATTGATTGAGCATAGGAGGTGGAGGTTGCAGTGAGCTGAGATCACACCACAGCTTCAGCCTGGGAGACTGAATGACACCTGGTCTCAAAAAAGAAGACAGAAAAAAGACAAAAGACAGAAAGAATACATTTGGAAATTTTGTAAAGAGTAGAAGTGTATCCTAAAATATTATTTCTAGAAATATTAGACTGTTGGGTTAGAGCAAAACAAAGCAAAACTACTTGCTTAACAATTATAAGAAATGCTGGATAAATACTTTAATTTTTAATTGTGTGAATATATGACTAAGCTCATTTGAAAAAGGGTAAATATTTAGGGACCAAAAACAAATATGAAGCTGAAAGTCCTTTAAGTGCTTGATATGGTTTGGATTTGTGTCCCCACCCAAACCTCATGTCGCATTTAATCCCCAGTGTTGGAGGAGGGGTCTGGTGGGAGGCGATTGGATTATGGGGGCTGACTTCCCACTTGCTGTTCTTAAGATAGTGAACGAGAGCTCAAGCGATACAGTTGTTTAAAAGTGTGGGGCACCTTCCCAGTCACCCTCATCCCCCATCGCCAGCCATGTAAGACGTGCCTCCCTCCACTTCACTTTGTAAGTTTCCTTAGGTCTCTCCAGCTATGCTGCTTGTACAGCCTGCAGAACTGTGAATCAATTTAACCTCTTATCTTTATAAATTACCCAGTCTCAGGTAATTCTTTTTTATTTATTTATTTTTATTTATTTATTTATTTATTTTTTTGTTATACTTTAAGTTCTAGGTAATTCTTTATAGCAATGTGAGAATGGACTAATAGAGTCCTGTACTGAAAACTGTGGCTGCTGTGTAGGTCTTTAGCAGGCTTGGTTACAGTCTTGGTGTTTTGCAACTGGGCCACACATTCTTTGAAATTCCCTTCAAAATGTGAGGCCGCCTTTTCCATGAGATAGCTTATTGCCCTGTTTAACTTCTTATCAGTCACCATAATCTCAAATCATCTATATTATCTGTTTATTTGAGGCAGAAATTTTGTCCTATTTATCACTGTATCCCATTACAGAGAAATGCATTCTGAAATGGATTAATGTAGCCATGTGCTTATAAACACATATTTTATGCCTATGCATATATAACAAAATATTGATGTTTAATCTTACAGTGAAATACATACCTTTAAATAAACTATGTACTTTAATGTGTTATATATAATATAACATATATAAACTGTAGATGTTATATATAATATATAATATACATTATATATTATGTATATACTATATACTATACATATATGTTTATATACTATATATTTGTATGTATTATATAATGTATATTTAATATATAATATATATTTGTATATCATATATAATACATATTATCTATTACACATATATAATACATATATGTTGTACATATATTATATATTATACATATATTATATGTTATACATATTATATATATATAAACTGTCAACCATATTACAGATAATGCTGCATCTTGATACTACTGGTATTAATTTAAAGAAAGAATGCAAAATACTATTACTATAAAGATTAGAGTTCACTAAGAAAATTAAAAATAAATGTGAATAACATGAAACATACCTTCGCCTGTGTTTATATATTATTTGGCCTACCAAATCGCATATGATTAAAATAATACAACGATTTAAATAATACCTTGACATGTTTTATCAAGGCAGTTAAGCATCTGGGAAATACAGCTAAATAGATTTGACTCGATGCATTGTCTGTAGACGCTATAGGATAAGGCAATAATTATACCTTATAATTTCACTTTTCTTCCAAATTCATATTGTTATTATGCCAAGTCCTTTTATACTTTCTATATAATGAGTTTGCTGTGACAAGCCTCCTCTTGAAACTTAGGCTGTAATGCATTTACTGGCTGCAACATGAAACTTAATTTACTTTCACAGCACTTTTTCTCATTAAAGTGCACATTTGTCTGTGGATCCTGCCGGGACCCATGATTTATGAATATGATTCTGACAGATGACTGTATTGTATTTATATTTGAAAGTGAATTAGCAGTTAGAATAATTATAATGTTAGCATAACTGCAACTTAGGTCTATTTAATAAAATTTCACTTTGAAAATAACTGAGCTTCACCCCAAAATGTCTATCTCAGCAAGGAGTCGTTAGCAAATCATAGCATACATTACTTCGTTAATTTGGTGTCACTCTTAGAATGCTTTCCAAACCTGCCAAATTTTTCCCGTTACAAGATTTTACTAAAGGACTTGTCGCTACCCTGCTGGTCGCTACAGGCGAGGCAAAGACATCCCCACAGTATCGAATGCGGGACCTCCATGTTGCATATGTCTACTGCATCATTTTGAAAGCATGCTCTTCTCCTTCAATACAGAAAAGCATAGAGATACCTTTAGGAATGGCAACGCAGGAGCTCTAGAGTAGAATCTTTCTAGAACTACAAAATGATGACGTGATGACTGTAACATAGAGACTATTTATATTGCAGGTAAAGTCTCCAAAGTTAAAAGAAAAAAGTGCTTGGGCAATTCTCTATTTATTATAAGATAATGCTAGGTTAGTGAAAGACAACAGAGAAGTCAGCATATGTTAACAAAGAAAATTGGAAGCAAGCAAAGCACATCACTTTTAAAATAACTCCACATTTTATGAAAAAAGACTATTTAAAACAATTTTTTAATCAATGATATACTAGAAATTGAATTATTAGTAAAACTCAGTTTTTTTCTTTCTTTCTAGTACTTAAAAATCTATTTATTCACCTAATTTAGTACCCTTAATATTTTTCCAGTAATATTATTGGAAAGAAAACACTAGATAATATGGCTTCATGAGAGATAATAGTTTTAAAAATTCTCATCAAAAGAATTACAAAGCCAGGTAGACAGTAAGTAGCAACAGTTTTAAACTGCTCTGTAGAATATATCCATAAAAACAAACTGGCCCTTTGAATGTAAAAGCTTGTGGTATAAGGGATAATAAATACAATATAAATTAAAATAAATAAATTTAAATACACAAGCTTAAATCAGAAGTATAACTAACTAATTAACCCTCAAATTCATTTTCTGAATATATGTGTGCCTGATATTTGGAGAACTTTTTTCCAATATGATAAAGCTGTCATAAAATCCCTACTTTAAAAAATTTTATATAAATTATCGTGGAACTTTGTTCCATATGTGCAATTTTGTTACATATGTGGTGGTCACCTCAGGAGTTTAGGGTATTCCTCACCTAAATAACGTACATTGTATTCAGTAAGTAATTTCTCAGCATCCACCTCCTCTCACTTCTGCCCTTCCAAGTCTCTGGGGTCCATCATCACACTCTCTACATCCAGGTGTACACCCTTTTTAACACCCTCTTATGAGTGAGAACATGTGATATTTGTATATCTGTAACTTTCATGGTTACTTCTAATTTTCAGTCTCTTCTTCTATTGTCTCCTTCTAAGAAGTATATGCTCTGCCACTAGGTGGTGATATGAAGTTAAAGCAGCTTTATTGTCCCTGTAAAGACAAAAACCCTAAAAAAGTATAGAGCCAACAAAGCTAGTTTTAAATGAAAAACTGCATTAATTTAACTTGCATTAATCTCTCCAAATCTTAACTAATAATTAAGACAAATTTAAATTGTATATTCATTACGTGTTTATTTGTGACTTAGAATGGATTTCTTATATAAATTATATTTTGGAACATTAATTAGTTTGCATGTCTATAAAAAGTATATATATAGTATAGTTGAATTATCCGTATCAACATACTGATACTTAAGTGTACATATTACTACAAAAGATGGTTCTTCAACAGGAACCCGTTGTAATTACAAAGAGAAATAGATCAAGTTTCAACTAGAACAGCAGAGCTGCCTCACAGACAGATTCTGGTCAAAAACACTTCTTGACAGCCTCTACTCTTTTCTAAGCACAAATGCAGTCTAGAAACGATGTTAACAATATCCTTAGTTCTCTTCATGTCCACACTAGGGGACTAGAACACAATGTCAGGAAATAAAAATGAGCAGTAGAAAATATATAGCTATATAATTAAAGTGTTTAAATTAAAAATATTCAATTTGTGCTACTATTATTTAAGACACCTGCTAGACTATAAACATGTTTTTCAGAAAAGAAAAAAAAATTAACATTCTTAACTTATAAATAATTCCCACAAATAGACAACAGAAAAGAAAACCAACTAAAGTAAAAACTGAATAAAGTAAATGAAGAGGCAATTTACTAAATCCACAGTTGTCTATCAAACACGTAAAATTATGTTGGTACTCACTAGTCAGTAGAAACATGGAAAAACTAAAAATTATCTTGTTTTTCCCAACAGATTGATAATATACAATGCTGACAAAGATATTGAGAACAAATATTGCAAAAGCTTTTTGGGAGAGCAATTTGATTGTATTTATTAAAATTTGCTTGGCAATTACACATCTGCATGAGAGATCCTACAGAAATATTAACTTTGGTGCACACACAGACACACAAAAGGATATTATGCAGCATTTTGCTAATGGTGCAACATAAACAGCAAGAATATTCATCCGTAGAAGGATAACTCAAATGTGGCTAAGACACTTTGCTGAAATTAGAGTTGATTAATAAAATAACACCAAATGACAATCTCCAAAATGCATCAAATGAAGAATTATAGTGACTTTTAGAAACATATCTATGATATTATCATATTTATTTAAACAGAAAATATGTATCTCAATCGTATTTTAGAATTTACTAATTCTAAGCATAAATGGACAGTAAAAGGTGCGGAGGGAAGCACGCGGTTTCCAATAGAAGAAAAAGAAGGAAATGGGACAATGACACTAAAGAGGGGCTTTTATTATTTACTCTTAGGAACTTTGTATGGTGGAAATCTTTATATTGTAGAATTTTTTCTTCATTTTTAAATGTTTTGTTTTGTTTTGTTTTTTGAGACGGAGTCTCGCTCTGTCGCCCAGGCTGGAGTGCAGTGGCCGGATCTCAGCTCACTGCAAGCTCCGCCTCCCGGGTTCCCGCCATTCTCCTGCCTCAGCCTCCCGAGTAGCTGGGACTACGGCGCCGCCACCTCGCCCGGCTAATTTTTTGTATTTTTAGTAGAGACGGGGTTTCACCATGTTAGCCAGGATGGTCTCGATCTCCTGACCTCAGGTGATCCGCCGCTTCGGCCTCCCAAAGTGCTGGGATTACAGCCGAGAGCCACCGCTTCCGGTCTTAAATGTTTATTTTTTGATTGCCAAAAAGATAACTTTTAACTTGTTGTAGAACACGACAAACAGATTCACATTCAACAATACGTAATTGCTCAAAAACTGGGACATAATAGTTGTATTTTCATACATTTATAATTGAACAGTCTATATGTTATAGAACATTAGTAAAATGTCTTAAAGTTTACACAATAACAATTGACAAAAATCCTGGTCTGCCCAGTTGACTAAGATGTCATCTTGATACTTTATAAACTAGTATAATCAGAACCATTTCATGATGATGATATTCTGAAATATAAACAAATTTAAGTTGTCTAAGTTATGGTCATTTTAGTACTAAGGTATATTTATTTTTAAATTTTTTTAAAATGTTGACTAGGAGTAAGGTTCTATGATGAAGTAAATTGTCCAAAGATTAACATTGCAAGAATCTGATGACAATTTTAGTAATATAGACGTCATTGCCATTAGCTTTGAAGCCCTTTGTCTCTTCTGCCTTAGGAGGATTCCTTTACAATTGTGCAGATCATTGAAATGTAACGTCAGAACTTTTTCTGTTTTTCTTTTCATTTGTTCAGATAATTAAATTTATTCAAAAATATTATTTTTCTGGGCACCTGCTAGATGCTTGTCAGGTAATCAGGACAATGAGGCAAAATTCCTCTTTATATGGATCATCTTTTTGCCTGTGGTCCACACGTATGCTCCCTCTAACATGCTAAAAGCATGAACAACAGTAAAACAGATAACTTTCTTGACTTTATTATAATAATAACAATAACATAATTGTATGTGAGAAGTAGATGATTTTACATAAAATAAGCATCTTTATTCCTTAGAAAAAGAAGTGTTGTTTACATTGCGCTAATTTATTGTATTTACTTTATATTTTGTATTTCTAAATATAGTTTTCTTTTGCTTGTTTGTAACTTAAAATAATTTGATTCATATTAAAATTATTTTTCAGTGACTTTATTTGTTGAAACAAAATTTTACTGAGAAAATGTCAATACATGTAGACATAGGTCATTCATTTTCACTGCGGTGTCACAGTTTTACGAACATATATTAATTATATTCATTCTATTATTACTAGTTTTATTGTTACATGTTTTAATTTTTTTGACACATGGTGTGTTTAGGAACACTCTCCTATCTGTTTCCTGGGGGCATGTTTACAACTATTCATGAAATAATGGAATGGTTGGCTTACAGGATTGGCTCCTCTTCAGCTTTGCTAGATAATGCAGATTGTTTTCAGGTTGTGTGCCTGATGTAGATTCAGAGCAGCGATATGTAAACAGCTGTGATTGCTGCAAATCCCCTCATGCACTTGATAATTCAGAAACTCTGGTAATTGTCAATCTGGTGAGCATAAACTATTATCTCATGTGGTTTTAATTTGCATTTCCCTGATTAATAATGAAGCAGTGCAACTTTTCATATGTTTATTGACCACTTTTGTTTCCTTTCCTCTAAAATTCAAGTGTTTTGTGTGATTGTTTGCATGTGTATGTGTGTATGTGTGTGTGTGTGTGTGTGTGTAGTGAAAGACTTACTGGCATATTTATCTATCCAAAAGAAGAGTAAATGTGAGTTTTATGGGATGAAAATATCTTTTGTAAATGTGTGACTTTTATTTCCATTTAATTTATGGCCTACATTAAGGAGCAGAATTTCTTAACATTAATATTCTCAATCATTTCCTTCTTTTCTTTTGTGGTTTATGCTTCTTGAGCTGTCATGTATTAGAAATGCTTTCCTATCCAAAGGAATAAGGATATTCTTCCATATTATTTTTAAAATATTTTATTATGCTTTTGACATTTACAATTAGATCTTTAATAAAGCTGAAGATGAATTTGTTTGTGATTTAAGATAGAAGTTCTGTTGTTTCTCCAAATGGATAGTGTATTAATGTGAACCATTGTATTAAACATCCGTGCTTTCCTGCCTTGCTAGGCAACATCATATCTTTTCAATGGCATTTTCAAATGGGCGTGGTATTTTGGTGAGTCCATTTTTCCCTTCCATTACTGAATCTTCCCTTTCTGCACCAAATACCCCCTGTCCTAATCACCAGAGCTTTATATAAGTAATCATAAATAATGAATAAAGTAGTTTTATGTAGCTGTATTTGTTTCCTGGGACTGCTATAAAAATGTACCACCCTCTGGGTGGCTTAAACACCAGCAATTTGTTTCCTCACAGTCTGAAGGCTAGAAATGCAAGGCCAAGGTGTCCACATGGTTGCTTTCTTCTGAAGCCTCTCATTGGCTTATCGATGTCCATCTTCTCCCTGTGCCTTCAGCTGGTCTTTCTTCTGTACATTTCTGTATCCTAATCTCTGGTTACAAGGGCAACAGTCATATTGGATTAGGCCCACCTCGCGACTTCACTGTACCTTCATTACTTCTTTAAGGGCATGATCTCCAAATACAGTCACATTCTGAGGTTCTGGATTTAGGACGTCAACCTATGAATATTAGGAGGACACAATTCATCTCCTGACAGTAGCCCTATGAAAATGAAACCTTTTAATCTTTCCAATTCTTATGTATTTTGTTACCCTCTCTCAATTCCACCCCCATTGCATGGTCACCCCTATTCTGACTTCTAAAACTATTTTATTTTCATGTTCTTTTGCCTGCAATATTTTGTAGCTACTTTTGCTCATCACAATATGTTTGAGAGTGAGAGTCAGTCATGTTATTCCATGGGCCAATAACTTATTCCTTTTATTGCTGTATGATATTCCATTGTCTGAGTATACTAATGATCGTATGGACTGCTAGTCAATTCTTCTGATGAATATTTGGGTTATTTCTAGTTTTAAGCTAGATGAAGTTGCTATGAACATTTTAATACTGGTTTTTGCTAAGAACTGAATTCTGTCCCCATAAAGTTTATAGGTTTAACTCCTCAATGTGAGTATTTGAAGGTAGGGTTTATCCAGAGGTAATTAAGGTTAAATCGGGTCATAAGGGTGGGGCCCTGGCCTGAGTAGTGTCTTGGTGCATTTTGTGTTGCTATAAAAGAATTCCTGAGACTAAGTAATTTATAAAGAACAGAAATATATTTATCATAGCCCTGAAGACTAGGACATTTAATATCAACATACCAGCATCTGGTGCAGGTTTTTTTTCTGGTTTCTTACCTGGTAGCAGGTGGAAGCGGCAAAAGGGATGAACATAGAGTCCCCACGTGGCAGAAGAACATAAGACGGGGAACTCACAGCCGGGCGTGGTGACTCACGCCTGTAATCCCAGCACTTCGGGAGGCTGAGGCGGGTGGATCGCTAGGTCAAGAGTTTGAGACTAGCCTGGCCAATGTGGTGAAACCCATCTCTACTAAAAACTACAAAAATTAGCTGGGCGTGGTGGCACGCACCTGTAGTCCCAGCTACTCAAGGCAGGAGAATTGCTTGAACCAGGGATGCAGAGATTGCAGCGAGCCGAGATCATGCTGCTGTACTCCAGCCCGGACAACAGAGTGAGATTTCTTCTCAAAAAATAAATAAATAAATGTAAAAATATAAAAGAGGGAACTCACCTCCACAAGCCATTTTGTAAAGGCATTAATCTGTTCATGAGGACAAAGACTTTATGATTTAATCCCACCACCCAATGCTATTGCATCGTGGATTAAGTTTCCAACACATGAAATTGGGGGTCACATTAATACCATAGCAACTAGTGAAACAGGAGAGTGGTTGTGCTCGCTGTTTCACCCTGTGTGTGTGTGTGTGTGTGTGTGTGTGTGTGTGTGTCCTCTCTCTCTCTTGCTGCCATGCACAGATACAGTAAGAAAGCAGCTATCTGTAAGCTAGGAAGAGGGCCCTCACCAAAATTTCAATTAGCTGACACATTGATTTTGAACATCCCAACATCCAGAAAGGTGAGTAATAAATTTCTATTGTTTAAGCAACTAATCTGTGTGATTTTATTAATATTGTGCCAGCCAGACAGATGGACTATACAGTCCTTGTGGCTATACAGAATAATTTATTTTTTGTATAGACCTACAAGTAGATTTGTTGTATCATAGAGTCGTTTTGTATTTAGCTTTATTTAATGGCTTCTTTTTTAAGATGCCAAGCAAATTTCCAACATTACTGCATTCCACACATCCACCAGCAATATATGAGAGTTCAAGTTGTTCCATACTATTCAAATTTTGCTCTCTTAAATTTAAGAAAAACATATTTAGTCGTTCTGATGAATAGATAGTGATACTGCACATTTTTATTGATGATTAATGATTTTAATACTATTTGATATGCTTACTGGTCAGATGTATATCTTCTTTTATGATTTAGTTGTTAAGGACTTTTACCTATTTGGGAAAGGGAAGAAGTTTCATCTTCTTTTAATTATTGTTACTTAGGAGTATGTTTTTATATTCTGCACATAGGCCCCAAGTCAGATATATGGATGCCAAATATTTTTCTCCCAGTCTATAATTTGTCTTTTCACTATCGAAACATTATCTTTTTGGGGGTGAAATTCCCATAATATAAAATTAACCGTTTCAGGTGTACGACACAGTGGCATCTAACCTTTGCAAATCTGTGCAACCGTCTGCTCTATTTAGTTTCAAAACGAACAGAGATCTGGGGCTCATTCAGTAGCCATTCCCTATCCCTCTCGCCTCAGTCTGTGGCAAGCACTCATCTGCTTTCTCTCTATTGATTTGTCTATTCTGGGTATTTCATATTAATGGAATCATACTACATGTTCACTGTTATGGCTTTTTACGCTCACGTGATGTTTCTGAGAAACATCCCTGGTGTACCATTTATCACTACTGCGTTCATTTTAATAACCAATATTCCATTGTATGGATATAACATATTTATTCATTTATCTATTGTTGGACATTGAGGTTGTTTTCATCTTTTGTCTACTGCGAATAGTGCTGCTGTGAACATTCATGTACAAGTATATTTTTGAATATCCATTTTCAGTTCTTAATGGGTATATACCCAGGAGTGGAATTGCCAGGACATATGGCAATTCTATGTTTAACTTTTGGAAGATGCCAAAATATTTTCCACAGCAGCTACCCCACTTTCCTTTCCCATAAACAATGAATAAGGATTCCAAATTCTCCACATCCTCACGAAACATTGTCTTTGGATGAACGTGCATTTTCAATTTTGATGAAGTATAATTTTTAAAAGATCTGCCCTTTTTGTGCCTTGTTAATAAAACTTTTGCCTATTCTAAGATCACAAAACAATCTTACACTGTCGTCTAAATACATATAGATTTATCATGTTTAAGTGTAAGGCACATCATAAATTAATTTGGGTGTTTTGTGTGATATATAGGTCGGAATTAACTTTTTTCCATATATATTGAAACATATACAAACAAAATATTCAGTCATGGCAATACCTTATTTTCTCTTTTTATTAGTATTCTCCAAAGAGACAAAACCAATTGGATATACACAGATTGATAATAAATAGGTAGAGAGAGCGAGAAAGAGAGTGAGGGAGAGAGAGGAGAGGGGATTTATTAGGGAAATTAGCTAATGTGATTATGGATATTGGGAGGTTCCATTATAGATCATCTCCAAGTTGGAAACCCAGGGAAGTCAGTTGCATGGCTAAGTTCAAGTCCAAAAGCCTCAGATACAGGGAAGCCAGTAGTGGTCTCTCAGTCCAGAGCAGCAGGCCTGAGGATACGGGAGTTCACTGGTGCAAGTGCCAGAGTTCAAAGGCTGGAGAACCTAGAGCTCTGATGTTCAAGGGCAGGAAAAGGAGGGTGTTGCAGGTTCAGGAGAGAGAACACATTTGCCACACATAATTTTTGTGTGTTGTATTTTCATTATAATATGTGCTACATGTTTTTATTATCATCATCACGATTTCATTTTTGACCAATTAATTATTTAGAAGTGTACTGTTTAATACTCTAATATGTATGAATTTTCTAGTTTTATTTTTAGCATTGATTTATGGCTTAAATGTACTATGAGCAGGGATCATAGTCTGCATAACTGTAATCCTTTGAAATTTATGGAGAACTATTTTGTGGACCAGCATATGGTTTATTTTTGTGTATGTGTTATGAGCTCTTGCAAAAAAGAAATGAATACTGTGTTTCAGATAAAAAAAAGTAATTGCAGTAATTTTCATTTCTCCTTCAAATATCTGTGCCTTCTCTCCCCCTGTTTTCTAATGGAATTAAGAAAATAGTTAAGAAAATAAGAAAATAATTATTAATTTTTGTAATATCTTAGTAATCAATATATATTTACTTGACCCCAAATTATCATATTTTGTTCATTAATTATTAATGAACAAAATTATAATTATTCATTAATTATTAATGAACAATTATTAATGAATAAAATTCATATTTTGTTCATTAATAATTGTCTCTATCTGTTTACCTCATGGTTACAGACTAGATTGCATATTAATAGATGAAAAATATATTTAGATTATAAAGTGATTGTATTCCAAAGACTAAGTTTAAAAAAGCAATGATTGAAGGATTGAGTACTATACATAAATATCTATAAATCTAATGCATCTTTCATATTTTAAAGTTCACTGGAGTAACCATGAATACACACAATTAAATATATATATCATAAAGCACACTTCTATTCATGGAACTTTATAAAATTTTATATAGAAGTTCTTCTATTTGTAGTTTCAGAATATTGTCTAGATCCTCCCTTTTTTTAAATTTAGGCATTTCCATAGCCCCTTAAGTATAATGATTCATTACAACCCTCTCTTTTAATCACATTCTTTGACTGGTATCTGTTTAAATGTATATTTTCCATTATCCTACCTATTTCAATTACCATATGTGTAAAATAAAATTGAAAAGTAAAATCAAACAGTAAATAAAATTAAGGGATATGAGTAAGTCACATGATTTTCAGATAAACTTTGGTAGCTATATGGATTGACTTATTTTTAATTCTTTATTTCCCAGATGACATCTAATATAATGATACGAATCTTCTAGCCCCATGGACCCCAGATATGCTTATGTAATTAACACCGTGAAGTCACTGCTATTTAGATCTCATTTCGGTGGGGACTTGCACAATAAAAACAGCAGCGGCAGACCACTCAAAGCAGACTCCTACCCTCTCTTCCAGTCTATTCCAACGATCCTTCTGAAATTATAAATCTGTGAATGATTAGCTTCAACTTAGGTATTCTGGATTCACACACTCCAAAAGAATTACTGTT
Organism: Rhinopithecus roxellana; assembly: GCF_007565055.1. NCBI lineage: Eukaryota > Metazoa > Chordata > Mammalia > Primates > Cercopithecidae > Rhinopithecus > Rhinopithecus roxellana. The sequence continues at coordinate 32,973,834 of NC_044569.1, read as the reverse complement.
ACTATTATCTACAGGAAAAAAAAGTCAAAATTCGGGTTAATTGTTCTTTTACAAAGCAATTGATGATAGATGAGTAGGTCAGAAAAAAAGCAACAGAAGACTGGGATACGTGAATTTTTTTTGGAAGAGTAGAATCCCTTATCCAAGAAAAAAACGTACTTTGAAATTTTTTAGAAAGAATTTAATAAAGAGCAATCAATTATGACTTAATCATATAGGTATTTTACCTTGTACTAGAAGATCATAAGTTCAATTGATTTCAGTGAGTGCTGGGACAAAACTTCATACCTGTATTCATGTTGCACTATATTCAGGACATTTAAATCAAAGGCCAATGTCATTTAAAATAAAGCAAAATAAATTCTTCCCCAAAGAAGAGCAACATAAGTCAACTTAGAAGTACAAAAAAAAAAAATGGCATTTTATATGTAGATGTTGGAAGAACTTACTGTGCCTTTGACAAATATTGAAGTAAACTGCCAATTAAGATAATTGCTAACAACAGCTCATAGTATTCTATTATGAACAAGATTGATGAATACATAATATAGAATAAATAACAAAAACATAATGCTTGATGTATCAAGAAATACTAAATATTTCAGATTTCTAAAATGCTTTTATTCTTTGCTAAATAAATCATGCAAAATTTAAATATGTCAGTAAGAGAAACTGAAGAATCTTTTTAGAAATGGTGGCAATATTTTTTTATCCATTTAGAATCACAAAATTAACTATTAAGATTGAACTGATCTGTGAATGGTTGGACTACTTGAAATATTAAACCTAAATTATTTGACTTAATTTAAGTTATCAATCATAGTTTAGCATAGTGCAGATACAGTCTTGGTCTAAAATATTATTAGGAAAGATGTGTTTCTAATTTAGAGTTATTAAGAATTATGTGTCATTTGATACTAAATAAAATTGCTGTAATCCATTATCAACTACTCCTTAAATGTAATTTTATTATTCTCTCTCATGAGCGTGAGAAGATATCAATATCCTTCTCATGTTAATTCATCATAATATTATAACTCTTAATTGTGTTAGAATGATTTTGAGATTCATGATGAAATTTTGTGCTGGATTCAATATAAAAGAAAAAATGCATGAGTTTAAAATTATCGTTGTAACTTTTGGCCCAAAATTGCAGTACACATTGTATTGTTCCTGAAGTCCAATACAAGAAATATGTAAGAATAAGTACACTAGGTACAAAGAAATATGTATTAAGTGATCCCATAGAGGACTACTACACACAATTAAAATCTTGGAAAGTTTTTATGATTTAAATATATGATCAAATTTATAAAGGTTGCAATTTAATGGTTTTTCCTGTTAGAGGTATTTTTATTCCATGCATAACTGTATCCATCTGCTAACTCTTCTTTAACCCATGTTTCTCCATGGCACTTAATTTTTCAGCTTCTTCCTGAAGCCTTCACAATCTACTACCTGCCCTCCTAGCAACTGTGCTTCACCTCTCTGCCAAGGGTGAGAAATTCACAAAATTATTTACACATTCTTGTTAGGTTTTTCCAAAAAAAAAATCTATTGTTTTGCTCTCATTGCCTTCATCCTTTGTGCACAAATGCTTGATGCTCAATAGGGCAGGGCAACTTATAGCTGCCATTAAAATTATCCTCTCCTTCTTTCTATTTCACTCTCTTTCTTTTGTTGTTTTCATTTATGATTTGTTTGTTTATTAGCCTAGTTGACAGTATGCAATTCCAGCAAAGTAAATGTTACGTGATGGACCTTCATTCTAAGAGAGATGTGATTAGAATTTGCTAATAGTACCTAAAGAATTTTCTTAGGCCAATTAACTCACAAAAGGATTGGCACATTGGCTTTCATTGTAGCATTAAGAAATGAGGATTGTGTGGGACATTTTTGATATATGTGTATATATACACACATATATACAAGGGGATGTGTGTGTGTGTGTGTAAGGGGTGGGGAGAGAGACAGCATAATAGTGACATAATATAGTAAAGGAGCAAAGAGCAGTCTACAAATTTTGAAGGTGTCCTGGAGAAGAAACGGCTGACGAGGTCAGGCTGACAGAGGTAGCTCCCGCTAGAAGCCCCTTTCTAGAAGAGGTCAGAGACATCACATACAAAGTGCAGGAGTTTGAAGGAATCATCAGGATAATTAGATTAACAGTTATTTGAGTCCACTCAGGACCACTCAGACTTCTTCCCCTTTGGCTCTCTGCCTTCTTATCATAAATATCATTCCTTGAACCATGTACCAGGAGAAGCCTGGTGCTCATCAACAGGTCCAGTGACAGCTGAAACGAATGTATGGCGTTAACAACTCCTGAGTCATTTTATACATGAGAGAAGAGAAAAGCAAAGGCTGCTGTGTCCATGAGTTTGCTGTGATGTTCTTAACCAGCCTAACGAAGCCTTCTACTTGGTAACTGCTATTTTATTACAGTAGGTTTCAATATAGAATTTGTAAAGTATAACTGGTCAATACATTAAAATAGCATAAATAATCTTCAGTATGTTCTGTGTAGCTTGATTTCTCTGGTGTGTATGCATGTTACTCAAATTAACAAGGCAAAAGAAGAGATGACAGTTGAGTTCTCGATAAGTTTGGAGTAAAAGGAATTGGCATTTCAATTTCTTATTTTTCTCAGAATTTGTGTTCGATTTTGCGTGACTGGCCAGGTGCCAGTGCTCCTCCCCAGTTGTGCTCACAAGTGGTCTCATGGCTATTTGATTTTCATTAGTAGCAATACAGCTATAAGGATGGCACCTTCTTATTAGCACAAGAAACACTTTATTCTTAGAGTTTTCACAGTTTAATCAATATATATCCTCTGGTTCACTTATCTCTTTAACAAACAGAATATTCTACAACTTTCCTGTTGGAAATGCAAAGAATTTAAGAAATAACTACTAAAAGTAGATTTCCTAACAAGCCATGTTCCATAATAGATTTTCTTTTCTGTGATGGATAATTTTATTTGCCAACTTGACTAGGCTATATATATGGCCCAGATGTTTGGTCAAACACCAATCTAGATGTTGCTGTGAAGGTCTTTTTGTTTTTGTTTGCTTTTGTTGTTCTTGTTGTTGTTGTTTGTTTTCAGATGGAGTCTCACTCTGTCGTCCCAGCTGCAGTGCAGTTGCATGATCTCTGCTCACTCCTGGGTTCAAGCAATTCTCCTGCCTCAGCCTCCCAAGTAGCTAGGATTACAGGCACCCACCACTATGCCCAGCTAATTTTTGGTATTTTTAGTAGACACGGGATTTCACCATGTTGGCCAGGCTGGTCTCGAACTCCTGTGCTCGTGATTCACTCACTTCAGCCTCCCAAATTGCTGGGATTACAGGCCACCGTGCCCAGCCCAGATTTCAGACTTAAACCTCACAATAGCATGAACCAATTATCTAATAGGATGTGTGTATTTGAACTAATACACATATGTCTTATTAGTTCTGTTTCTCTGAAGAACTCCACACATCTATTTAATACATGATTTCTTAGCATACTATTTACGATTTGTATTTCATATTAATTTGTAAATGTAGTTAAATATATTGACAAAGGCATTAAAATTATAAAAAAATATGCTCCCACCTCAGCCTCCGAAGTAGCTGGGACTACAAGCACATACAATCACGCTGACTTTATTTTTATTTATTTTTATTTTTTATTTTTGGTAGAGAGGGGATTTTACCATGTTTCCCAGGCAGGTATTGAACTCCTAGGCTCAAGTGATCTTCTCACCTCAGCCTCACAGTGTGCTGGGACTACAGGCATAAGCCACCAAGGCCAGGCCTCCCTTTCATAATATTACATCATTTTATATGTATTTATATATGCAGTTTTCCCATTCTTTTAATGTGGCCCATACATACCATTGAACACTACTTAACAATAAAAGGGAATACACTTAATAAACTATTGATACACAACAACTTGGGTAGACCTCTAAGGCAATATACTGAGTGAAAAACGTCCATCTCAGAAGGTCATATTCTGTATGACTCCATTTATATAACATTCTCAAAATAACCTAACTATAAACTAGTGTCAGTATCGTGCAAAGGAGGAGGGTGTGATGTGAAGGGTGGCAGCAGGAAGATCTTGAGGTGATGATAGAGCTCTTCATCTTGGCTGCGTGGTAGTAACACAAATTTACACTCCATAAGTAGTATACAACTATTCTCACATATTGTAACTATGTAAATTTTCTGGTTTGATACCACAATTATGTCAGATGTAATCATTTGGGGCAAACTTTGTCAAGGGTATATAGGACCTCTCTTTACTACCTTTGAAAATTCCTGTAAATCTAGAATCATTTCAAAATAAAAAGTTGATATCATAATTTTGAATGAAAAGTGTACATTATGTGGTTTATTGTCATTTCAGATAAGACACTAGGGACAGTGAAAAATAATAAAAGATTTAATCAATATGACTCAGGAGAAAACCATGTATTATTATTTCACAAATTCATGCTATTATTTTTAAGCAATTATAATACATAAACATAATTTGTTTAATCTGATGTTGTTTTAAATACTGTGTATCTCTTCTGTAGCTGTAGAACCAGGCTTCCATTATATAACATTTATGCATCCTGTTGCAATTTAAAATCCTTTCAAGCTTGTTTATGTGCAAATCTCTACAGCTTTAAATAATTAAATCCATCTAAATTAAATTCTCAAACAAAATGTTTTCATTACATTAATGGTATTCAATTAAGGAAAATGAAATTGTATTTATTATCTAAATATTACATCTCAAAACATAAAAAGGTTTAGAAAATTCAAAAAACATTTGTAGTTGGCACTCCCCAAATGTCTAAACATATTTTCTACATAATGCTGAAAATATAATGAAATGAAAATAATGAATAATAACTTGGATAATAACCATAGGAATGCATGTTATCCTCTTTCTGTTTTAGTATGCTTATTTTTTAAATCTGTAGCAATATCTTAAAGAAAAATAAATGCACGTTGAATAAATTATATCTAAAGCAATGTGGATTTAAAGAAAATATCAGAAAGCAAAATTAAACATGATTTCATGGAAAATTTACTGTTGCCCTTTTTAAAACAACTGTAGAATTTAGCTCTCTGCTTTGCACATATTTGGTGCCTGAAATGTTTCAGTTCTATTGAATTTGATGACTATATTGATTGGTCATTGTTCAATTGGAAAAAAATGATATACTCAAAGGGTATGTCCATTTTTAAAATTAAATTTAAAACAAAAATTAAATTTAAAAAAACAATATTTTTTAAAAGAGACTATTATGTGTTGAAAAAACCAACACCAGATAGTGAAGTACTAAGAAACAGCAAAAGTAGTAAGCTGTTATTCCTACCCTATGCCATCTGGGAACTCGCTCCTTGTGTACTGGGAACTTCAGACAGGCTGACATCATTACATACAAGTAATCCTCAATAAGATTAACAGCTGATTTTTCAACAGACATCATGGAAGTAATAAATTAATAGGATGACTTACATAAAGTGCAAACTTTTTTTTAAAAGTCCTCAAAAATTTACATATGGTGAAACAATTATTCAAAAAAATGAAGGAGAAAGTAAGATATTCTTAGAAAAACAAAACTTGAGATGGTTCATGGTTAGTAGATTTGTACTACAAGAAATACTAGAAACTCTCAGGCTGAAATGAAAGTACACTTGAGAGTAACTCAAATTCACATGAAGAAATAGAAATCTAACCAGTAAATGTAACTGTATTACTAAATATAAGAGTACAAATGTATTTTTCATAACTCTCTTTTATTTTTGTCTGTATCATCTAAAATACAGTTGTATAATGTAATGATAATCAATCTATATTGATGAACAAATCATCTATTAAAATGTACTCTGTGACAATAAATAAATAATCCAGGAATACCTTGGCAATTTTTTAAAAAGTGAAATAAAAGAAGAGGAGTGGGGAATAGGACTATAAAGAAACAAAATTTGTGTACATTATTGAAAGAAAAGTGTTAATCTTAATAAGATCATTGTAAATTTAGATGTTAATTATAAAGCCCGGGCCACTAATAAAAATAAAATTTAAAATACGCTGTAAAATAATGAATAAGAGAACAACAATGGTACAATAAAATATTTATTTAACACAAAAGAATACTATAATGGAGGACTGAGGAAAAAAATAAGACAAATAGAAAATATAGCAAAATGGTAGGCTTTAATCCCACCTTATCAATTATCATATTAAGTGTAAATGAATTAAACTCTCTGATTAAAAGGCAGAGTTTGGTAAAAATAGATTTAATAAACATCCCAACTATATGCCATCTATAAAATAATTATTTATAATGCAAATACATAAATGAGTTGAATATTAACTGATAAAAACATTCATCCCATAAGACAAAGTGATAAAAAGAGAGCTGGTATGGCTATATTAGCAGCAGAAAAAGAGCATTTTATAATGATGAAAGTGACAGTTCATCAGAAAAACATAATTTTAAATATATATACTCCTCACAACAGACTAAAAAATATATGAAGAGAAACCTGACAGAAATGAAAAGAGGAATAAACAATTTAGGAAAAATGGTTGGGTATATCAATACCCACACTTAAAACAATGGGTAGACCAACTAGACAAAATATTAGTGAAATCTGAAGAACTGAACAACACTGTGATAGTTAATACCGAGTGTCAACTCGAGTGGATTGAAGGGTACAAAGATGTATTGAACCTGGGTGTGTCTGTGAGGGTGCTGCCAAAGGAGATTAACGTTTGAGTCAGTGGGCTGGGGAAGGCAGACCCACCCTTAATCTGGATGGCACAATCTACGCAGCTGCCAGAGCAGCTCAAATATAAGTAGGCAGAAACACGTGAAAAGAGAGACTGGCCTAGCCTCCCAGCCTACATCTTTCTCCCACGCTCAATGCTTCCTGCCCTCGAATCTCGGACTCCAAAAAAATTGAAAGCTGAAGAAGTTCTTCAGTTTTGGAACTCGGACTGGCCCTCCTTGCTCCTCAGCCTGTAGATGGCCTATTGTGTGACCTTGCGATCATGTGAGTTAATACTTAATAAACTCCCCTTTATTTATATATATAATAAATGTAATATTTTTATATTATATAATAAATTTTAATATATTTTATATAATTTAATATATTTTCTATAATTTAATTTAAGTTAGATAATTTAACATATTGTAATATAATAAATATATTTTATATTATATAATAAATAATTTAATATATAATTATATATATTTCATTAGTACTGTCCCTCTAGAGAACCATGATTAATACAAACACTAGATACCAAATACAACTAACAGAATCTAGAAAAACACTCCAATCATAACAGAAGAATATACTTTTTTCTAAAGTACACATAGAACATTATGCAGAATAGGTTATATATTTGCCCATTAAACAAGTTTAAATAAATTTAATAGAATTGGAATCACATAAATTATGTTTGTTAGCCACAATGAAATGAAGTTGTAAGTCAACAACAATATGATTTCAAAAAATCAAAAACATGTAGAAACTTAAAAACTTCCTAAATAACTGATGGTGAAGCAAATCATAATAAAAGTTACAAAACACTTTGTCATAAAAACAAAATATGATCTACCAAAACTAAAGGGATACAGCAGAAAGAGTTACCAGAAGAAAATTTATAGCCGTAAGCAGCTACATTAACACAGAATAAATATTTTCAAACAAAAACCTACACATAACTTTTAAGAAACTAGAAAAAGAAAACAAAATCCAAAGCAAGAAGGGAGGAAATAATAAGTTTAGAGAGGAATTAAGTAACGTAGAGACTTGAAAACAATAGATAAAATCAACAAAACCAAAAGTTGCTTATTTGAAAAGACCAGTACAATTTACAAGCCTTTAACTACAATGATGAAGAAAAATAGAAGGGAGGAAGACTAAAATTGCTGAAATCCAGAATGAAATACAGGACATACCTATAAGAATAAAAACCTTATGAGGAACTATTATACACAATTGCATGACAAAAATTTAAATAACTTGGGTGAAATGGATACATTTTTAGAGAGACATAAAATTACCTTAAGAAGAAAGAGAATTTCAGTTGTGCAGGAAGGGGCTCTCAGCAGGACCTAAGACCATAGAGGAAAGAAGCTATCATCAAACAAGACTGAGGCAGGAAAGAAAATAAACTCATGAAAGAAAATAAACACCCCAAACTTCCTTTCCTTCTTCACTCTAAGTCTTTCCAGAGTATCCCATTAGCCATTATGAACCATAAATCAGGGATGATAGAGGTCTGTCTCCTGGGGCACAAAAAGGAGCAGCAAAAGTCACACAATGAATGAGGAAGATGGCACATAACATAAAGTTGCACCCTTTCATATCTCAAGATTTATTTTGTCCTTCACCTACACTGTAGTAATCTCAATGCAGACAATGTCCAAAGTCCATTAGTCATTACATCATCATGTGTTGGTTCAGTTATATTCCTTCCATGAACATAGATTATAACTTTATTCACCTCTAGTCTTCTTTATGTAAGGAGGCAAGGGTGAACAATTAGTTCATACTAAATATAGTTTTTACAAACTTCACAGTTTAGCTGATCAGCGAAGTCTAAGTTGACAGTCAATCTAACTGTATTCTTCCACCATCCAATTTCTTTTTTATTATTTCTTTTATTTAATGAAACAAAACGAATCGTCCCATAGACAGTTTTGTTTTGCTTTGTTTTGTTTGTTTGTTTTTGGATAAGCATAGAAATTGACCCTTCTAGTCTTAAGGCTTGAATCTTACATTTGTTTTCTTTGAGTTCCTTCCTCAGTAAATGACCCTTAGACCTTTCAAAAATTATCAAAGAAATGAAACTCACCAGATCACTGCATCCAAACAATGAGATGCCAGACCTTTCATTCCTCATTTCTTCCTTTCCCCTCCCTTAATCTTGTTTTTCTAACCAGCCATCTGCTTCTTGTTGAGCAACTTCTCAATTCACCCCTTCCTATAACCTGTTTTCCCACACATAGTTACATTTCTTTCTTCCTATATAGGTCAAGGAGATGGATTTGAGACTTATATCCCATCTCCTTGGCTGAAACACCCAATTAAAGCCTCTTCCCTGTCAATACTCATTGTCTCAATGACTGGCTTTCTGTTCAGTGAGCAGCAGCACCTAGACTGAACCCCTGGCTTTTGGAAAACAATTAGTTTGTTTCATTGTTTGTTTTACAATAGGGTAGTTACCCAAACTTTCCTTTCCTTTAGTGATCATCTTTTACTTTTGTTTGCCAGCTTCTTATAAACCATAATTATTGGACATGAGAGTATTAAGAGAAGATCCAGTATATGTCCTTGGTTCCAGGGAGTCCTTCTTGGTTCTGTAGCATACCAGTATCAAATATCCCTTCTGTTGTTTTTTGTTGTTGTGTTGTTTTGTTTTTTCATTTTAGTTTAGTTTAGTTTTGTTTTTTTGAGACAGAATCTTGCTGTTGCCCACACTAGAGTGCAGTGACATGATCTCAGTTCACCGCAACCTCCATCTCTCGGGTTCAAGTAATCTTCCCACCTTAGCATCCCGAGTAGCTGGAATTACAGGCATGCACCACCAATGCCTGGCTATTTTTATTTATTTATTTATTTATTTATTTTGTGTTTTCAGTAGAGATGAGGTTTCACCATGTTGGCCAGGCTGGTCTCAAACACTTGGCCTCAAGTGATCTGCCTACCTCAGCCTCCCAAACTGCTGGGATTACAGGCATGAGCCACTATAGCTGGACCAAATATCCCCTTTGTAAGATAATCAATAACCCTGGCCAGGATAGTAACCCATTTCTTTATATGTTGGTTCATCAACGTGAGAGGAAAATACATTAATGTGTCATTGAGGCTTCCAATTTAATGAACTCTTATGGAAGCTGAGGTCGTCCCATGATTATATATCCCTGGGTAAATGGATCTCCCAACCCACTGAACACAAAGGTATAGCAGGAAGAAGGAAAATTCCTGAAGAGGTTATTAAGTGGGCTGGGCATGGTGGCTCACGCCTGTAATCCCAGCACTTTGGGAGGCCAAGGCAGGCAGATCACCTGAGGTCAGGAGTTCGAGACCAGACTGGCGGACATGGTGAAACCCCGTTTCTACTAAAAATACAAAAATTAGCCAGGTGTGGTAGCATGTGCCTGAAATCCCAGCTACCCAGGAGGCTGAGGCAGGAGAATCGGTGGAACTCGGGAAGCAGAGGCTGCAGTAAGCCAAGATAAAGCCGCTGCACCCCAGCCTGGGCAACAAAGCAAGACTCCACCAAAAAAATAAAAAGAGGTTATTAAGTGTGCAGAGAAAAAGAGCTCTCCCATCTTTCCTGTTTTGTTCCAGATCAATGAATTCTGGCCTTGTGAGAAAAGGTACTGTGTGTTTTTTGCCAAGCTAAACCATAAACTATACTCTAGAGACATTACTCCAACATGTGGTGCTTCTGCCAGCACTGTGAGTTTTTGGTGAGCCAAGTCAGATTTCTACCAAGGTTTTGGATCATGGAGCATATGGCAAAAACAGTAAGTTCTATTTATGTGAGCCCATTATGTTACTTTCTACTTCATAAAATGTTCTTCCATTATAGGCAACATGTGTGCATGTATATAGGATGCTTTTCAATAACCGTCATATATTGAACATTTATGAAGCAGTAAATGAGAATTTTGACTTTTGTTTGGAGGAAGAGTTGGGAAGAAAAGAGAAGGGCAGGAATTTTCTAATTTTATTGCAAAACCATTAAGTAATAGTATTACATTTTCATTCAAACAAAGGAAATGGTGATGGGAAATGGAAATTCATTATTTTGACAATTTTAAGTAGTTGATTTATTTAACTTTTTGTCAAAACACTTTAAATCTGCCTTCCTTGTCAATGTGTAGATAACTTTTCATAAGAGGCACCTGTGATATGATAACTATCTTTGATTGGGAATGTAACTCGCTAGTATCTTTCAAGGAAAACAGCTCATTTCTATAAGCTTATTATCTCCATTAAAACATATATTGAAAGCATAGAGCCTGCAGCATTTGGAATATGGATTCTAACTATTGTAAAACCTGTTGCATGGACAACCTCATTAGGCATCTTAAATCACAATGACAAGCTCTAGAGATGGCTATGAAATAATATTTAGGGAATTTCATAGCAAATAAAGTTTTAAGAAGAAATCAATCAAAATTGAGAGAAACATATTTTTAGTGTTTTTGTTTTTTTTTTAATTTTAGCAGCTCAAGTTAGCTTTATATAAATTCTGGGGTTAATTAAAATGTAGCTCCAGGGGGACTCTTGGACAGTTTAAATTCATAAGTCAAAACCATTTATTTAATATTTGCCATGTGGCAATCATTTCTTTATTTGGTAAAAAGATGATTTGGTAAATATTTGTGAGAAATTATTACGTGTGGTCTACTTTTCTCCAAGGAAAAACATATTCATTTAAAAATCTACAGTAATTGTGCAAAGACATTTATGGCATATTTTATGCCTAGAGAATTTTTTCATACTAATGCTTATCTTCATTAAATCTGTGTAAAAACAAAGAGATTCTATACCCTTCAGGCTCCAAAACAGACTGGAATTAATTGGAACTGGAAAACACACTTCCAATACAAAATGTTTTAAAAAGGAGGCTGGTTATGTTGCCTCGAAAGAGAATTCTGAGTCTTGGGTAGGTAGTTTAACTGTACATGGGGTTGTGCTTTTTCAAAATATATTGAATTGTTGCAAATACAATTGCTATTTTTGTGATTACTTTTAATGGCAAAACCACAATTACTTTTGCACCAACCTAATACTTCTTAAGATAAGGATGGGAGAAGATTTTGGGGAGTTTCTGTTTGTTTCGGTTTTGATATATTTCAGAGAACTTCAGAGGGCTGAAGAAATTATGTACTTAATGGTTTATTATTCCTTAATATTACTTGAATAGAGAAACAAAATGGTAAGGCCGGGCGTGGTGGCTCACACCTGTAATCCCAGCACTTTGGGAGGCCGAGGCAGGTGCATTGTCTAAACTCAGGAGTTCAGGACCAGCCTGGGCAACACAGTGAAACCCTGTCTCTACTAAAATACAAAAAATCAGCCAGGCATGGCAGCGTGTGCCTGAAGTCCCAGCTACTGAGGAGGCTGAGGCAGGAGAATTCATTGAACTTGGGAGGCAGAGGTTGCAGTGATCCGAGATCATGCCACTGCTCTGCAGCCTGGGCAGCTCTGTCTCAAAAAAAAAAAAAAAAAAAAAAAAATTGGATTTTATGTAAACCTTTTTTGACAGTTGTCTATCTCACTCATGGTGTTCAGAACTCACTGTCTGATAAACAGCCTCAATTAATTAGGAAGCAGAATTTTCTTCTAATCTCATACCAAAAGTTCTCCTAAAATAGCCACAAAAGCCATATTCCACATTAAAATTATATTTCTATTCAACAGACTGGAACCAGCTTAAATTTGTGAATATATTCTCACTATCAGGCAAGCATAAGGGGATGGTAATTGTAGAGTTACACTGAAGTGGGCTGCAGGCTTGAAGATAAGTATATTTGGAGAAAATACTAATACAAATGTTCACTTCAAGTAAGAAAACTTACTTGTGAGATATTTTTGGTAAATGCAGGCAAAAGCCAAAAATTAAGGCCTGGCAATATTGAATTCAGTCTTAAAATATTTCTCTCTGTTTTTTGTAAAAAGGCATAAAACAGGATAGAATATATCTCTAGAAAAACCTGAATCTTCCATATTGTTAGATCACTGTCAATATAATAGCTGTTTTCCCCCATGCTAGTATACTGTCGCTATAGAACTCTATCATGCCGAGGGCTTTTCACAGCTTCTGTTGAAATTTCATCCCTCCAAGTCTTTATTTTTAGGTTTTGTAGATCTGAGGACTCTTTAAGCAGACTGCAGATTATTTTGACATTTTACAGGATTTAGTAATCTCTGACAAAAGATTCTAGGAGGTGATGATTTTTACTTTATGATTTTTTCATAATTCAGTAAACTTGTCATTTTAAGAAAGCTTTGTATAGTCCATTCTCACACTGCTAGAAAGAACTACCTGAGACTGGGTAATTTATGAAGAAAAGAGTTTTACTTGACTCCCAGTTCCACAGGCTGTACAGGAAACGTGGTTGGAGAGGCCTCATGAAACGTCCAATTATGGCAGAGGGCAAAGAGGAAGCAAGCACTTTCTTCACACAGTGGAGCAGGAGTAAGTGAGGGAGTGAAGGGGAAGGTGCCACACACGTTCTAACAACCAGATCTCGCGAGAACTCTATCACGAGACAGCACTAGGATGCTAAAGCATTAGAAACCACCCCCCATGATCAAATCACCTCCCACCAGGCACTACCTCCAACACTTCAACGTGAGATTTCGGTGGGGACATAGAGCCAAACCATATCAACCTCTGACTCTCTAGGAGTAATCTCAGTCCCCGGAATAAGCCACTCATAGTACTGAACCCTGTAAACATAATGGAGTCTCATTCAATACACACATGCACACACAGTGAACTCGAGGTGAACAATGTACCAACATCATATTTATATCTCAGAAATAGGGCCCCAAATCCTGATACACATTTTAGTACTGAAAAAGAATGGTGACATTATAGTCAGAGTTCACGGCCAGGCGCGGTGGCTCACGCCTGTAATCCTAGCACTCTGGGAGGCCGAGGAGGGCAGAACACGAGGTCAGGGGATGGAGACCTCCCTGGCTAACAAGGTGAAATCCCATCTCTTCTAAAAAAATACAAAAAATTAGCCGGGCGTGGTGGCAGCGCCTGTAGTCCCAGCTACTCAGGAGGCTGAGGCAGGAGAATGGTGGGAACCCGGGAGGCGGAGCTTGCAGTGAGCTGAGATCCGGCCACTGCACTCCAGCCTGGGCGGCAGAGCGAGACTCCGTCTCAAAAAAAAAAAAAGAAAAACAAGAGTTCACACACTATTCACGAAATAAACTGCATTAGTTTAACTTTTAAGATGAAACACGTATTGAAATTATACAAAAAATCTATACGCAAATATACCTTATTCTGAGATTTGGTGTAAGAAAAGTGTTGTTTGAACTAATCTGTGTCACAGTATTTCGTTTTAAACATATATTATGTCCTAGAGATTACATTATTTCTTATATTTCAATGTAAGTACTGAGATAAAAGTCACTGTTCTGATTTCTGTGCAGTCTTCCTGACCTTAAATATTTAGATGCTTTGATGAAAAATTTTTTTATCTCTGAAAATTGAAGTAGGTTAAACAATGGTCAAAGGCAAAAGACAGATGAGTACTTGACAATTTATTATTTATTTATTTATTTTTTGAGACGGAGTCTCGCTCTGTTGCCCAGGCTGGAGTGCAGTGGCCGGATCTCAGCTCACTGCAAGCTCCGCCTCCCGGGTTCCCGCCATTCTCCTGCCTCAGCCTCCGGAGTAGCTGGGACTACAGGCGCCCGCCACCGCGCCCGGCTAGTTTTTTTGTATTTTTTTTTTAGTAGAGACGGGGTTTCACAGTGTTAGCCAGGATGGTCTCGATCTCCTGACCTTGTGATCCGCCCGTCTCGGCCTCCCAAAGTGCTGGGATTACAGGCTTGAGCCACCGTGCCCGGCCAGTACTTGACAATTTATACCAGTATAGTTCATTAGATCACATCCTCCAGAGATCTGTGAATCTCTAAAACAGCAGCCAACTAGTCACCTCAGGCTTTCTAATACCATGAAAATAAGCTAGCAATTATGGCAGACATTAGGACAACATTACTTCTTGTATTTAGGGCTTGTGATGATAAAGAATAGGAATCCGTTGAAAAAGGTTTTTTTAAACATTTTTATTGTAGTATTGGAAAACACAAATTTTAGAGTAGGACTGAAGCTCTGGAAAAAAAAAACATTGATTCTAAAACACTGCAGAAAGTGTAGTGTTTAATAAATATCTTAGTGACTTACAAAATCGGTGTGGTAAGTTTTGCTACAGTGTGTCATGCAACGGCTATTGTGTACTCTAAACACTTTGGAGGATGTTGGAGACATGGATTACAGCACCTTCTTATGCAGCTCCAGAATTTGTTTTAAAGACGCACATATGCTCTTGGATTGCAGTTATGGATGAATTTTAAATGTTTCACCCTATAAATTATGATGCTGTCACCTTGAGTTATATAGCTCCCCAGTTAAATGTTACTGCCACAGCCATAACCTTGAACCAACATGGAAACTTCTTGATCTGCCAACACTGAAACTTCTGAATCCACCAATACACTGATCCAGCAACTCAGTGAACTCAATGCCTTGATGATCAGCAATAGTATAATTTCTGCCAACTGCTGATGATTTATTTATAATCACTGATACTAGGAATAACCACGGATTCTTCCTGTTCCCCACCTCATCACATTCCACACTTAAGAAAGCAGCAAATACACAGTCCAGTCAAGTAAAACGTTCAGAGGTTAGAGTTCACAGCTCACATGGAGTCGTACCTCTGCTCATCAGTAGTTGGCAGAAAGTATACTATTGCTGACCAAGGGGAAGGACTACAACATGCCATTGTGTTTCCCAAAATCCAAACTTTGTCTCAGAAAGGACAATGTTTCTAGAAGAAATTCTCAAAGCTCCTAACTAGTTATGATACTGAGTAGTTGGTGTGTGCTGGCTTCTCTTCTAAATAGAAATCATGACCTGGCCCTGCGATTATAAGTGAGTCTCTTTCTAAATTCCAGTAATAGAGTGGAACTTGAGTTGGAGAGACAAAAATGTCAGTCAAGTGACTTACTTTTCACTTTTGAATATGTCATGTCGGATTGGATTATGAAGAAGATAAAAAGTTGCCACTTCAAGCGCGTGCTTTTCCAAATTCCAAATCTAGAACAGATTCATTGGCAAAACTCTTTTTATCTACGGAAATAAGGATAGACCTACGTACTTGTTGCGGGGATAATTTAATAAGATATTTTAAAGTAATGAGCAAAACGTGTTTTTTAAGCTTTTGTAACCTAAGTAATGTCATTAGGAATCTGAGAGGGAAATTAGAAAATATATTTACATTCTTCTTTGAGTGTAAAAAGCTAAGTTTGATCTTGTGTATATAGTTTTGTAAGGAGAATAGAAGGAGGTTTTCTAATTTTCCCTAATTATTTCATAATTATTTTACATTTGTAGTCTCTGGAAAATTGACGAGAGACAGTCTGTTGGCAAAGTGTTACTAATATGCCAATAATACGTTAAATTTTAAATTATACTGGGATTAATTATTATTAAACTAGGCTTTCCACTATTTAGTAAGGTGAAATTGATTTATACAGATTTTCTTTTTTCTGTTTTGCTTGTAACGTTAGATTATTCAGTATTATCACAGGAGTAATTCTGTTCTTCTCTGCTTTTTTTTTTTTTTTTTTTTTTTTTTTTTTTGCAATTATTCAAGGACAAGTCATTTCAGTGGACTTTCTGAATCCCTCTCCCAGGTGATAACTGAGTAGAAATGTATTTTCCTGGAATTTACAGATATAGGAAGGGTTCATTAGGTATTGGGAGGAACAGTGTCAAGGCAGAGTGTCTCATCAAGAGTTAAAAAATAAAAATATAAACACTGGTTTATCTGGATATCTTCCAGTGTTGTTGAAGATAAAGCCAACATGGCTCCAAAATTCACCACTCTATAAATCTGGTTTTGGTATATCTCACTTTTATTTAACATGACACTTCATTTCACAATCTAGGATACAAAAGACCTAGTGGGGCTGGCTGGCCTCATGGGCTATCTGCACAATTTCATGGGCCCCTGCCCTTAGAACCCCTGCCCTAAAATTAGTTTAATGCTCTGCTGCTGCCCTGAAGTTCTTAAAAATCTTCAAATTTGCATTTAAAATTGAATTTGAACATAGATGGAACTAATTTGTATAAAGAATTAGAATCTTTTAAGAAAAATTCTTCTGTGAAAATGATCAGCTCTGGATGTGATACATTTTTATCTAAAATTAATTTATAAAAGTGTATCCTAATTTTATTACAGCCTACAAAATACACCTCACAGCTTCAACAACAGTTGCATCAAAGACAAAAATGTCTTTTTCAGAAGTAAAAATTACCCAGAATATTTAAGATCTAGTAAGATCCCATTCTTACTACCTAAGAATGGTCATATCTACCATTCTACTCTCTACTCCATAATTCAATGCCACATTGAATTATATCTGTTGAAAATGCATTGGTTAAACGTGTAGATTTTGATGACAAAATCAATTAGTTTATAGAAAAGCTAATCAGAAACTTCTCATGCCCAGTTGAGATACTGCATTAATACTATACACTATTACTATGTATTATATTACATTAAAACTCCAAAGTTAGGTTTGTAATTTGTAAATTTATGCTATTACTCATTTGTCATGATTATTTTATTACATTCTTTAAGTAATACAATATATTTAAAGTAAAATGTTTGATATGTAATGCCTTTCACAGCACTATTTTCCTGCTGTTTTGTTTTTTCTTTTTTTCTTTCTTTCTTTTTTTTTTTTTTTTTTTTTTTTTTTTTTGGTAATGGTTTCTGCATTTCATCTTGCATTGGGCCTAACCAATTATGTTTCTGGCACTGGGAACAACCCAGTGTTTGCAGTTATTCACAGGAGACTTATGTCTCTCACGGCTGCATCGATGAAGCAGTCTCCTGCTGTACTGCAGCCTGTCCCAAGCCATGCAGTCATATTGTGTGCCTCTTCTCTTGCCACCCTCTCTTCCCAGTCTAGACAACACTCTGCTTCGTTTCCTTTCCATAAAGATCACGGACACATAACCGTCATTAGGAGGAACTGAAGACTGTCCCACAGCAATGGCAGCTCTATATAGGAAACGTTACTTAATATACTGCTTATCTTCATGGTCCTAAAAATGCACCAGCACTTCCCCATCAGAAGGCATTCTTGTTCCCAGCTTTTCATCATATTTCTCATTCTTTATTCCAACCATACCACCTTCTTTTTCTGTGTGTTGGAGTTGAGGGAGAAAGACGTAACCATTCCATTTTGAAACATTACAGAGATCAGAAGTCATTTCCTACAAAATAAATTTAGACTAAGCACAGTGGCTCGTGTCTATAATCCCAACACTTTGGAAGGCTGAGTTGGGAGGATCCCTTAAGCCCAGAAGTTCAAGACCAGCCTGGGCAACATAGGGAGATCCTATTGCTATTAAAATAAACAATTAGCCAGGGGTGGTGGTGCCTGTCTGTAACCCCAGCTACTCAGGAGGCTGAAGTGGGAGGATTGCTTGATCCCTGGAGGTCAAGACTAGTGAACTATGATAATCCCTACACGCCAGCCTGAGATACAGAACAAGACTTTCTCAAAACAAAGCAAAACTGGATTGAGACCCTTCCCTCTACCAACTTTGTATCTAACCAGACAAGTAGCAGCGTGACTTACTGGAATAGATACAAGAAAATATTCTTCCACTTTCAATTAATACTATTCTGAGAACCATGACCAGGGTTCTAATTAGTTTCTTCAAACTGAGTGCACATCTCAACCAATAAACATGATTATATTTCTTATGTTATTCTTCCTATTGGTTTTAACATTTATGACATGGTAACTTAAAGATTATTATTTTTTACTTTTTTATATATCATTTAGTAATTAAAATAAGGCATCTGACTCTCAGTTGGCCTGAGTTTAAATTCTGGCAATAGCATTTGTAGCTGAGGGGACTTGGACACATCATGTTATCTGTGTAAGCCTCAATTACTTCATACTTTGTATGTAGGTATAAGGTTAATTAGACTACCAATTTTTCAAGGTCATAAGAAAAATTAAATAATACTATGGGCCCTAAATTATTTGAGAGGATGAACTATGTTGATTTCTTCTCACCACTGGATAATCAATGTCTGCACTAGTGCTAGGCATATAGCAAAGACCAAATAATTGTCAATTGAATAAAGGAACAGATACAAGTAAAGTTTTTAATTCAATTACCTAGTATTAAAATTTTATTAATTATTGTCACAATTATTATTAGTTTATATCACTTTTCTTTTTTATGGATACTCATGATATTTCATGACATGCATATAATGTGTAATGATCAAGTCAGGCTATTTGAGATATACGTGGCCTTGAGTATTTAAATCATCTCTATATTTTGAGAATACTTCATGCCCTCTCTTCTAGCTTTTTTGAAATATGCAATACATTGTTGTTAACAACAGATAGCTTATTCTGTTATCGAACGTTAGAATGGATGAGTTATATCTAATTGCATATTTGTACCCATTAAGCAACCTCTCTTGGTCCCCACCCTGCAGCACATGCCCACCCACACTCTTCCCAGCCCTTTAGTATCTACCATTGTACTCTCTACTCCATGAGATCAACTTGCTTTTGAGCTCCTACGTATGAGTAAGATCATGCAATATTTGTCTTTCTGAGTTTTTAATCGCCTTTCTTTCTTTCTTTCTTTTTTTTTTTTTTTTTTTTGAGACAGAGTCTCACTCTGCTGCCCAGGCTGGAGTGCAGTGGTCGAATCTCAGCTCACTGCAAGCTCCGCCTCCCGGGTTTACGCCATTCTCCTGCCTCAGCCTCCTGAGTAGCTGGGACTACAGGCGCCCGCCACCTCACCCGGCTAGTTTTTTGCATTTTTTAGTAGAGACGGGGTTTCACCGTGTTAGCCAGAATGGTCTCGATCTTCTGACCTCGTGATCCGCCCGTCTCGGCCTCCCAAAGTGCTGGGATTATAGGCTTGAGCCACCGCGCCCGGCCTTTAATCACCTTTCTTTAGATTTAACTTTATTTTATGGATGTGGAAGATACTTAAGATACATATGGTCATTTTCTTATCTCTTCCATACTCTGCATCTCTGCATCAACCACCTAGCCAAATGCACTGGAGGTTTCCACATCTGCATCAGGAATCCCACACTTTTTGGAAGGTTCACTGCTTCTGATTATATATGAATGCTCTAAGAATTATCTGATTTCTCATAAGTTTATTGACCAGACCACTCACTCAACTCCACTGTGATTATGGAGTAGGTCACATGTGCAGCCAGTACTCACTTAGCTAAGTTCACAAAGCCTTCCCTGCTGTATCCCATTTCATAGTGAAGAATCCTACTGCTGGACCTGGGAGGAAACTCTTGTTATACAAATTTTAGTCCTAAGTAACTGGTCATAGTCAGCTGCAGTTGCTGTAACAGAACACCACCGACTGTGTGGCTTAAATTAAAAACATTTATGTCTCATGGTTCTGGAGGCTGCAAAGTCCAAGAGCAAGATGCCCTCTGGTTCACTGTCTGGTGAGGACTTTCTTCGTGGTTTGCAGATGATGTCTTTCCTTAGGTTTTTGCTTGGTGTTTCCTTAGCATAACGTGGAGACAGAGAGAAAGATCTCGCATCTTTTCTTCCTTTTACAAGGACATTAATCCCATTATAGAAGTGCTTCTCTCAAGACCCAATCAAATCCTGATTACCCTCCAGAGGCACCAAGTCCAAATGCCATCATATAGGCACCGGGGTTTCAACACAGGAATTTGGGGAGGATACAAGCATTCAGTCTATAGTGGTATAAAATCTTGGAATGGTAAATTTATGACCTGTAGACTCTACACTTTCCTTCTTCCACCACAGCTGATGGTACTAATTGATCATGGCAACTTTTCCTTGCTGAACTGAATGGTGATCATACAAATCTTTGCGAGCCAGCGTTTTGAGCAAGCACTAATGAGAGCTCAGTGCTGACAGGAAGCTCTGCCCTCTCCTGTCTGCTCTATGATGACAATGCCTGGATCAGTCAATTAACTGATGACAGAATGTGATACATTTGGTAGTAATCTTGGAGGAGCTGAGAGAAAAGAAAAATGTTTTGCAAAAGGTCTTTGTTCTAAAAATAGGGAAATGGTAAGAATGACTTAAAAGTAGCAATTAAATTAATACACGTAATATTTCTATTTGCAGTAGGTAAAAAAAGTAACAACTTGATGTGTTCGGAGAACACAGCCTTGATGACTTTATTAAGTGTTCTAAATTCTATGATTCTTTTGTTATCTGAATAATTATAAAAACCTTTAAAACTCAGCGATATCTTTATTTCTATAAAAATAGTATTCAGAGATGAGAAGAATTTTGGTGAGAAAAATTCTTACATTTTATGGTGTAGTTTAATGTGTTGTTAAGCCTGGACCTAATATAATTTTTAATATAGAAATTTATAGTATAGAGGCATCTATATTTCTTTATAATATAGAGACATCTTTCATATATCCAACCTAAAATGTATTACTGTCTCTGACAACTAGCATTGTTAACTACTTACTCTCTCTACATTGAATCTCGCTCTGTGGCCCAGGCTGGAGTGCAGTAGCGCGATCTCGGCTCACTGCAAGCTCCGCCTCCCGGGTTCACGCTATTCTCCTGCCTCAGCCTCCTGAGTGGCTGGGACTACAGGCGCCGCCACCTCGCCCAGCTAATTTTTTTTTTTCTTTGTATTTTTAGTAGAGACGGGGTTTCACCATATTAGCCAGGATGGTCTCGATCCCCTGATCTCATGATCCACCCGCTTTGGCCTCCCAAAGTGCTGGGATTACAAGCGTGAGCCACTGCGCCTGGTCATCTCATTAATCTTTAGTTATTTTTTTTCTTTTCTTTTGGTGACCTCCTGTTCCTTTTTTCTGTCCACAATAGGTTGTTCTGATTATTCTGGATTTTATTTCAATATCTGTCTCCTTAAATAACATATTGTTTTGTGTGTTTAACCTTATTTTCTTGAGAAAGCATGAAGAAATGAAGAAAACAAAGAATTTACATCTAAAAAGACTGGCTTTCAATTCTCACATTTTAGCGCATTATATGGTTTGGCTGTGTCTCCACCCAAATCTCATCTTGAAATGTAGCTCCCATAATTCCCTTGTGTTGTGGGAAGAACCTAGTGGGAAATGATTGAATCATAGGGGTGGTTCACGCATATTTTTCTCATAGTAGTGAATAAGTCTCACAATATCTGATAGTTTTTATAATGGGAAACCCCTTTTGCTTGGCTCTCTGATTCTGTCTTGTCTGCTGGTGTGTGAGATGTGCCTTTTACTTTCTGCCATGATTGTAAGGCCTCCCAGCCATGTGGAACTATGAATCCATTAAATCTCTTTCCTTTGTAAATTGGAATATATGTATATATTTCCAATTGGGAAACCATTAAACATTACTTTAATTTCCTTATAATAATAAAAGCTTCTTAAAGGTCAGAAACTCAGATACACATAAGGAAAGAAAGGGCATTGAAGAAGGAATAAGTGAAGATGAAATAAAAACTTAATTTTGTTAGTTTTCTAAGAGAAAATAGTTCATTCAAAATAGTAACAACAATGTGTTCAATTATGTGTGCTTATGTATATGTCATATAAATATACTTCTGTATACATCTGTATAAGTGAAATGAATGACAGTAATGATATAAGTTACAGAAGGAAGGAATTAGGATCATTTTCTTATTATAAAGAACTCACACTATCAATGAAGTGGGTGTTGTTTTATTTGAAAATGAAATTGGATTAAATTAGTTGTAAATCTATATTGAAAATTCTAGGGTCACCACTAAAAAGATTTTTTTTTTTTTAAGAAGTAACTGATATGATAAATAAGGAGAAGAATAAAAATACACAATGAAGGCCATAAATGTAGAAAAATAGCAGAAGACAAAAAATAGGAACAAAAACAAGGGTAACAAATAGAGTAACAGATACAGTAAATATTAATTCAACTATATCAATAGTCACTTTGAGTATCAATGGTATAAATACATCAATTAAAAATCAGAGATAGAGTGTATTAGAAGACCAACTGTATGTTGTCAAAAAAGAAAACCTTTAAATATAAAGATGCATATACATTAAATGTAAATTGAAGGAGAAATCATACCATGTTAACACCAGTCAAAAGAAAACAGAAGCAGTTATATTAATTTCAGGCAAAGCTGAATTTAAAGCAAGGAAAGGTTATTAGGGATAGAGAAGGGCATTGCATAATGATAAAAAGTCAGTTATCCAGGAGACTTGACAATTCTTAATGTGTACACACTTAATGACAGAGCATCAGACTACATGAGAAAAAAACTGACAGAACTGAGAAAAAGTAGCAGAATCAAATATCATAATTGTAGACTGCAACACTCCTTTTACAGAAGTAAACAGATTTGGCTGGCAGAAAATCAGTAAGTGTATAGGTGAACTCAACAACATCATAATTTAACTGAATAAAATCAACATTTACTAATTATTTCATTCAAAAACAGTATATTACACATTCTTATCAAGTGCACACGGAATGTTCACCAAGATATACCACACTCTGTGCCATGAAACACCCTGACTAAATTTGAAAAAAAATAAAAAATACAATTTCTGCTCTCAGACTATATTGGAATTAAACTATAAATCAATAACAGAAAAGTAACTAGAAAATACCAAGGTACATGGAGATTAAACAATGCACACTTCTAAAGAACACGTTGGTCAAAAAGAAATCTCAATAAAAATTTTAAAATATTTTGAACTAAATGAAAATAAAATCATGAACTATCACAACTCATGGGACACAGTGAAAGCAATGCTTTGTGGGAAATGTGTACATTGAATGGATACATGAGAAAATAAGAGAGGTCTAAAATCAATAATCTAGGTTTATACAAGAAAAGAACATTTCAAATACAAAGTAACAGAGAGAAGAAAATAATAAAAATTACAGCAGAAATTAATGAAATTGAAAGCAAAAAGTAAACAGGGAAAAATTGAAGAAACCAAAGCTGGTTCTTTGAGAAGACCAATACAATCAATAAATCTCTAACCAGCTAAGAGAAAAAGAATACACAAATTCTTAGAAATGAAAGAGGAGATCTCACTACAGATTCTATGGGCATTAAAACAATAATAAAGGAATATTATGAAAAACTGTATGTCCACAAACTTAATAACCTAGACCCAAATGGACCAAGTCTTTAAAAGATCAATGGGCCAAACCTCGCACACAAGAAGAGATAGACAATCCAAATAGGCCTATGTTATTAAAGAAATTAAATCATAATTAATTGTCTTCCAAAACAGGCCCAGAGACATTTACTGGTTAATTTTACAAAACATTTAAGGAAAAATTAACATTTCCTATTCTTAAACATGTAAGGATAGGAAAAGATGTACCAAATCTTATGTCATTAAGGGAATGCAGATTAAAATACCTTTCAGGGAATATAAGCAGAGAAAATACTTCTATGAGATCACCATTACTCTAACGCCAAAACCAGACAAAGACCTTACAGGAAAACTACAGACCAATATCTCTCATAAAGATAGATGCAAAAATTCTCAACAAAATATTCAAAAATCAAATCCAGCAGTTTATAAAAAGAATTATACACCATGACCAAGTGGAACTTATGCTGGGTAGGCAAGGCCAGTTTAACATCTGAAAATCAATTAACATAATCAATCACATGAGCAGGCTGATGAAACATAACACAATTATATTACTAGATGGAGAAAAGGCATTTGACAGTATGCAACACTCATTTTTAATTAAAAATTTCAGAATAAAGAAAAATTTCAAAATTACAAAAAAACTTTAGCTAACATCCTTAATGGTGAGAAATAAGAAGCTTTTCCACCAATATCAGGAACAAGGCAAGAATATTCTCTCTCATTACTCCTTTTCAACATTCAACATTAAGTTCTACCTAATGCAAAAATACAGGGGAAAATGTACATAAAATGAAACAATAAGCAAAATTGTCTTTGTTTACAGATGACATGATTATATAGAAAATCTGAAAAAAATCAACAAAACCACTTCTGGAACCAATAAGTGACTATAGCAGAGTTACAGAATATCAGGTTTATATACAGAAGTCAATTACTTTTTTTATATACCAGCAATGAACAGAAGTAATTTGCAATTTAAAAACACAATATTATTTACATTAGTATCACCCAAAATGAAATATTTAAGTAATGACCTAAGAAATCACGTAGTAGATATATATGAGGAAAACTGCGATACTCCAAGAAATAAATCAAAGAACTGAAAAAAAGAAATATCCCACATTCATGGATATGGAGACAAAATAATGTCAAGATGTCAACTCCTCCCAAATTGATCTACAGATAAAATGCAATCCCAATCAAAACCCCAGAAATTTTTCATGTAGAAATTGACAAACTGATTCTGAAGTTTGTATAAAGAGACAAAAGATATGAAATAGTCAACTCAATACAGGAGAAGAACAAAGTTGGAGGCTGACAGTACTCATCTTCAATATCTACTATAAAACTGAACTAATCAAGATTGTATGCTATTGGTGAAAGAATAGGCAAGGAAGTCAATGGAACAGAATAGAGAGCCCAGAAATAGACCCACATGAATACAGTCCACTCATCTTTGACAAGAAAGCAAAGGCAATTTAGTGGAGCAAAGACAATCTTTTCAACAACTGATGCTGGAACAACTAAATACCCACAAAGAAATAAAATAAATCTAGACAGAGACCATTCAGAATTAACTCAGAATGGATCTTAGTCCTATGTGTAAAACACAAAACTATGTAACTTCTACGAGATAACAACAGAAAAAATTCTGACTTTGGGTACAGTGATGTCATTTCATATATAATACAAAATATAATATATTTTAGATATAATACCAAAAGGTATTGGTTATCAAGGTAACATGATAAGCTAGACTTCAAAATTAAAAATGTCTGCTTTGTGAAAGACAATGTCAACAGAAATTTTAAAAAAACCTACCTACTTGGAGAAAATATTTTCATAAGATCATTTGACGAAGTATTGCTATCCATGTCTCTAAAAGCTTTTAAAACTTGTTTATAATAAAATGAACAACATGATTTAAAAGTGGGCCAAACTCTTCAACAGATACCTCACCAAAGAAAATATACACATGGAAAATAAGGACAGGAAAAGATGTACCACATCTTTTGTCATTAGGGGAATGCAAATTAAAACAACATTGCGATACCATTACACATCTATCAGAATTGCCAAAATTCAGAACACTGAAAACACCAAATGCTGATGGGAGTGTGTAACAGCATAAACTAGGGTTTACTGTTGGCGGAGACACATAGTGGTACAGTCCCTTTGGTACTATTTGGCAGTTTCTTAAAAAAACTAAGCATGCTTTGACCATACAATTCAGAAATCTCAGTTCTTGATATTTACTCAGTTGATTTAAAAGCTTATGTCCAAAGAAAAGTGTATACACAGATGTTTATGGCAGATCTATTCATAATTTCCAAAACTGGGAAGCAACCGATATGTCCTTGATGGTTAAATGGATAATCTGTGGTACACTCAGGAAATGAAGTAGTATTCAGCACTAAAAAGAAATGAACTATCAAGCAATAAAAAGATATGAAGGGACTTTACATGCACATTACTAAGTGAAAGAAGCCATTCTGAGAAGACTACATAATATATAATTCCAACTATATGGCATTCTGGAAAAGACAGAGGTACAGATACAGAAAAAATAACTGTGGTTGCTAGGGAGTCCTGGAGAGAGGACTGAAAAGACATAGGACAGAGGATGTTTAGGACAGTAAAAATGCTGCATCTGACACAATGATGGGTCATTATACATGTGTTTAAACCCATGGACGTACACAGATCGAATCCTTATGTAATCTAGAGACTATGGCGGATTATGATGTGTCAATGTAGGTTCATCAATTGTAGCAAATGCACCACTGTGGTGGGGGATGTTGATAATGGAGGAATCTCCACATGTGTTGGGGCAAAGGCCATGTGGGAAAAGTGTGTACCAGTCTTTTAATTTTGCTATGAACTTAAAACTGCTCAAAAAACAAAGAATTTTTAAAATATTTAATTTGTATTTTTAAAGGTAGTTAAACCCATTGAAGCTTTATAACTGGATTTGAGTCTTGTGACTTTCAGTAATAGGGTTATCTTGGGCAAGAACTAAAATTTCTGTGCCTCAGTTTCCTCATCTGTAAAATGGGCAAACAATTGAATCTATTTATGAAGACTCCTTGGGTTATTAAATAAATTAATATAAATGCTTAGAATATTATACATGTAATTAATGCTGATTCTATTATCACTATCATTATTATTATTTTTGAAAATGGGATAGTACTAACCATCCCTAGGGTCATTGTGTAAATAATTGGATAAAACAAAATGGAGTAATTAGCACAAAATTAGTATTGACTCATTCAATAAAATTTTTTTTCTCTTTGTGTAGTTCACTCGAATGTTTTTAATTCTTCTCATGTTTCCATTTAATGTTACTTTGTGACTTCAGATTGCAAGTATTTCTACATGTATAAAATCAAATGCATCACTTGTCAAACCAATCCTTCCTCTAAGTTTTTGTGTTTGTCAATGGCATCTCATGTTTATTTATTTTGAAATATCAAATTCATACTTACTTTAATGTGTTCTCTCTCGGTTTTATGTACTCTATCCCTGAGTCCTACAATTTGTAATTATTTTCTCTATTTTTTGAAACATTTTGAGATGTATCTTTTCTCCTCTGTTCTACTGCGAATAACAGTAATAGTTAACATAAACACTTTTCTAATTAAGACATTTTTGTTGAATATTAATAAAGTTAATATTTTCATATAAAGATTAAATTGGATGTAAGCTTTTAGAATGAAAGATACTAAAATATTGGATTTATGTCAGTGACAAATGGTTTTTAAATAGTACCATCTAATTCTTTGAATGATTCAGACAATATGTAATATTTGGGTAGACTTTATGAGCTGCTTTTGAGAGGCAATACAATATTGGAGACTGAAAAGCATATAATTTCATATCTGAGAATTTGATTTTGCATTCAAGGTTTGAAATTTTTGTGTTTTTTGGAGGCATGATCTTGGGGCTGTAAAATAACCTACCTCAGATACAGTTTTCCCAAAGGAAAAGTAAATATATTTGTAAAACCTGCAGAATAAAATGTGCAATGCAGATTACTGACTTGTTGCGAGGACCAGATATGTAATTAGAACCCTTGACATGTTGTATGTAATTATTCAGAAGCACTGCAAATTACCCTTGCAAAGAAGGGGTTTTTTAAAACAGTGTTACCTTAAAAGTCTCATGATTCATAATTCTGCATGAATATGAGATTTGTTACTTTCCCATCCATGACTCAAGAAAATGGCTCTTCACATTCACTTTACTGAGAAAAATACCTGACTTGTCTTTTGTGATCCTTGCTTCAGTAAACTGCACTACCCATTTGCTCAAACGTATCCCTTTCTCCATCATTATCCCTCACATGAATTACTGCAATCGTTTCCTGTCTGGAAATTATACTTTAGTCTCTTTCCAATCTTTTTTCCACCCAGCAGTTTTTGTTCACTTTTCTTTGTTAGCCAAAATTGAAAGTGTTGATCTACTATTTAAAACATTTCAAATTTCCCCATTTCTCACGGAATAATGTATAAAGTTTTATGTATGGCTTTAAAAGACACTTCATAACGTGACAACTCCATAACTCTTTTAGACTCATCTATTGCTACGTACTTTCTTAAACTTTGTAATTCAGACATGCCTAAAATGGATAATTATTTTTCCTTCCAGATTTTTCATATGCTATCCACGGTGCCCAGAGATCCATGCTTTTGTGAACAGGGGCTGACTTGTGAATATGAACAAGCACAGTGGAAAGCTAGGGGTTAAGGGTGGGGCACCTCTGAATTCGGCACCATAATATGCCCAATCAAAAGCATAGTGGCAGAGTGCAAAATTGTCTATCTCACTATGGAAGACTGCTTGTCAATGGCAAAATGGCGGGGCAGAATAGAGCAAAGGCAGCCTCAACTGATCAAACTTTTAATTTTTCTCTAAAAACATCCTTTGGAAATAGGTCTATTACCCCTTTAACAGAATAAACTGCAGAAATTGTTGGACAATGGGTGCATTTGGAAGAGTCACGCGGGAGCACTGAGAAGTGAAATGATCCAGCTCCCAAAATAAAGGTGATACCTGTTAATGTAATAAATTGGAAAAAATAAAATAGATGCAACTCTTAGTCCGCATATCTGGAAAAGCTGGTCACATTAAAAAGACCTTACTGAGAATATTTATGTATATGTATTATGCATAATAAAGCGTTTTGTAACTTACAAAGCATCTTAACAATATAGTTATGGTTAATTTTTATGAGACAAAACTCTATACTTATCGCTGTCTGCAAGGGCATATAACACAATCCAAAATTCAAATGAACTTATCGAACAATATTAAGATACATTTTAAGAAATCGTTGCCTTGTATATCTTTCCAGTGAAATTTTGCATCCTGTGGAATTAGAAACATATGTTCAATAACGACAATGCTGAAGTAAAGTGGTTTGAAATTATCTCTTCATGTTAACACCCAAATCAACAGTCAACTCCCTTCCCTCCTCAATGCAGCATTTCACTTGATAATTAGCAGCTGTATGCTAATTACGTCGGGAGCTCTTGATTTCCTGAGTATGCTAATTTAAAGTTCTTTTGAGTGGTGACTTTGTTTCATGGAAGCCCAAAATATACGCCATATAGAATAAGTTATACAGTATATCCTGCCCTCAGTTCCTGGGGAAGAGTCAATTGAGTGCTTCTGTTAATGGTACCTCACACTAAAGAGGAAAATTGTTAGGATTTGGAGTCATTTCAGCAGTGATTGCAAGATGAGAAATTGAACTAATAAGATTGGGATCCCCACAATGAGCCATGAGCAACCTGAATGCAAAAGGAAAGATGAGAGCCAATCAACTGTCATGAGAATCAAATTAACATTTGGCTCAGCTATTTGAAGGGTTAAATGTACAAACTGAGCATTTTGAAAATGCATCATTTAACTCATGTAAATAGGACGAGAGTTAGATGTTGAGGGACTTCCCAGTTGAAAAGGAAAAGTGTGAGGGAGTCTGTCAAAACAAGTGGGAGATGGCTATGGAAGAGCTGATATCAGGAGTGCTAATGGAGTGGATGGCGATGTCCTTCTTATTGGGTCTCCTATGACATTATTTGATTTGAGTTTCTCTTTACCATTCTCACCTGACTTTTCTTTTGTGCAGGTTATACATTCTGCTTAAACAAAAGGGAGGGTGCCAGCTTGGAATAATATTCACTGGCTGGTTTTTCCACGAAAAGTTCCAGTAGTGAAATACAACTTTGAAACTGAGAAAGGCTACAGGAAATGACAAGGAAATAGAGTCACTGTGTCAATACCAAAACAAAACTAGTGGAGAAACTAAAATAAATAATTATTTTGTTTTTCCCTCCTGTCGTCTTCTTCATTTTTTTATTCTTATATTGCCTTCTTATAATGTCTATAATGTCTTATAATGTCTACATAGACATTATAAATTTTAATGATAATAACTAATATTTCTGACACTTATTATGTTCTAATTTACTATGGTTCTAGGCTACACATATATGTAAATATGCACACATATAGATGCTTAAGAAAAATACTCTTTTTATTTCTCATTTTAGAAACGAAAACATAAAGTCATAAAAAACAAGTTAAAGTAATTTTCATGAGGTCAACCAGCAGGTACATGGTATGACTCAGTTTTGGGCACAAGCACTCTGACTCTACGATCTGAGTACTTAAACACTATTATGTTGATTATACAAACACACACAGGCACAGACATACACACTCATCACTAGGGCTGATTGACACTTTCTAACCAAGTTCAATGTCATTATGTGACACAGAAGTACTTAAAAGAAAAGAAAAAAAGAAAAAAGGATCTGCTGAGAAGATGTTCTAGGATGGTGAAAGTTCCATTTCCTTTATATAAAGTAGCTCCTTACCTGCATATGTAAGAATTAAAATCCAAATCAGAACATGTCTCTTCTGAGATAAAGACAGTTTTAATGGATTCATGAAAGTCTTGCCAATTTAACATCAAAAGGCATGTTTCATTGCCTGGAAAGAGTGCTGCATCCAATTTCTAAAACTTGATTTAAATCAGGCTTAGTAGAAATTGCATCTACAGTTCTACTCCTCATGTCACACATTATAAAAGCTAAGGGAATGCTTTTATAATATCTTAAAAGAGAAGCATTGGTCTTCTGCTATGTAACATAGGAAGTGGGAAAAAAATAGAAATAAAAACAGATTCATAGGGTTTCTTCCCCCTCATTTAATATTGTGTAGTTCCTGAACCTAATTCTCAGAGATTGACAGTTCTGATTTGATTTAAATGGACTTAAATAAAAAGATAAAAAATGGGGACATAGTGCTTCAGGAAAATAAAGAGATTTCCCTTAATAATTAAGAAAACTGGCTTATGCTTGAAATCCCAGCACTTTTCGAGGCTGAGGCGGGCAGATTGTTTGAGGTCGGGAGTTAGAGAACATCCTGGCCAACATAGTGGAACTTTATCTCTACTATAAATGCAAACATTAGTCCGGTGTGGTGGCAGGCCCCTGTGGTCCCAGCTACCCAGGAAGCTGAGGCAGGAAAATCACTTGAACCCGGGAAGCGTGGCTGCAGTGAGCTGACATCTCACCACTGCACTCCAGCCTGGGTGGCAGAGCAAGACCTTGTCTCAAAAAACAATAGTAATAATAATAATAAAGAAAATTCATGTTACATTAATGATTATATATAAATAACAATATATTCAGAGCTAAATATATTTTGGTTCTGTACTCAAAGAGCCTCAGAATTGAGATTAAATGTCACCAATATGAGTTTCAATGAAAGCAATTCATTTTACTATGTTATACTGACGATTTATATAGTTTTTTGTGTTATATAATCACTGTGCTTATGTTTAATATTACCTTAAAGAAGGCTACACCAAGAGTCTTCTGTCCTGTTGGGAAATTTAAAATTCATCAAAAATTAAGTGATATGTGCCCTTTCAATCAGCAAACTTTTATGCAACACTTACTATAACCACAGGGCTTAAGGCACGAGGGTACAAAGATTAGCCAAATTTATTTGGGCCTTCAAAGAAATTAAGGTTAAGAACATAGGCAAGTGACAAAACAGACATAAATATTGTGATAAGTGGTTTAGGAGTGTTTAACAGATGCTCATTAGAGGTAGACCTAACTAGCCTGAAGGTTTAGAAAAGATTCTAATTTCCCCAGGTGCACTGAAGCAGAAAACCTGAGTGGGAATCAGCTCAGTACAAAGGCAGAGAAGCAGTTGGAATTGGGATGAAATTCTAAGCAAAAATTATTCCATATTCAATCCATTTAGGGAGACAGTTTGAAATCTTCAACTCTGTTTCCTCCTGTAGTTTTGAAGATGATGCTTGACTGAATTGTTATGAAATACATTTAAGATAAACTATAAAAAGTATTATGTAAGAATCTAAGCTCAATAAATATTAGATATTACTATTAGTTTCTCTTGTTCACAGAATTTCTATCAGGTGTATATTGCATGTTTGTTGCATTATGACTAGAGAAGAAGACAGGTAGGCAAGGACCAGATCATAGATAATATCATAAATACTGTGTCTCATGATGAAGCATTGACAGCTTTGTTCCAAGCTGTCTTTCCAAGGATGTTTCTATAGCAAATAGCATTAGAAGAGAGAGTCTCCCTTCAGTGCAGAAAGCAGATTTGTCTTTTCACCAGGAAAAATAATGTCTCCCTCCAGGACAAAGGTTAGGCAGGTATGCCAGCAGCCAATTTATAAGATAGGGAAAATCGTAAACTTGGGGCTCATTAGCTGTGCTGCAGACCAACTGTGTATATGGTAGCCAATTTTACATTATTTCCATGGGACTTGGGAGGAGGCAGACCTCGTGCAAACATGAAGGTTATGCTGTCTGCTTGCTGTGAAGAATAAAATCCTTTGCCTGACCCCCGAGTGCCAGGTCTTCTGCCAGCATCCATGAAACAGCAAAAGCTAACTTGATTTAAAGTAGAGTGAAACACACTTTTCCCAGACCTTGAAAGCTTTTAAATCCTTATGGTATTAAGGATCCATCACATGCATTTAATATTGTGTGGTAACAGTTTTATTTTAAAATAATAAATGTATATACCATGCCCTAGTAATAATGATCATTGCAATGATTTAAACTTAAGACTAAAAAGTTAGATGGCAACGTTGCTAAAATTGACAGATAAAATTATATGAATTTATCACATAAAGCGTGATGTTTTGAAGTATATATATATATTATGGAATGACTAAATCTAACTCACATATGCATTACCTCACATAGCTATTATTTTTCTGGTGATAACACTAACATCTACTCTCCTAGCATTTTTCAAGAATACAAGGTGTTATTATTAACCGCAATTACCAGGAACTGGAGCAGTTGTGGAGGGAAGCTGGGGAGATTTTGGTCCGAAGACCCAACATGTCAGTTTCATGGACGGCACCTTAAACAAACGTGAAGGGATACATATTTTTCAAAATTATTTTAGGGTGTACATAAATAAGAGAGTTTGAATATTTTATCTAAATGATTAAGGTATTATTTAACTATCCATGTTTCACTAATTTCATCTATCAGAATTTTGTTTGCACAATTTAAACTTTGGTTGCACTAAACTGAACACACAGAGCTTTCTCCACCTATATGTTTTACGGTGTCCTTATCTTGCCCTCACTCTTGAATTATAATTTGTCTGGATATTGATTTCCAGATTGACAGTTATGTTTCTTCAGCATTTTAAATATGCATTTCATCCTCTTATTGCCTGGGTCATTGCTGATGAAATGTCCACTAAGCTAAATATTGTTCCCTTGTAGGTCAGTTGCTTTTTCTCTCAGGGTGCCTTTCAGACTCTGTATTTGTTTTGTATGCTCTGAATGTTTCGTTCTGTTCTTTCTGCTGTAAATTTAATGGGCTTTTCAATATGACAACTTACACTTTCTTAATTATATTAAATTATTGTCATTAATTTTTAAATAATTCCCACTCACAACAGTTTCTATACTTCTCTCTGGAATGTCTATTATTAAATAATGGTACTGGTAGGTAGCAAAAGTCGTGTATATATAATCCAATACTTAGAACAACTACACATGAACAGTAAAGAGAGACACTCAAAAACAGTATTAATAAATTAAAACAAAATTCTAAAAATGGCTCAAGTAACCCACAGGAATGCAGGAAAAAGAAATCAGCAAATGAAATACTGAGGAAAAAAGAACTAAAAGGGTCAGGTTTCAGCATTAACATGTCAATAATTATATTAAACATAAGTGATCTAAAAGCCTGATTAAATGATTAAATGACAGAGATTGGTAGAATACAATTTTAAAAATCATGAGTCAACTATACACTGTCAACAACAAGTCACTTTAAATATAATGATATAAGGAGGCTGAAAATACAAAGATGGAAAAATACATTATGCAAATGTTAATTAGAAAAAATAAATAACCATATTGATATAAGACACATTAGATTTCAGAGCAAACTGAATTAAAAGAGAAAAAGAAACATTTTATGATCATAAAAAATCAATCCCCCAAGAAAACGTGATAATTATAAACATGTAAGCACCAAACAACAGGTCCATAAAATACATGAAACAAAATTGATAGAACAAAAGGGAAAAATGCATAAATGGAAAACTATAGTTAGAAATTTGAACAACCATCTCTCAACAACTGATAAAATAACTAGACTTAAATAACTAGACTTAAAAAACCAGCAAGGATATGGAAGAACTCAACAACACCATCAATCAAGAATATTGAATCAGCATTCATAGAATACTCCATCAAAACGCAGCACATTGGTTTTAAGTCCTCATAAAATATATACTGCAATATACCATACCCAGGGACATAAACAAATATTAACATATTCAAAGAATTGAAGGGAGATGGATTAATGAAGTACACTCTGTGAGAACTCATGCCGATGTTTTGATGAGTTAAATGTAAAGGGACTGGTTCATGATAAAATACCAGTATGATATTTTGGTATGATAAAAATAAAATAGAATATTTTTGCTTGTAAATATTCTGGAAAGTAATTTGTTTTAATGCTAAAAAAATGAGTAATCATGTTTAATCTTTTAAATAGTTTCAATCATTCTATAATGTAACATTTTTCATCTCTGCAGCAATGTTGATTGATTTCCAAGTTCCAAAAAATAATTTCTGGAAAAAAATCCAATTATCTCCCTTTTTATTTAATGTTTTTTTGAGCACGATCACATCTTGACATCTTATTATGCTCGAATTTCTCTAATAGCCTCCTGGCTCAATGAAGGCAGGAGGTGTGTCCTAGTTGTCTTTGCAACCCCAGATACAGAATGGCTTCTGGAACATCGTAGATGCTTAGTAAATTTCTGCTGAGTACGTGAAGGAAACACAACTACAAAGATGCCTAGAAAGCTGTTACAACATGATTAAAAGTATTTTGGAGTCTATCATTTATTGGCTGGTATTTTACCAAGTTATTTAATTTTCTTCCATAGTACATATTTATATAGTATATAATTTAAAATTCATGTAGCTCTACACTGATCTTTCAGGAGGTGCAGAGTGTTGGAAATAAGAAAATTAACAGAATGCACAAATTGATAAACAAGATGTATGTTTTACTTTAATACTGTCTTCTATTTTTGACATGTCTAATATATGTCTTTAAATTCTCTCTTATAAAACAACAGAAAAGAGTATGAAGATTGTTCCACCATCTTGTTGTAATTTATTAATACAACTTCTGTTCCAATATTGAAGTGTAAAATGTAACACTAGAACTATAAACTGAACAAAAACATTTAGATGGCATCTTATATAAATTAAAACAATTTAAATACTAATAGCGATAATAAAACCAAAATCCTAACTAGATATTATGCAAATAAACAGCTGGTCCAAAAATGTTTGATTAGTAATTTTAAAAGCACAATATTATGGCAAAAACATAAACAAAAATTACAACTTCCAAGGAAGGTAGATCAACTTGTAAATTATATAACATTGTTAAGCCTTCAAAATCTGGGGGATGATATTATGATTAGTACAATTTTCCCATATAAATGAGACCATTAATATCACCCTATTTCAAAATAGCATTATGGATTTCTGTATCAAGAGAGGATTGGGTAGTTTATGACAGACCAATGTTCTTGGTGACAAAAACTTGAAAACTTTGATAAATAAAATGCAAAAATGATTTCATTAGAGGCATCAGAGAGTGGTCAAATAACGAACAAGAGAGCTAAAAATTCAGAGAAGAGAGAACCCAATGGATTAAGCAAACATTTTGCAGTTGATTTGTTCTTGTGAGTATTTGACAGTTCTGGGCATGAGTAAGAGACTGTCATTACAGTCATCTTTTAGGAAGAAAATTGCTTTTGGAGGAAAGAGAAACCCATAGGGCATTTGCAAGAACGGCCTCAAAACATGGTCAAATTTCCTTTCTAGACATTTACTGAATTCTGAGGCTATCTGGAGTGACAGTCTAAAGAGCTTTGCTAAAAACTCTTGAAATGTAAAGAGAACTCCCCTGGCCATGTCTGGGGACAGATAGAACCTGTGGGGGAAATATTCCCTCACCCCAGGGTTCTTTCTGCAGAGCAAGGGTTGTCTTTGTCCTATCCGTCATCTTGCTCAACAAGAGAAACAAGGTTTCTTAACTGTTTTGTTTAAAGTTTTCATTCTTATTTGACTATATGTGTGTAATTGTGAAGAAACGATCCTATGCATTGTCTTTCTTTTATATTCTTGTAATATTCTGAAATTAAAATTGTTTTGTTTCACATCCAAAAAAAAAAAAGAAAGAAAGAAATATAAAGAGAACTACTCATCGGTCTCATTGTGGGAAGGAGGAAAACATGAGAGTGCAAGACTTTGCTGGGGTGGGGACAATATTGATCACAACAGGCTCTGACTTGAAAACTGTGTTGGGGTACACCTTTGATAGAGAGGTAATTTCAAGTTAAGATAAAATTACCCAAACTGTCACTCAGCCTTGAATCAGGTCAATTATGCAGTGTTACTCTGGGAAGAAAAACCATACCAAACACAAACATTCCCCTGCAAGACAAGAATCAATAAATTGGACTGAGTGATGACTCAGGTCTTGGAAACAGACAGAAATTTAAAATAAATATGAAAGTATGTTAAAAACTTTAGTGGAGAATTGGACAACATGCATTAACAGATTTCAGCAGTAGCACTGAAATTATGAAATGAGTGACACTGGGCCAGGCGCGGTGGCTCACGCTTGTAATCCCAGCACTTTGGGAGTCGGAGGTGGGTGGATCACGAGGTCAGGAGATCAAGACCATGGTGTAACCCCATCTCTACTGAAAAGACAAAAAATTAGCTGGACGCAGTGGTGAGCACCTGTAGTCCCAGCTACTCGGGAGGCTGAGGCAGGAGAATGGTGTGAACCCGGAAGTCCGAGCTTGCAGTGAGCCGAGATCACACTACTGCACTCCAGGCTGGGTGACAGAGCAAGGCTCTGTCTCAAAATAAATAAATAAATAAATAAGTGAAAAAGGAATGAGTGACACTGATAATCAAGAAGTGAAAAAAGCCATGTGGTAAAAGAGATAAGGAGAGTTTTTGAAACATTTACCAGACACAACTAATGATATTTCTAATAACATCAGACTAGACACAGCTAAGGAAAGGATTAGTAAACTTGAAGATAAACCTTAAAGAAATTACCCAAGCCAGAAAATGGAGAATAAAGGAGGAAAAAAGCAGAGTATTCACAAATTGTGAAATAATATTAAATAATCA
Organism: Rhinopithecus roxellana; assembly: GCF_007565055.1. Classification (NCBI taxonomy): domain Eukaryota; kingdom Metazoa; phylum Chordata; class Mammalia; order Primates; family Cercopithecidae; genus Rhinopithecus; species Rhinopithecus roxellana. Next base: position 32,936,104 of record NC_044569.1, on the reverse strand, counting down.
AATATAGGTGTAAATTGAAACTCTAGAAGGAAATGAGAAAGAAGACGGATAAGGAAATATGTGAAGATATAATGTGTGATAATTTTTAAGTATAACAAAAAGTAGAAAACCACAGACAAGTTCAGAGAAACCCGGGTAGTGTTAAGGTGCATTATATTTAAAATTTTGAAAACTAGTGGTAAAGAGAAAATTATAAAGGCAACAAAGGAAAAAGAAAAAAGATTATGGATTTCTTAAGGAACCCAAGCTGACATCTAATTAATTACCAATGCATAATTTGATTGCCTCACATGGATGCATAACCATTAGTTCTTGGAGTTCACTTGGATTTATTGGGCCTATGCTGCCATTTGTTTCTCATAGAACACTTTTTTTTTTTTAATTTCAATTTTTATTTTAGGTATGGGGGTACATATGCAGTTTTGTTGCATGGCAATATTCCAGGATGCTCTGGTTTTGGGTACGAATTCCATCACCCAGATAGTGAACATAGTACCTGATTGGGAGTTTTTCACCCAACCCTGTTTTCTCTCTCCACCCTCTAGTAGTCCACAGTGTCTACTGTTCCCATATTTATGTCCATGTGTGCTCAATGTTCAGCCCCCACTTATAAGTGAGAACACGTCATGTGTCTTTTCAGTTTATACACGCCAACAGACACAAGAGTTTCAGGAAGAAAACAAGAGCATGTGAGATGAGATGATATAAATAGACAAACTTACATTGAGAACCAAGAGAGCAGCAGAAGGCTAAATAGGTTAATAATCATCTTTACCAGACAGTGCACATTTGGACCAAAAAGTATAATCAACATATTCTTAGACAGCAAAATAAGTTCAACGACTAGGACTCAATGAAATTAGACAGAGGTCAGATTGTTCTTAAGAGACGTTCCTGGCAATAGATTGACAGAGCTTTTGAATTTGGGAACAAAGGATCTGATGAATGTCCCTGTTTATCTGTGGGTCCCACCAGATGCTGCCAAATCAGAGTCTCCAGGACAATCTTAACAGAACCCTCACTTTTTAAAGAATCCATCTGTCAACATCTGAATAAAAAAGCTGAATATATTACTTTCCTTTTTAAATTTTTGAAATGGTTCTTTATTTATAAACTTGAAGTTTGTTTACAAAATTTATTATAATTGAGAAATAAATCTACAATGAAAAATTAAATTCAAAAAGCAAAGCATGCCAAATATGCAACTGTCAATCTGCTAGCCTTTAGGACATTAATGAATTCAATAATATATACTTCAATATGTATATTATTATAAATCAAATTATGCATAATTCAATAATGTATTCAAAATTTAAAGCTTTAAATAATTCTGCCTTGTCACTTGTTGTATGAGCAATTGGCAGTCAGAATTTTATACAAATGTAACTGAGTGACCAAGAATACCAGAGAACATTTATCCACGGCCCTCTTAACCAAAGGAGAATTAAAAAGCTGAACATATTACTTCCTGATACGAGGGAGTACTGTGCTTGTTCAAGACACAGTATTTGAAAACAAAATGGAACACACTCAGCATTTGGGAAGAATGGGAAGCATTTGGAAGGCCTGTACACTGATGATGGGATTGCAAGTTTATATAGTCGCTTTGGAAACCAGCTGTCGAAGTCATCTGAATTGAATATAGATATAGACATAGGTATAGATACAGTCCTGTAACTCTATGAAATTGTTTACTACTATAAACTCTACTAAATTGAAGATATATACACTCACACACATATATATATGCCCTTCCAAATGGTTGTATCTGTGCACTAAAAAACATGTACAGAACCCTTCACAGCAGCATTGTTCATAATAGCCAACAACTAAATGATTCATAACTATCATAACTATTAGAAGGAATTAATAAATTATAGTAAATATATACAATGCAATATTCTAAGATAGTAAGAAACAGTGAACTACCACTACCCATAAAACTACAGGTGCATTCCATTAGCTTAGTTCAGCAACTATGTAATGCATGAGTATCTAAGAGCGCATACCATAATTTCATTATCTAATGTGTTATAACTCAATGAAAAGTTTTTCTAAAACATAAAATTTGCATGAAATATGACTTCATTGTAATAACTACCTCTTAAGGCATGGCAAGAATTAGGTAAAATAATCCATGAAACACTAACTTCCATGTTTTGTACATTATAAGTGCTCGTTGATGCAATAAACTTGATTTTATCTTTTTTGTCTTAAATTACAAGCTTTATGATATACTCTTCATGAAAATAAAACATAAGAACTTTAAATGTTTCACTGTTCTCATGAAATATTATACTGCTCATATAAAGAACTGTCTTGCTTACAGGAATTTTATGAGTCATCTACTTTGTACATTTGCACTTCACTGGGTCCGTGTTTTTTTTTTTTTTTTTTTTTTCTTTTTGATTCTTGTCACCCAGGCTGGAGTGACATGGTGTGATCTAGGCTCACTGCAACGTCTGCCTCCCAGGTTCAAGCGATTCTCCTGCCTCAACTTGTGGATTATCTGGGATTACAGGCGCAGACCACCACACGCGGGTATTTTTTGTGTTTTTAGTAGAGACAGGGTTTTGCCATGTTGTCCAGGCTGGTCTCGAACTCCTGACCTCAGGTGATCCACTCACCTTTGCCTCCCAAAGTGCTGGGATTACAGGCATGAGCCACTACGCCAGGGCTGGGTCCTATTAGTTCTAAAGTTAGTATGTATTCTTGAAATTGTTCATGATACCTTATTTTTCAAGCCTGTGATTCATCTCTCTGCCATAAATTTTCTGTTTAATAAAATTGCTTTCCTATAGTGAATAGTGTAGTACAGTGGTTAGAAGCACAGAAACTGCGAACAGATTCCCTTCGTTCAAATCCCAGCTCTGTCAGATACTAGCTTTGAGACCTTCTAAGAATAATACTAGCATCCTTCTTGTAGATAGGGAGTTTTTGGCATTCATTCTCTTGCTGAGAACAGTATTAGGCATTTAGGAAACGTCAGATACCGTTACTGATTACAATGGACTTCAATAATTCACAGAAACAGCAATCATTACTCTGACAATTCATTACTGTGACTATCTTGAAACATTCAGACATAAATAATTTTTCTTTAGAAGTTGTGGGTGTATTTTCTGTAAGAAAGAGTGTTTTTTGTTGTTGTTTTTTTGGTTTTTTTTTTTTTTTTTTTTTTTTTTTTTGCTTAATTCATCAACCATAAGGTGCTCACAGATGCCTAATTAGTGGCACGCATCATGAAGGACATGCTTGGTGAGATTTCTGTGAAAATACCACATTCTGCTTGGCAACCCAAACTTTTAAATTCAGTCACCTTCTGGACGATTGGCATTTATTTTTTTGGTATCTCTTCTGAAAGATCACTCACTTTGGTTTTTGAAAGTTGAATTTTCAGTGACTATCTGGATCACTCAAATAAATAGAAATCCCCTCTTTTCTTGAAATACTGGTAGCAACACCAGAAACTGTCCTTTGTTTAAATGTCATATTAACTGCCAGGTATTTTTAAGAAACCTTCACCTATACAATTTGTATTTCACAGAATCGTATTTCATATAATATCATACATATACACACATGTATGTATGTATTTTAACAAAAAATAAGTAGGCCTAATATATTCAAAGCACTATCCAACATTCAGGGAATATAAGTAAATTTAAGATAGTATACCTAACCTTCAAATTTCACAGTGTATATAGTATTATGATGCATATGCACTAAAATAAGAAAACTTAGAATTAAGTATCAAATGAATAAAAGATATTTCAAGAACCAGAGAATGAGGCTAGTTTGAATATGACAGTGGTAAAACTGAGACTTGGATTATGTGTAGAACAAGATGAAAAGAAAGGAATGATTGAATATACCAAATCAAGATAACAATTTAAGCAAAGAAAAAGAAGCGTGGTATACATATAGATATAGTTGAGAAACAAAAATTAAATTGTTTTTGCTGAATACAATGACAGATGGAGATGACATAAAGGCAGGTCAGGACCGTATTTGAAATGGTCAAACATTAGACTAAGGATTTGGAAATGTATTCTGCAGGTGACATAAGGCAATTGAAGATAGAGTATGTGGGGAGCTCATGGAGTGGGAAGATTGGTTTAGTAGCATACTTTGGAGTTCATGAGAAGGTAAGTGAAATATACAACTTAAGTCAAATGAAATACTGATCTATACAAATGTCTGAATGTAACCATTCATTTTTATTTTCATAAATCAATGTGTTGATGGAAGGGTGATATTACCCAGAGGATGCCAGCAAGGTCAGAACCCTGTCCTGAGTTCCCTATCTACCTCTGAAAGTGCCAAAAGTGTACAATATAAGATAAGAAGATTCAGCTATACATAATATTCTTTGCTGTTATAATCTGGCCTTCGACTAAAAACTCAGTGATCTAGGCTGGACTCTACCAAGTTCTTTAGTTCGAGCCAGTGGTGGTTTTAGGTCTAAACTCAACAGAGAGGAAAGGCTTGTTCATTGCACACAGCCATGGGGTGAGCATAAGCATCATCGGAGAAAATGTCCTTGCTCATCATCGGCCCAGACTTCCCAGCAGAGGCAAAGTTCTCACCAGCATCTGCATGCAAGGAAGCTGATTCTAAGAAAGTGAAAAAAGAGCAGGGAGCTGGAGGTAACTCTTCTTTCTCCCAAGTAGGGAGTCTTCTCATTGTGACCTAAAAGATACTGTCAAATTTGCCAATCCAGAAATTTCCCTTTTTCTTGGAAAACCATTGAGAATTAATGAATATACGCATTAGAGACAGGAAGAACTTCAGAGGGTGTGGTGTGGTACTGCCTGTCTTACAGCTCATGGCATGCTTTGCATGTGAAGACTGATTTCATTCACTTTGATTTGGTTTCTATGGCTCTCCTGAAATACACACAGTTTATGAGGAAAATTACAGTGTTTTCCTGCTGGTAGTCCTCCTTAGGATTGAAGTGAAGAACTTGTGGAGTGATGGTCTTTTCGTGGGAAACACGGCCCTGCAGCTGTTTCTTTTTGTCTTTACCGTGTTTCTCAGCCTGTCTCTTGGGAAACCTGGACCTTCTTTTTATTGGGCTTTCTTTTCCTCCCGTGGGAGTAAATAAAATCAGTCTTAAATAAGACGAATCCCTGCTTTCATGGGCTGTTTTGTAAAGTTTGGACATGCTATTTTTCCCCGCTTGAAGAATCCGGTACAAATGTATCAAGAATGGAGGAACTGTAATAAAGGGCATAAATAAGAAAATGGACCCTGAAACTAAACAGCCTGAGAGGTTTGAATCACTTCTGCCACTTACTGAGTAACTTTGAGAAAATTAATTGGCCTTTTTCTGTTTTCTCATCTGTAAAATGTGACCACTACATAATAACTCCCTAATGGGCCTGTGGGAAACTCCACAGGGCAGTCATTTTTGCCTCCTTTTCTAAGTCATGAGTCCCTAGCAGCTACAATGATGCAGGCTCACACACACACACACACACACACACGAAATGCTGAACATAAAGCCTGTGAAATGAAAATCACATGGTAATTATTATATCTATTACTAATTTATTATTATTTATGAACAAAAGCAGCAAAAATAACTCATTAAAATGTGACTACAATTCTGCTAGCTTTTTACTAAGAATAATGCTGTCAGCTTGTTTCAGATTAATCAAAGATCTATGATTTAATATACATATTACATTTCAATAAATTCTATAGAATAATCAAAATAGAGATTTTTCCTATAAAGAAGATTTTTTTTAAATTTTCGATAAACATTTCTCAAAAATTCTATTATTGGCCGGGTGCAGTGGTTCACTCCTGTAATCCCAGTACTGTGGGAGGCCAAGGCAGGCAGATCACAAGGTCAGGAGATCGAGACCATCCTAGCTAATGCAGTGAAACCCAGTCTCTACTAAAAATACAAAAAATTAGTTGGGCATAGTGGTATGCACCTGTAGTCCCAGCTAATCGGGAGGCTGAGGCAGGAGAATCTCTTGGACCTGGCAGGTGGAGGTTGCAGTGAGCCAAGATCGCACCACCGCACTCCAGCCTAGATGATAGAGTGAGACTCCGTCCCCCCCGCCAAAAAAAATTCTATTATCATTACATTCTTCTAATAATTCGTGTGTCTTTAAGGTATCTTCTAACATACAAATTTAATAAATCTTATGGTATTATCTTTTCCTTAAAAGTTGAAAAGTATTGGCCAGGTGCAGTGGCTCACACCTGTAATCCCAGCAGTTTGGGAGGACAAAGCAGGCAAATCACTTGAGGTCAGGAGTTTGAGACCAGCCTGGCCAACATGGAGAAACCTCATCTCTACTAAAAATACAAAAATTAGCCAGATGTGGTGGCGGGTGCCTGTAATCCCAGCTACTCTGGACTCTGGAGGCTGAGGAAGGAGAATCACTTGAACACTTGAATCCAGGAAGCGGAAGTTGCAGTGAGTCAAGATTGTGCCACTGTACTCCAGCCTGGGTGACAGAGCGAGACTTTGTCTATAGAGTTATCTTTTATTTTATCACTGTTTTTTTTCTTTATTGGCAGTCATTATTTGATAGTGCTTTCAATTTATTCTAAAGTCATTTGTCTATTTGGATTTTCTAACTCTTCTTATTTGAACGTTGAAAGTTTATAGTTCCTAGAGAAAGCAAAAATGAGCAAAATAGTATTATATCCAAAAATGAGACACAATTACATTCACAATTTGTTATTATTTCAATAATCTTTTAAATTATGGGTTTTAAAATGGATTGTTTTGGTGGAAAACCATTGGCAATTAATATAAGCATTAGATATAGGAAGGATTTCGGCGAATGTAATGTGGGACAGTCTGTACTACAGTTTATGGGATGCTTTGAATTTGAACATTAATTCCATTCACTTTGGTTTGGTTTCTAAAGAAGCAAACACACTTTACGTGGTATATTACTGATTGTTTTATACCTTATGAATATTTTTAATATTTACAGATTTAGTGAAAATAGTTTCTTTCTCAAAATTTACTCTGCACCAGAACAGAACATATTTTGTAACCTATTTTTGACATATATATTTTGAGTGAAGTATTTATGTCAACAAATACTGATTAATTACTAGGCAAAAGAAAAAAATAAATCAGAAAACCAAAAAGTAAAATAACTCTGTTATAAATCTGACATTTTAATCAATAATACAACGACACAGATACTATACTGCAAGGTAGAAAGTGACATATGTTACAAAACAAATTTTATCAAAATTAATTTGCAATATTTACCAAATTATTGAAAAGGTAGAGAAAACAGAAGAGAAAATGTTGAGGAAATCATGGGAACATGAAAGTTGAGTTCCAGTAGGACAGCATGAGAAGGATGTTTAAATCAGTTTTTTATTTAGAGGGGCAGGTGTGAGGAAAACAGTATTGCCATGTATGGTCACCAAGAGAATTGTGGCATATAGGATTTTAGGATACTGTTGAGAATGAGAAAAGCATTAAGTGGAATTTAGACTATAGAGGGAATCTGAGATTTCTTCATGTACAGATAATGTGGTTTAATGTATAATTGGTTCTATCGAGGATTAATTAAGTTGGAATGCAGGCAGAGCTATTAACAGCTTCCTTGTTTGAGAATTCAGGCAAAACAACACCAAGAGGAGATTCTCTGCTTAAATGATTCAGAACTAAAACGAGTTCAGAAATATTGACTGAATCGATTGATTAATACAATTTAACCACTGAATGAAGCATGGTAGGACGAGATTAACTGTTTTTCAATTAATAGTGGTTGACAATTAGAGATGGGACTGTTAACTACAACTTACAACAATCAAAAAAAAATTTCCCCACCTCTAAGTAGTAATGTATGAAAAATATCTTTACTCTGAATTGTTAAGCATTTTAAGATAAAGAAACATATACGTAAAAAGTTAAATGAATATCTTATATATTATTTAAACAGAAAGTAAGCAAAATCATAAGAGAATACATCATACTTGGAATACAATATAGGTTTACAAATGGGGTGCCTTATGTTCTCTCTGAAGAGCAAGGAAGAAAAAGAACCTGAGGCTTGTACCAGGAATTGACCTTTAATAAGCATTTATTTTGTTCTCACATGTAGAACCTAATGAACTACTGCACAAGCATTATGAGACACAAAATTCTGACACCCACCTTCCTTCTGCTCCATGGCCAAAGAAATATCTAAGTGTTTTTGTTTAATTGGTTAGCTAAGTATTAAGGAATTCTGAAAGCATTTGGAAACTTTCTTGCTTTGGTATTTTGCTGTCCAGTGAAAAGAATTCTTTCTTCCAAAAATATTACTAAACTTTTTAATTAGTTTTTTTTAAATCAGATGTGCCACATTAAATCTTTATAAAAATTTAAATACATACATATATATAAAAGTCACCGGAAATTTGATAAATGTAGTCAATCGGTTGTTGGGTTTGTCTAGATAATACCTTAGGAATGTTTTATGAGAAAATTTTACTTTGGAGTGAATTGTTTAAATTGATTATCAATGTTAGTATTTTTAGCAGCTGTTATCAGAGTGGGTTGTGGTGATTTCTTAGAGGGTCCCTGACATACTTTCAGGGAGTTCATGAGCTCAGAGTCATTTTTATAATGACTGTTTAGTGGCCTTCTCTCACATTTGTTTACTGGTATTTTCAAGAGACCAATGATGTGTCATCTCCAAGCAGAGCAGGAACAGGAGCTGATATGATTCCAGCTCTCTTTTGTCAAGTAAGTCTGACATTAAGCATACTTGCAAAACATATAAAACAATGTCAGTTTTCTTGCACATTTATTTGTTTGGGGCAATGTAGCTATTTTATTATAAAATATGTTATTTATATTAACATGCAATTTTAATACTATTTTTAAAGAAATTAATAACAACGTATTCAAAATTGCAGAGCTAGTCAGGATATGAATCCTAGCTGGGGCAGGGTCAGGATATGAATCCAGCCTGTGTCCACTTTTTAAGCACCAGTCTCTGCTGTTCTTTAAAGAAAAAGTAAAAAAAAGATGGTGTAAAAGCTTATAAATTACTCCACTTTATTATTTCATAAGACGCTAGTTACAAATCAGTCCACATTTCGGTTTGCTCATCTTGAAAACAGTGACATTAACACAACTTAAATGTTATCATTACTATAAAATGACTTAACTGATATAAGATCTTAGGATAGTGCTTGGCACAAATTTTCATATTGATGTTTGCTCTTACTAGTATTTTTGTGGTTGTAATTGCTTTTGTCTCTCAAATAATCAATTTATTTATCTATTTACTTATTGCTAATATGCTTCTTTTTGATGGTAAGCGATTATTACAATGTAACTGAACTCAGTCATCTCATATTTTAATAAACATTAGAAAGATTAAATTATCTAGCCATGCTATTCATGTAATAAGAAATGATGTCAGCTAGAATAATATAAATATCGGTTGCCTATAATGGGCAAAATAACATGCCAGTCTCTAGAAGGTGATAAAAAAATTGTATCATCATTTAGTAGGTGTCCAGTCCATGTTTGTTTATCAAATAAACAAAATATAATCACACATAATAAATATTAAGTTTCACATTTTCCATATTTGCTTTAAACATTATTTTCAATGAATTGAACTATTAGCTGTGAAATGAATTTTTCAATGAATTATAAACAGCTACAGACATAATTAAAGCTCCATCTCCCTAAATATTTTTTTCCTCCATCTTCCAGAGCGGTTAACCACTTGTAAAGCTGCTACTTGTCATCCCAGCCTATATATTGTAATATTACTACATATTAATGCATCCATAAAAATATGTGGCATTTTAAATAAATTACATGGATTATACATTTGCTTACTTACTCATTTATTTACTCAACGTATGTGTACTCTGCACTTCCTCTATACAGGCATTATTCTAAGCAACCGGTATAAATCAATAAACAAACAAGAAAAATTTCTGTTTTTACAAAGCTTGGCTTTCAAAGCAATATAACGTATTATAATGTAGATTTTTTTTTTTTTTTTTTTTTTTTTTTTTTTTTTTTTTTTTTGAGGCGGAGTCTCGCTCTGTCGCCCGGACTGGAGTGCAGTGGCCGGATCTCAGCTCACTGCAAGCTCCGCCTCCCGGGTTCACGCCATTCTCCTGCCTCAGCCTCCCGAGTAGCTGGGACTACAGGCGCCCGCCACCTCGCCCGGCTAGTTTTTTTGTATTTTTAGTAGAGACGGGGTTTCACTGTGTTAGCCAGGATGGTCTCGATCTCCTGACCTCGTGATCCGCCCGTCTCGGCCTCCCAAAGTGCTGGGATTACAGGCTTGAGCCACCGCGCCCGGCCTATAATGTAGATTTGCTGATAGTCACGTAACTTGGAACCTAATAAAGTGAAAAGAGCCAACTGTTTATGCCCCGTACTGAAGCAGGCTGTGAAGTGGCAGCCATAGCAGGAGATGAAAGTTTGCCTGCTGGCAACACTGAGATTAAGGGTGTTGCCTATTCATCTAAACCCATTGTTTCAAATACCCACTAGGATCTAGCCTGAATTTGAAAGAGGGTGATACTACAGAGCACAGAGCTAAATGAAAGACACCTATGCGATTAGATCTATATATGATCTTTTGTTATGATGATCTGAATAATATTTGATATTTGAAACAGACTGAAACCAATCAGATCCACAGCTTGCTGGATTCTCGTAGGGTTAAGTACTGCCAAAGCACCCCTAAACCTGGTTTGCAACTGTCCATGACTCTTAATCCCCTAAAATAATCCCCATGTCCCTAAACTCTCACCAAGAGGACGGGTTCAAAGGAGATACCCTCTGAAGTTCCCTTGTGTGCTGTGGCCAAGGAAAGTGATAGGCAAGGAAGGATCCCCTGAAATGGACAACCAGAGCCACAGGCAGAAACCACGAGGGAGTTTTGCTAAACGGCACAGTTAGGACAAAGCAGAAGGACTCCCTGCAATGCTAGCAAAGAGTCTTCCCTGTATCAGTCCAGTGAGATGCCAGCAGCCGTGGAGAAGGGAGGGATGTGTGTTTTCCGTGTTCCACCTTCTAGCAGTCTATCGTATTTGCTTATCCCAGATTTTCTGCCATTGTCGGTTCAGAGGTGAGAATTATTTTTAGATTAGAGCTTGCCAGACAAAGAGAAAATGCATTTGTATTTGAGGAAGAAGATTACACATCATCCAGGGCTAAAATTTGAGCTGAGATATAAGATATTTAGAAGAGTAGCTCATGAGAAGATTTCAGGAAAAGGAAGGCCAAGAACAGTAACTGCAAAATCTTAGAAGAAGAAATATGTTTTTGTGTGTTAATTTTAGAGGAATAAATATGCTTTTTGTATGTTCCTTTTCTTTTTTCTTCTATTTTTAAGAAAAAAAATTAAATTAAAAAAAAATATTCTGTGGCATACAAGAAGAAAAAAGAATATACAGAATATAAACCTAGGGAAAACCTCTTAGAAAAGTTGGAGAGTGAGGACCTTTTGTGTTTTGTCTGGAAAACTTAAATACTAAGGGGAAAAAAAAATCCATGAATCCTTGATTACAGTCCATATTTTTGCAATCCAAATCCTATTTTTCATCTGAAATACCCAGGAAAGGGGATCTCACTTTCATAATGAGAAAGAAAATAAAGGTAAATGCAGAACAATAAGAGAGCACATAGAAAAAGAAACAGGCCTGAGAGGCATTTGCAAGTTTAAGGTAATAGGGCTCCATAAAGAGGAAACTGCAAGAGAAGGGAAAAAGTCCCCGTCCATGTTGTCTGTTTCAAGAAACTTAGTGCCTTGAGGTTACACAACATAATAATGGCCAAGATAATTTTTAGCGAAATAAAATGTTAAACCATGAACGTACATGTAAAATTACACTCAGGAATATAATTGAGGTTTCATGGTATGAAAATTAAATGACTTATGAACTTAAAAAAAAAAAAAGAAAAATTATCCAGAGCACACAGAACAAAGAGGGGCCATGAAGTTTTGACACCCCAGTAGGGATTTGCATGCTCTGAGAAGCTTAGGTTCCATTTGTGTAAAGGAAAGCACAAACACAAAAAAACCGCAATAGAAAGTGTACTTGGTGCCATACAAGGAATGGTTTTTAATGGGCAGGAAGGAAAGCAAAGACAGACCCTTGCAAAGGTGAGGTATGGGTCAGTGAGAAAGATGATGGTGGTTTCATCTACAGTTGGTGGTATTGAAGATGGAGAGAAAGGGAATAAAATTTGTTACTCAATTGGGTATGAGAGATGTAGGAAAGAATCTAGATTCATAGGTTTAGGAGTTGAGCAAAATGAGGCCACCGCTTATTCAAATGGGGGTGCCAAGAAAAGTCAGGTGTGTAGGGACTAGGAGGGGTGGAACTGAGATAATTTTATGTTTTGGATACATTAAATGTAAGAGTCCTTTTAAACACCGCACTGGAAATGCCAAGTAGGTATTTTGGAAATGTTTAGCACATTGTCGCATAGTCTTTAAAGCCATGCATGGCAATACTATTGCTTAAATAATAATGTGTGTAGAAAAGAGGAGAAATCTCAGAATAAAATTTGGGAGACTCTAATATTTAGAGTTTGGTAAGACTGGTTTGATAAAAGTCTTCTAAGAGACTAAAAGGAGTATATAGGAGGAAATTAAAAAGGAAAGGAAATTTTCACAGCAAAATGTAATCTTTCGGAAGGCAAGATCTTTTCAAGTAAGAGACGGTACTGAAAGTCTGAGAAACAAGACAACTAACAAAAGGCAGTGATATGAGTAGCAGGGAGATAATGGAACTTGATGATAGGGTTTCTGTAAAATGCAAAGTTCAGCAACTGGATCAGAGATGAATGAAGAGATAACTAAAAAAAAAAAGAAATGAACATCATCTGTGTGTGGACAAATTGTTCTGTAAGGGGAAAAGGGAAATAGGTTGATTGTGAAAAGGGATGTAGGGTCAGGGGTACTTTAATGCAGCAGCAGGTGGAGCATGTTTGACATACTGAAGGCAGTGCCCCAGGAGAGGAAAAATAATGGAGGAAGCAAAATGAGGACTGGTAGATGGCCACCTTCCTGTCCTTGGAACACACAGATCCTAGACGACTTTCAAGTCACCTTTTCATCCAATTTTAACCTTTTCTTGGTAATAAAAGTGTATGTGTGTTCACATGCACACACACACGCACACTTACACACACATATATTAATATTCATTGCAACAAAGCTTTTGATTGATCTCCTCCTTGTTTTGTAATTGGCTTGGCCACAATTGATTGACTATTTTTATTACAAAGGTTTGTACAAATCTCTCCAGAGGAAGCATATCAGAAAGTCAGGAAAGTGAAAAACATCTGGACATGCTCTGGGTAATAGACTATGCAGTATACACAGAGGACATTTAAAAGAAAGGTCTTTATATCATCTAAAATATATTGTAACATTTTAACTAATTATTTGATTTAAGATTTACATATTTTAATTGAACTAACAGTCCTTTTGGTGCAGGTGAATCAATGTTTTACATTTTACTCATGCAATATTATATAGTTTTTAGATGACGGAAGATAAGCAAGAGCTTGAGCATAAAACCCGTCTGTTGTGATCAGTTGATGATGAGATGATCAGGGAAGGCCTCCTGTTTAGGACTGTACACAAATGGACCAAAGAACAGCCGTTAGACTTGACTGTCCCGGTTTGCAGATTCCAAAGCCCCCATGTGAAGTAAAAACTCCATTTACTTTTCCAGTTTGGGTTTGTGTGAGTTTTTTCACAGCTGCTTAAATCTCTGGAAGCCTCACTGGCAAATGCACACTTAATCATTGAGTCAAATAATTAGTCTGAGCATTAAAATAAATGATTAGGTTCTTTAAAAAAAAAGTGAAAACATAAATAAATAAACCCAAATAATCAGGTTCTATTCTTCCTGAATGCCTGGTGTGCTGAATGATCCATTCTCTACTGTATAATAAGATGTGTGGGAGAGAGAAAAACAGCAAGCACGAACAATGCAAACCTTAAAACAAAAAAAAATCCAGTGCCTGATGGTAATAGAAATAACAATCATCTAACAACATTAAACTGCTTACCACACCCTTTTAGTAGTAGTTTCAAGAACCAAAACAAGTTATAAAATGTAGACTGAATAGAAGCAAATCCAAGACATGGTATTATGAATTATGTAGGTGCATCTGGGGTGCTGTGCCCACCTGTCAGCTGTTGTTTCTGTACGTTTTATGTATGCATTTCTTAAAAGATTTGCAGAAAGAGTGTAGTACGATTTTATCTGCACATGTTCTCATTAAGGACAAAAATTTGAAATTTTAGTTAGCCTAAATCATATTTGCAAATCTGAATAATCGAATAAAAGTATGGCCTTGTGAAAAGTTTACAATATTAGGGTGATTTAGGACTTAAAGACTTAATGGGTTTGACAGTAGAATACATTCTTCATGTAGAAACATTAAGTGCTTATATAATGACATTGTAAAACTAGCATCAGCATGGAGGAAAGTTGTAAAGAATATCAAATTCTCTATATGCACTTATGTATTTAACCACTGATGCAAGTTCTATCCAGCTGTTTGCTGGCCCTCCAAATATGTCCACATCCCAATCTCTGGAATCTGGAATACATTAGCTTATATGACAACAAAGACATTCCAGAAGTGATGAATTATCTTGAGATGAGGGGTTATCCTGGATTGTAGGTGTGAACCTGGTATAATCACAAGGGTCTTTATGAAAGGGAGGCAGTGAGGTTAAGAGTCAGGAATGAATATGTAATGATGTTGTGCTGACTTTGAAAGTGGAGGACGGCACCATGAGGTGAGGAAGGCAGGTGGCCTCTGGAAGCCGGCAAAGTGAAGGAATCAGATGCTTCCCTAGAGCCTCCAGAATGACCCAGCCAGGCTGACGCCTTGGCTTTAGCCCAGTGAGGTTGATTTGGGACTTCTGATTGCCAGAAATCTGAACTAAGCTGTTTTACACCTCTAAATTTTGGTAGTTCGTTGCAGCAGTAGTAGGAAATTAATAAAGTTACCATGATCAAGTCCCCACCACAACTATCATGACCCAGCTTCTCATACTTGTCCCCAAAAGGATGCTGATTATGTTGCTCAGTGATTTTATGCCAAGGAAGATACAACTGGACTCATTATGAACTTTTGCATTCAGGGATTATTAGCAAAGGCTTTCAAACACTATAGCAGATATTGTCTTTGCAAAAAAAAAAAAAAAAGATGAATCTTCATTTTCCATAATGAGACTATTATATTGCTTATATTTATAAAACAATACTTTTTTTTTTTTTTTTTTTTTTTTTTGGTGAGACGGAGTCTCGCTCTGTTACCCAGGCTGGAATGCAGTGGCTCGATCTCCCCTCACTGCAAGCTCCGCCTCCTGGGTTCACCCCATTCTCCTGCCTCAGCATCCCCAGAAGCTGGGACTACAGGGACCCGCCACTAAGCATGGCTAATTTTTTTGTATTTTTAGTAGAGACGGGGTTTCACCATGTTAGCCAGAATGGTCTCCATCTTCTGACCTTGTGATCCGCCCACCTTGGCCTCCAAAAGTGCTGGGAATACAGGTGCGAGCCACCGTGTCTGGCCAAAACAATACCATTTTTGAACCTAAAATTCTTTGCCCTCTTTGATTATCACGGTGGGACTCTTAAGGGTGCTGTGTGCTACCCCCAAATCCAGGTCATCTCTGGAAAAGGGGGAGGACAAGGGACCAGAGAATTTCAAGATATTGTGGACATTTGAGTATACAAAGAAAAACTGTTCCTCCTTTGTTGTACCTTGAGATCAAGAAGCAAACAACGACTCATTCATTCATGGAAATGAGCGACAAAGCATGTCATATCACAAACCTTCATGTGATAATTAATGTTACTATGAGCGTCCATGTTCTTCAGTGCTGACATGTATACTAACATTTTAAGATAAACTAATGATAGTTATGATAAAAAAGTTATTTAAGACATTTCAGAGACTAGTAAATGTGATTCTAAGTAATACTCAAATCATATTTTTGCTGACAAGAACCATCAAATTATTGTGTGATATTATGAAAATGCCAGGGAGAGAAATGTTGTTGTATACATCTCTTGTATTTCCAGATTAAGAAAGGTACAAAAGATAATGACATCTGCAATAGACTCTGCGTTCCTTCCCCCTTCTAAGATAAAATGTTCTTTCTGTTTTAAACACACTTCCTGTGTGAAAGATTGGTTCATGCGCATGAGAGCAGAGTTTTTTCACCGTTCACGCATGAGAAGAATGTACGAAGAAAGACAAAGCATCAAAATGTTCTTCCTAAAAATAGTGCTAGAAAGGGAACTGATTCTTTCTTAGATTATGTCAGTGATGCGTTTCTCCAGAATAAAAATATCAAACACATAACTATATACATTCCAAATTACATGTATATAAATGGGGTAACAAGTCAAAGGTCTCATAGGCAGAGTTTCTAATAAGCTTGGAAAATTAACCCGAGATAAATTCCATGTTTGCTCAATTTAGTATAATAAACTGTTAGTGGTTATGTGAGTTTTTGAGGATGACTTTGAATACCAAAAAATACAGACACGTGGCGGGGCACGGTGGCACACACCTGTAATCATAGCATTTTGGGAGGCCAAGGCAGGCGGATTACCTGAGGTCAGGCGTTCGAGACCAACCTGGCCAATATGGTGAAACCCTGTCTCTACTAAAAATACAAAAATTAGTCGGGCTTGGTGGCACACGCCTGTAATCCCAGCTACTTGGGAGACTGAGGCAGGAGAATTGCTTGAGCCCAGCAGGCGGAGGTTGCAGTGACCCGAGATTGTGCCACTGCACTCCAGCCTGGACGACAGAGCGAGACTCTGTCTCAAAATAAATAATAAATAAATAAATGTATAAAGTTACACATATTTTTAAATATTAATATATAATATTCGAATGGGGAATGTCAGGGATTCAGATACATTTATAAAGTGAGGCATGGGATATTTTGAAATACCAGGAACTATCCCTTTCCACAGTGTGCTTTGCTGCTCTATTTCACCCAGGATGTGGCTGACCACACCTGCAATATCTTTTGCCTTGGAGAAGGTATGATGCGGGACAAATTCTTGGTCTTTAAAGGCATTACGGCAAAAACATTTTTGCTGGGAGTAATATAGATTTGAAAGAAAGTTATTAGTCCAACGTCAAAGCCATATTTTCTTCAGACTGGGAAAGCTACTGAAAGTGCAGGGCAGGAAGAGGGCATAGAACACAATGGAACCCTTAAGGGTGATGTATGCTACTGGTGAATCCAGGCCATTTCTGGAAAAGGGGAAGGATAGGGGACCACAGAATTCCCAGATATTGCGGCGATCTGAGTGTATAAAGGATAACTGTTCTCCTTATAGCCTGGGAAATTTCAGTGGTTTTGTTTGCCATTGAGGCAGAAGAAAAGGGCGTTTGGACAAACAGAAGTATCATAACCCGCAGCAGTCCAGCCACCCAGACAGACCCGACCCGGGAGTGTCAGGGCCATCTTTTCTTGCGAGTGGGCTGTGGCTTGGAGGCAGCACAGTCAGCCTGGAGAGATCTCACAGCTGAGAAGAGGAGGGGGTGGGTCTGCAGGCAAGGATGTGACGTGCTTATGCCTCGACTCAGCTGTAACAACAAACACACCTATGGTTTTAGTCTAGGAGAGAGGATGAAAAAGCAACTTTTCATCAAAGAACAGCCTGGCTAGTTTGACTTCATAATGTTTCTGTTTTTGAGACGGAGTCTCGCTCGGTGGCCCAGGCTGGAGTGCGGTGGCGCCATCTCCGCTCACTGCGAGCTCCGCCTCCCGGGTTCCCGCCCTTCTCCTGCCTCAGCCTCCCGAGTAGCTGGGCCTACAGGCGCCCGCCACTAAGCGTGGCTAATTTTTTTATATTTTTAGTAGAGATTGGATTTCACCGTGTTAGCCAGGATGGTCTCCATCTCCTGACATTGTGATCCGCCCACCTCGGCCTCCCAGAGTGTTGGGATTACAGGTGTGAGCCACAGGGCCCGGCCCGTGTTTTTTTTTTTTTTTTTTTTTTTAATTGTAAAACTCTTAAAATACTGCTAATCTTGCATATTTTTAAAAGGACATCTTCAACTGTTTTAAAATTACAGAATTCCTTGTGAATTACAATGGGCAGAACGTTGTGTCGTAAAGAAACTCTGCTGCTGAAGGGGAGATAGAATTTCCTCAGGCTCCGCAGACATCAGTGCTACAATGGGAAGCTTTATAGACAAAGACGGACTAAGGAAGTTGGGTAAGTTCCTAGAATAAACTAAAGAAAGACTTCTCATCTCAAAATCAAACTTATGAAGGCCAAGAAAATATAGAGCTGTTTAGCCCAGATAAGAAATAGAAGGACACTTTTAACAGTTATTATTAAATACCATTTCTTATTTGCACATAATGGTTTTAACACTGTTGAGAGTATTTGAGAAAATTTTAAAAACTAGTTTAAGACAGAAGCTGATGATTTTACAGAAAATGCATTTTATTAAACATTAGAAAATAATTTGAAAGTGCTTTTTGGTGGCGTGCTGTGGCTCACACCTGTAATCCCAGCACTTTGGGAGGCCGAGGTGGGTGCATCACCTGCGATCAGGAGTTCGAGACCAGCCTGGTCAACATGGTGAAACCCCGTCTCTACTAAAAATACAAAAATTTGCCGGGTGTGAGGGTGCACACCTGTAATTCCAGCTACTCGGGAGACTGAGGCAGGAAAATCATTTGAACACAGGAGGCAGAGGTTGCAGTGAGCCAAGATCGTACCACTGCACTCCAGCCTGGGTGACAAAGCGAGACTCTCTCTTAAAAAAATATATAGATAGATAGATAGATAGATAGATAGATAGATAGATAGATAGATATAGATATAGATATATTTAAAATATATATGTATAAATATATACATATATATTTTGGGGGACATCTTTAGAAACATTAAATTTATGCATGGGATGATTAAAAGCATTTTATGTATTACTGGATCAGCTAGAAAGATAATATTTTTCTTATTTTTACCAAAGCATTTTCACACAAACGGAAATTTTCAGTCACTCATCAGTTATAGAAATAAAAAATTATATATATGCATATATATGTTTGTACAAATATACAACATATATATACACATAGTAATATGTATCTATGTATATTTTTATATGTGTGTTTGTGTGTATGTGCATGTATAAAATACCACATTATAACTGTTTTCAGACACTTAGAAATTGTTTTTATAAAGAAATGAACCCACACAGATATTGAAAATTTATCCAATCTCTGTCAACATAATTATCTTATTTTCATTAAAACCTAAGGCTGAGTTTACTCAAAGAAATGATCCAGTTCTGTGATTCTCCCTCAGACCCAGCAGCCAGAACACCAAACTTGACACTTATAGAAAAATGAAAATGTTTGCTCTAATTTTTTTTTTTTTGAGACAGTGTCTCATTCTGTTGCCCAAGCTGAGTGCAGTGGCGCAATCACAGCTCACTACAGCCTCAACCTCCCAGGCTCAAGCAATTCTCCTTCCTCAGCCTCCTGAGTAGCCTGGACTACAGATGCGCACTCAGCTAATCTTTTATTTTTTGTAGAGACAGGGATCTCACTGTGTTGCCCAGTCTGGTGCTGAACTCCTGGACTCAACCAATCTTCCCGCCTCAGCCTCCCAAAATCCTGGGATTACAGGTGTGGGCCGCCATGTCCAGCCCTGGCTCCAACTTTCAGTGTTTAAGTTTCCAGAGAGGCGTCATAATGGAGAGAGGGTTTTCTGTTTCTTGGAAAGTCTTTCATAGTTGCCCAAGTAAGTAAAACAATGGCTTCTGAGAGATAGAAAATGCATAAATAAATAAATATATAAATAAATAAATAAACCTGAAGGCTACACATTGGAAAGTTGTAGAAAAAGAGCATGGAATCAATTTAGGGCATGGGGTGGGTCTATTCAGTAGATTAACCACGTCTTTCCTGAGATGAGTGAAGCTACCCTGTTCTTAAATGTCATCAATATTCTAATGACTTGGAAAAGTGTCACTCAGCAACAACTGCTTCATGGCAATCCAGATGAGTGCATCCAACTGAAAACTCAGATTCTTCACCTGGATATCAAACATGTCATTTTTAAAACTGACGTGTCAGAAACTCACTCTTCTCCTGCCATGCCTATGACCACTCTATGTTTTGCAGTATCCCTCCTATCCCCAATTTGTTGTTGTTTTTGAAATGCCATCAATTATTTCTTTAAAATGTACGTGGAAGTTTGCAACTTCTCACTGCCTGTACAACTATTGCCTTCTTTTAGGTTAGTGGTTCTCAAATTTTTGGCCCTGTGACCCCCATCCCTTTATAGGGTTAAACATCATAGTATCAGCAGGCCTGAAGAGCTTTACATCTATTGATATTTACCAGTTCCGGAATTAAAACCGAAAAACTTTAAAAATATGTAGATAAAATATGTATTTTAAATTCATTTACATAGCAATAAATTGTATGCATGTTAATATACACTGTTTCATAAACAACTGTAAGTTATCCTTTTTTCAAGTAACATTGTTTTACATTTTTGAAATTTTCTTTAATGACTAGCTTATAAAAGACACTGGATTCCCACATTTGCTTCTGCATTAAACATTTTTGCAGTTTATTATTTTGGTTGAAGTAGCAGAGAAAATCTGGCCTTCCACAGAAAGGTAGTTGAAAAAGGAAAGAGTATTTAATGAGCTTTTTCAGATAAATATGGATTATTTTTATTTGCCACTCTACTAAAACTGTCAAGTGGCAGTTTCTTAAAGAGTATTTGCAATGTGAAATGCATAATTATGTCAAAGAACTTGTTTATCTGTTATGCTAAAATCCATTGATACATCTGAAATTTTGAAAATCTTTTACCCACACAAAGCATTATAACCATACAAATGGGTCATTTAGGAAAATGCTGGTCTACTGAATCATGCAAATCTTTCAAGAGTTGCCAATTCTAATCACATGATATTAAATAAATGTGCTTATTAATATTGTCACAAATCTCATGTGAAAGTTCTTTTAAGTAATGGAAGCTATTTATTTCACTATGGCAAAAATAAGTTTTCCAAATTGTATTTCTTTAAAGTCATATATATATATATATAGATATATGTATATATGTCATATGCATGCATTATGCATGCATTACAAATATTTTAGAGACTTACTTTTTCATTTTTTCAGATACATCTGACAGACACATAAGTCTGAATAACTATTGTTTTTCTATCAATGCTTTTCTGATTGAAAATAGTATCGAGTGAAAAAAGCAACTATTTAGACTTGAAACTCAGCCACAGATGTACTTTTTCTGAGGACAGCCACTGGGTTTCAGCCCAGGAATTTGGGGCTACAGTAAACCATGCTAGCGCCACTGCACTAAAGACTAGGTGACAGAGAAAGACTGTCTCAAAAAAAAAGAAATATAGGCAGCTGTGTTTTACTTTTTATTGAAAAGCTGATGTTTTGCACAAAGGTGCTAAATCAATGGTACTAAACTGATACGAACAGATCAAATTGTATTTTCATCTTACATGAATTAGGGTTAATATATATAATACCATTTATACAGGATTGAAATAAGCTTGTATTACATACTTGTGTGAATGGGTGTCTCAAAAACTTCTTTGACTTCTAAATTAGCTTTATTTTTACTGTTCTTGTTACCAGAGATATTAAAATGTTCTATACTCCATTTCACCTACAATATGTGGCATAACGGAAAGATGAAGTAATTTAATAAAATGGAAATACTGATTATGGCACAAAGGGACCCCAGAGTGGTTATTAGAGGGAGATACTCACAGCCTATTCAGACAAGGAAGAACAGGAAGCCTGAATATCAATGAGCTGGGGACTAATGGATGATGTGAACAGTCTGACTAATTTATAATGAGTTTTCAGTGTTCACATCTGTCAGAACCGGTTCTTGTGTTAACAATGCTACTATGTTTGGAAACCCTGGATTATCTTTCTTATACTGACTTTCACCCACTGTCAGCTCTTTCCGGGGATACCAAGAGTCAAATCACGGTTCTCAAAGTGAAAAAGTTTTACTTATTCTTCTATTCTCTATTTTTTGCCCATGAACTATTTATGTGATACAACAGTGAGTGAATGATTTGTGCTTCCATCATTGGACTTCAGGTTATTTGAATTTTGAAGCTTAAAGGCCACTCTCATGTTTTTTAACATTTCTCTGAAATCTGAAAGTACACATTGAAACATTCCCGTAATCACTTAAAAAAATACAAGATGCAATTAATTTCTTTAAATAGGGCTAAGCGCTTCCCAGAAAGGAACAGAAAATGTAACAACAGGAGAAATGTTATCCAGAACATGTAATTACTTTCTTTAAAGTATTTGTAAATAGTCTATTATATTTTAAGTAGGCAGTTAGCAGAGAATCAAGATATTTTTGGTGGCTGATAATTTTTAGGTTGATTTTCTTATTGCATGCCCCAGTTCAGGATCTCCATATAAATACTTACTGAAAAGTGATTCAGTTATTTCAATATTATTATAGTATACCAATATAGCTATGTATAAGTACAGAATTGTATAAAGGTTTACTTTTCCTCATTTATGTACTGATTTCATCTCATTCAAGGTATTGCTTCTTTAAAAAGACTGCCAAACATTGGTGAAATGGAAAATCATTGCGATTTTATCTCTCAATAGTTGAAAATGTTTTTTAAGTGAGGTATATCTTTTTGCATCAGAGATTATTGAGATTTTTTTCCCCAACCCCTTAAAAAATTTTTAAAACCATAACAAATCCTGTCTGTTAAACTAAATCTGTTAGAGATTAATTTCTTGGAACCATGTTATCCAGCTTACTTTGCCCATTTCTTCTTTCTTTCTTTCTTTTTTTTTTTTTTTTTTTTGTTTGTTTGTTTTGCTTTTTGAGATGGAGTCTCTCTCTGTCACCCAGGCTGGAGTGCAGTGGCACTATCTTGGCTCACTGCACCCTCCTCCTCTCCGGTTCAAGCAACTCTCCTACCTTGGCTTTAACTGGAGCTACAGTAACTTGTTTTCCCAATTGCCTTCATCACTGGTCCCCTTCCCCACCCCTCCAATCCCTTTCTCTCTTCCATGGTTGGCTTGTGTCTGTTTGGGTATTTGACATTTTGGCCTTTCCATTAGTCCTTTATGCATTAATTCCTGCCTATTGAAGTGTTATTTATCTTGCCTTGTGGCATTATTCTGACTTCTGTGGTTAGCTTTATAGATATTGTAAAAAATATATATTTTATATTTCTGTAACTATGTTAGGTGCTTTCTCATTCTTTTAGTATGTATTATACCATTAAATATTGAGTTTTCTGTTTCATAGTGGTTTGGATATGAGTTTAAAGAACTGAAGGTAGGTTTGGAGGGCAGACTATAATGCTCACTGTGCTACTCCCAAACATAGCACTTGGCTCTTTAATAGCTTTTCTTTCAAAATCTACCAAGGAGCTGTTTTCATAAACTGTCTGATTGATGTGAGTTTAGCTCGATTGGGTTTGTGCCTATAAAATAATATTACTACGTTCACAGTTGCAGGTTTATAAATAATGTTGCCTTTGTTTGTAGCCTGGCTTCTAAATAATTAGGAGTGAATATAAGAATTTGAATGATTCCTCAATCCAATTTTATTCATAGGGTTTTGTTGTGAGAGTAATAGTTCTAATCTTTCATTTTAACACGAGATTTATTACTCTTAATCAATGACATAATTATCAAGGCAGTGACGCTGGAAGTCTCAGCAGGGATGAAACCCAGCCCTTGGTGTCTTCAGTCTGGAAGTGTTCTTGGCTAACACCCCTCCCACACTCATCTGCAATCTGTTGTGCAGCTGTTGAAAAGGAGCTCAAAAGATGGTGATGTGATGCTTGGCTGACACATAGATCTGTAGTTCTTGATCCTGATAATTGCAGCATTATCTTTCAGTCAGTTTTACTCTTTATGTCCAACTGTCACTCGAAATCATGTCTGATCTTGCCCCTCGTCACTTTGGTCAGAACAAAGGTGGGGTTTGTCTTATTTTTAAATTACCATTGTAGTCATAGCAATGCCCTCCTCTGCTCAAAACTGCAGCACAGTTACGTCCTACTATTTTCTGTGCATTGGTCCATGGAGTCTAATCTGTCTCCTGGAGGCCCCAAGCCACTCCAGTACCCCCTCAGGACATCAGGACCTCTTGGATTCTCTCTAGTACAGGCAGTGATGCCTCTTGACTTTCACTGCTGCTGCACGATGCTGGTGTGATATGAACAGCAGTCAGCTACTCCCTCTCCAAAATCTCACCAGAGAAAAACGGGAAGTTGTCAGTGGCCTTCGAGTACTAATTTTGTCTAGTAGGGTTACTATTTCTTATTGGCCCATTTTGGCCCAAGATGCCTAGGACGTAAATCCCACTTCAGAGGGTCAGATCGCTTGGCTTCATCTGTGACTGTTCATCCTTTCTCTCCTTCAGCAGAGAGACTGTGTGATCTCTTATCCCAGTTGGTTAGTAAGAGGCACAGGGGAGCGGCAGGGCCATGGCTTCCCTCCCCTGAGCCAGAGGATTCCAAAGTCCACATGGAAAGGGAAAAGTTTGGAGAGTAAAGCAGATGGATTGAAAAAATGATGACATCCTCATGCACTCTTCCTCCCGCCTCCGTGCTCCACTGGCACGTGCTGCACTAACAGGCAAGGGCAGAACGGAGAGTCACTTACTGTCTGGACTTCAGCACAAGGGGAACATCTACAATCGCTTCTTGCCATTGCGAAGGCTCATTGGTGTGACAGGGAGCCAAGGACTTAAGAGAACACAAGTTACACTGTTTCAAGCAGTCAGCGCATCCCTCTTCTTTTAATCTTATGGTGAAACATTTCCTCAATTTATTTATGAAAATAACCAGGAAAATTTTTCTAATTACAAAAGCAGAATAGATGCATCAGACTCACACACACACACACATACACACACACACACACACATCTCCTACTAACCTATTTTAAATGAATAAAGCATATATTCCTTAACATAGGGAAAGTTTTTTATGAACTTAGGTATCTAAATTCTAAGGATGTAAACAAAATATGTAAATGTCTAATTTTAAGATTCATTCACTTTGTTACAGATATTTAATTAACATATTACATAAATGGCATATTAATTTAGATATATAGCATATGTCCACTCTTATGTAAAATAACTTTATTCAGCTATTCACACGTATCTATGGCATCAGAGTGAGTAATCTAACACATTTATTCCAAAAGTACATTTTCTTCTATTTCATCTAACTTGCTTCACTTGCAGTACTTTTCAATTTGTGACTGATGTTGTCACTGGATATTTTAACATCCGGATACAATACCCATTAGGAGAGTAGGTGTGTACACAATGTAACCACTTACCATTCTGTCTTCTTAAACAATCTTTAACATTTTTCAAGAGCTATGTCATATCAGGAATAAAAATAAATAAATCTAGATTAAGTGTCTTTGTTTCCTTTTTAACCCGCTGTGTTAGGAGTTCTATAGGAACAGCTAAAATGACCATCCACTGATGTCATTACAAACTGTATCTTTTCCAAAACAAATGAGATATATCACATATATTCAAAACCGAGAAAACTTGAAAACATTCTATGGACTTTTGGTCCTGAGGGATAATTTGAGAAATGATAGCCAACATTCTGTTAGTTTCCCAGACAGCAGCCATGACAAAGTACAAGAGACAGAGAGACTTAACCACTATCTTGGAGCCGAGAAGTACAAGACCAAGGTATCTTCAGGATGGGTTTCTTCTGAGGCTTCTCTTCTTTGCTGGTAGAGGCCCATCTTCTCCCCATGTGCTCGCCTGGTGTTCCCTCTGTGTGTGTCTGTGGCCTAATCTCCACACCCTATAGGGACACCAGTCACTTTGGATTATGGCCCACCCATATGACCTCATTTCACATTAATGACTTGTTTAAAGACCCTATCGCCAAATATGATCACATTCTGAGTTATTGGGTTTAGGGCTTCAACATGGGACTTTGGAGGACACTACTCAGTCCATGACGTGGAGTAATTACTATAAACTATCAAATACTAATATTATATGAAAGAAAGAGCTTAAATTTATATATGAATGCAAACTAATGAATAATATTACAATAAACGTAGTGCCAATTTAAGTTTGCGGAAGAGTGAAAACCTTAAAATGTGTTGCTTTAAGACATACCTTTTTTATAATAATCACACTATATCTCAATTTGGAAAAATTGGAGTTTTACATCCTAGAGCTTCTAATCTTCTAATTTGAGTACCCACCTTTCAAGAAAAAAAAAAGGGAAAAGAGAAAATAATTTATCCCAAATTTAAGAAAACTTTTTTGTTTTAGCATATGTCAACCGTATTGCCAGAAATGTTTAAGTCCCTACTTTGATTACTGAGTTACGTAAATATTTTAGTAAGCCATATTTAAATAAATTCCTTTACTAAAGATCATTGTAGAATGTATATTTTAGTTCACATGAAAAGTATGAGCAAAAATGTCATAGTAAAACAAAAAATGAGATTAGAAGTTAATATAGAAGCAAAGCTGACATATGTGACTATTATTTATCTAGGAAAAAATTTCTTTAAAATACATTAATTAACAGAATCTTTCTGGAACTCATCAATAACCCATGAAAAACAGATTCATGGGCAACGAAAAATAAATTGTAAGCAAGTTTAATTTGAATATATTAATAAAAATTAAGCCAAATATAAAAGTATAACTTCACAGTATTTTTCTATACATTCTCCATGATGTGTCAATACTTCTTCCACAATACAATTTGAGCAGTAGGAATAAAATCATAATAGCAAATACCATTATTCTGAATATGATGCTTGCAATTCCTATTTTTTCCATTATCTTATTACGAAAAATTTCTAACATACATAAACATTAAAACAATTTTATCACTAATAACACTTGCTATAGTTCAAATATTTGACTCTGTAAACCTCGCGTTGAAATTTGATACCGGATGTTGGCAGTGGGACCTAATGGATGGTGTTTGGGTCGTGGAGCAGATTCCCCATGAATGGTGGGTGCCATCCTCATTGTGGTGACTGAGTGCTCCCTCTAGTCATTCTCACCAGAGCTGGTTGTTAAAAAGAGCCTGGCACCTCCTCCCTGGCATCCCATCCTCCCTGCTTTCTGTCTCACCATGTAATCTCTGTACACATCAGCTTCTCTTCACCCTCCACCATCAGTGGAAGCAACCTGAAGCCCTCAGGAGAAGCATATGCTGATGCCACGCTACTTGTGCAGCCTGTAGAACTGTGACCAAAATAATACACTTTGCAAAAAGGAAAAAAAAGCCGATGCAGCCCTACTTGGATATTCTGTGTAGCATGGGACAAAAAATTACTATGTTAAAAGGACAGAAAACCACATGTGGTATCAGTTTATTTCCTTTTTAATATTCCATTATTTTGACATATTAAAATATGTCTAATTTGACATATGTCAATGTAAATGGAAGTAAGAATTTCCAAAAAAAAAAACGAGAGAGAGTGAGAGAAAGAATAAGGGTAGGCATGTCATTGAAGGTAATTATAAGCTTGTATGTTTACTAAACTCTTTCAGTAATTTTTGAAATAATATACCAGGGTAAAATCTGTATGCTGATAAGAAGAAAAATCATGGAAGCAGTATGGGTGGAATATTTTATTGATAGAGGAGATTATTCTCCACAGGACAATTTAATGCATCAAACTCTCAGGAAATAATAAAGAAGTCTAAAATGTATACTTTATATATTTAAAATATTTAATAAGTCTTGTCATTCCACAGATGCAATAAATAGTGAACACAATAGTTTATGAGAAGTAAATTAAGTGTTCTAAAATATATGATTGCCAAAAGACTTTCAGATATTTCAAATATAGAAAAATATATTCCATGGCTATTTCTAGATGCTTATGAAAAAGAAAAAGAGGAAAAATATATTACAAAAATAAAGATAGGTCAAATAGTATAAAGAAATAAGGCAACTTAGTTTAGATGTTTATGAATATCAAAACAACTATTTTGCTCTAATATTCTAGTAGTTTAGCTTTAAAGAATATATTAAAAATTTTTTACAAGCATGCAAATATTTCCAGATTTCTTTTCATATTCAACAGTAACTATCAATTTCCAGAAAATGTAAGACATTATCTTGTTTGCTGTGTAGCTATGTAGTGACTGTGACAGTGGTTACATAACTCTGTGTTACACAACTCAACTTTATACATAAATAAAGATGAGTAAATTGAGGAACAGAAACCTAGTTATCAGTGACTGCCCTTCTGTAAGATTACATTTGTATGCACTGACATTACCTTTATAGGTTCCAACATGTTATTGATATAGTCACACTATTCCAAGGAAAACAAATAAAAAAGTTATGTGCACTTTAATTCTGATCTCCTTACAGAGAATAGGGAAATAGGTCGCTCACTAGTATGCATCAATATAAAATATACACTCAAAATATTCTTTAAAGGCCATGTCACTTCTAAAACGTGTCATTTTAATTGGAGCTCTGTATTTCAAATTCTCTCTACTAATTTTCTTTTTGTGCTATTAATACAAAAACCAATGTATTAGTAGCAATCATACTTTTTGGAATTTAAACTAACATACACACATATTAGTTTATTTAATTATTTAATATCTATTAGCTTAAAAATGTATATATATAGAGAGAGATTGTGAAGATACATGCTGTTCTAAGAATGTACAAGTTGGAACGTGGGATGGCGAAATCCTTGCTGCCACAGGAGAAACCAGAGCCAGATTTGGAAGGAAGAAGCGTATTATACTCACGGGTCCCAGAGAGGAGGTTGCCACCTGCCACCCAAAGTTACAGTGTAAAACACCAGGGTAGGCAGGAGGCAGAAAATAGGAGTAGGGAGAGAGCTTAGGCCATGGCTTCTATTGGGGTTTCCATAGAAAGGCACGACAGGGCAGGATAAGTATTTCATGATTGTCTGGTTTGAATGATTTTGGTGGGCTTTGGGATATATAGTGGTCTCTAGTTGCCTGGTAAGTGTCCGCAGGATGACCAAGGCAGAGGAATATTCACTTTAAGGCGTATGCACCAGGTAAAAGAGGTGTGTTGGGTAAGGGGTGCAGGATTGGTTAGTTTGCATCTGAAAGGCATGCTTCAGCTGGGCGAGCCCCTTGCCACCTCTAAGTATGAACTAGCCCCAGGAGAGGCAGTCTCTCCCCAGATAGAAAGTGTTTTTTTTTTTTTTTTAAAGCTATCTAAGCATCATAAAGTATAGATAAATAAGTATATATATATATATATATATGTATGTATGTGTGTATATATATCTACATTACACACGCATATGGTCACAATGTTGATAATATAAAACAACTGTAAACAAATCAAATGCCAAATACTAAGGGACTGCTTGAAAATATTGTCTTCACCGAAATAATGCAGTATATAAAAAATTAGTGATTATTCAAAGTCTAATAGTTTCTATTTCTGTCATTGCATTTATTGTTTTAGTATTTGTTTTAGTATCAGTAAAAATGATAATGTTCATCTGAAAAATATTTGCAACAATAGCCAACAAAATCTTGAAAACAGAAGAATAATGCAAAAGCTTGCTATTCCATGCGGCAAAATATAATCAAGTGCTTCTTGATTAAACAAGAGAATACTAGACAGAAATGGAATAACAGATGAGTCCAATAGGGAATCTAAGAAATACAGCAACAACAAGCAATCATAGAATCTGCAGGTAACATGCTAGTTTCTGGAGTTAAAGAATGAGCAAGTATAGACACAGCTCTTGTATGCATGGAGTTTTGAGTCTAGTTGGAATGAGGGAAGCCAGATGTGAACCCAGTACTTTCTTATGCAAATATAAATTTCTAATTACTCCATTACTACAAGTAGAATGTAGGAGAGATACACAGTAATAAAATAAACTCTAACATGGAGATTCAACTAATCAGAGAGATATGAGAGGTCTTGATTTAATGTGTAATGAATATCACAAGACTGTATAAAATAACAAAGGGAAAAAAGAGTAATCACGAGAGAGGAAATAGTAAGAACATGAAGTATAGGTCGAGAGAAGCATACAATATGAGAGACGGAAGATGAATGTATAGTTTACATAAGCAATGAGAATGAATGCAAGTTGTGATGGACCATTGGTGGAGTAAAAGGACACCATTCAGGTTGCATCATGTAGATCCTTTTACAGAATATGTATTTATTGGAGAAGACATGGTTATTATTTGAAATTTTTCTGCAAAGCTGAGAATGACAATGAGATTTGTACTTGGAAAATTCCTTATGGCTGCAGAAGGATTTACTGGAGATTATGGAGGTGGAGGTTTTTTTGCAGTAGGATGTGTGAAATGGAACCTAGGTGCTGATGAGGGTTGAATGAGGGAT
The DNA here is from genome assembly GCF_007565055.1 of Rhinopithecus roxellana. NCBI lineage: Eukaryota > Metazoa > Chordata > Mammalia > Primates > Cercopithecidae > Rhinopithecus > Rhinopithecus roxellana. The sequence continues at coordinate 32,905,677 of NC_044569.1, read as the reverse complement.
GGAGGGAATTCTCATACTGAAAGTGACAACTTGGCAAATAATTGGTGCATCTAGTCATTGTCCATGGAAGAAAATGGAAGCCACTGCAGGCATTTGAAACACATGTTTAATATTAAGAATGATTTAAAACATTAAAAGCATTGATGGAGCAGTCCAGAGAAAGATAGGTGCCTGGCATGCTGTGCCACTGGATGGAACCCGTGTGCCACCCCTCACCATGAATACCTGCTGCTCCTGCTGGGATCTGCCCAGCCACTAGGCCAGCACCCAGGTACCAGGGCAGCTGCCCATGCTGCTGAAATCAGCACCAAAGTCCCCTAGTCTGCAGCCACTCCCACTCTGAGGGTGATCAGAGCAGAAACACACATGGTTTCCTCATTCCTCCCACCTCCCAGCACCTGCAGGAACCTCCCATATCAGAGCATATCAGGTCATCTAATATTACATTTGGAGAACACAGTTTGTAGGCTTCCCAATCTCTTGGTATGCAAAGGAGTATGGAAAAACTGGAGAGGAACTGAAAACCCTCAGAAACATGACTAATGTAGGAAACTATGTGTTTTAAGCTGTTAATTTTTAAAAAGCCAAATCCCAGCATTAAATCATACAACAAAATTTCCAAATGGTTCAACTCCTAAATGAAATATAATTTGAGAAAAATATTTTTTTAAATGAAAGAATATATATTTGTATAATCTTGAAATGGGAAACAGGACTTCTAAACATAACTTAAAACATAAAAGTCATAAATGAAAATACAGAGTTTTGAGCCAATATTAATTTAAAAACAAAACACAAAAGTCAGATTGGACACACACAGTTAGAATACATGTAGAATTCTATGTATAATAAGTAAACACATGAAAACATGCGAAGATGAATAAGCAGGGCATTCAGAAGTGAACAAGTACAAAGGGCATGCCAACGTGACTGAAACTTGAAAATATAGTTCATAAAAATTCGATATATTTGTGTTGATTACTAACAATCAAAACTGTTTCCCCAGAAGGAATGGGAAGTTAGGTAGCAGTGAAAATCATCAACTTGGCACTAATCATCATCATAATAAATATATATCTAAATAATTAACAAAACCACATGCTTATAAAATAAAATAATAAATAATATTAATATAGTAAAAATAATAATGAAGAGAGGAGCAACACATGGTCTGTCTTATCCACCCTAAAGCATACGTTTTGGAGGTATCTAACCTGAGCCTGTGTGTTTGAAGGCATCTGGGTCAAGATATTATCTCGCTGCCATTTCTTTCAGCTCGTGCAAAGAAACCACATGGTTTTAAAGCCATATTGTCATTATTGTCACTGGAATTGGCACAGCTTCCTGAAAGGAAATCCTAGAGGGAACGTCGCATTGGATTGGCTTCCTGAGTATTGGATCCTTGTATACCTGAAATGGTCCACCCTCTCCATTGTCGCAGAGTAGTGATTAGCAGAACTCCTTTTCTCAAAATTGCCTCTGTTTCAATGATTAACTACATGTTTATCTACACCATTGAAGTATTAATCATAAAACTGCATGTATTGTTACAGAGCCATGTAGAATGTGATTTTTAGGTATTCACAAATTTTTATATTCTTTTATTCTGACTCCCCCTCCCCCCCACTCACAATGGTATAATTGCCACTTAAAATGAAATTCGATTCCCCTTCACTGGGCAACAATCCATAGATGATCTGATTACCAGCTGCTGCTAAACTGCATCTCTCCTTTTGTCACCTCTCACAGAATGCCAGGCACACTAACTCGATGGTGCCTAGAAGACTCCCTGCAAGCCAAACATGCTTTCCCCCTTATTTCCTCTACCTAAAGAGTGATTTCCCTAGATGTCTGCATGATATTCCCCCTCATTGCATTCTGGTGTCTGTTGCAATACCACCTCAAACAGCATTTCCTTATCTAAAATAACTTGGTCCATCACTCACTATTTATTTAGTAGACATTTTTATAGCACTCATATAATTTAATATCTTAGGTATATACTATGTATGTATGCATTAATTGTTTCTTATTTATAATAGTCTTTGAAGGCAGAATATTTGCTTACTTTAATTACATAGAACATCATATAGAGCAAGACACATATAAGTCCATAATAAACACATATTAAATCAATGAATGTAGACATCAGCATTAAACAAATTACAAGGATATTATATACCTATGTATTTGGGATGATGGGCATTGGGGTGATCTTATTTTCTTTTTGTTTACTTGTATTTTACATTTGTTTTGGCAATAATTGTTAGTCATAAAAAAAGAGGAAAGAAAGGGGAAGAAAAAAATGTCATTGTAAAACCAAGCTGTTAGAAATAACTACTGTTTGTAGAGTACTAGAATTTGCTAGGCACAGTTCTAACTGCTAAATATTTAGTAACTCATGTCACCTCCACAACCTTGTGAGACACAAATTGTTACTATGCCCATTTCATAAATGAGGAAATGGATTCACAGAAAGAATAAGTTGTTTGTTCAGTTACTAAGAGGGTAATCAGGCTTTGACCTCAACAGGCTCTATTTAGAGCCTGCTATTACCCCTATGCTAGACTCACAACCCAGCCGAGTTTGAAAGACAGACCCCTGCCTCATGTGTGTCCACATTACCATAGAGGATTAAAACCAAGCCAGCTTTTGGTCAGACTTTCTCATTATGCACGGACCTGGAGCCCGGACATTCTCTAAATTTAATAGGAGAGCTTCCGCTCATTGCCGCCAGCAGCGTGTGAATACTGGAGTCTTTTGATGGGTTCGGAACTTGTCCCAGGTGGGACTTTCGGCAGTTTCAATGGTAATTACATGAAATATGTTATCTTCAGCTGCTTTTATATTCATGGGCATGGAGTGTCTTTGTAAGCATAAGGGATAAGGCCAAAGAGAATGGTTCACAGGGGTGACAATGAACTTGATTATTCATCCTCTGCTGATTGTGAAAATGCCTGGGTAATTTCAACTGTTTATTAAGAAAATGTCTCGTTGTGGGAACTAAAAAGGAACAACATTACTTTGTTCAGAGCAATGAGTTTGGCTTGACCCATCCTGTTACCTGACACCTTGTTCTTATCACAACCAGGCAGGATTAGCATATCTTTAGCCTCAATACCTCATAGTAATTCTTTCTTTACCACCGGTATAATTTGTGTTCCTGGGCCCCAGTCAAGTAGTTTTTAATGGATTTGCTTCTTTTAGAAATGAAAAGAAATAAACTCAGTGTACTCTTCCAGATTGTCTGTGCCCCCTGACTGGCTAAAATTAATGTGGCGCAGTAGCACGTCCATCTTCATTTGCAGTAAAGGGAATTGAATGTGCTTTTTTGGAGGGTTCTGTGCACAGCCAGAGGACGAGGTTAAAGACACGCGGTAGCATTGGTAACAAAGAGGGCTCTAATAATTTTTTTTAAAGACTTATCTAATGTCAGCTTTGAATAAAGATGTGAGACCTCTCTGTTCAGCCCTTTTAATGAACAGCATGGATCTTTAGATCATCTCAGGAGAAAGGACTCCTTTTTTTCCATTATAAAGAAGTACTTTAGTAGAATGTTTGATAATGAGATGCAAAAGCCCGTCTACAGAGTCTCTTTTATTACAGTCCTCAAATAAAAGTGGCTTGCTTGCTATATTACCCTCATTTTTTCCCATTAGAAAATAAACAATTGTTTGACCGTGGATCACAGATAGATTTAGGGAAATTCTGTCTGCTGCATAAAATTGGCGCTGGAATCACACAGACTCGTATGCAATTGAAAAGCAACCACTTGTCTAAAATACATAGATTGGGAGGAAGGTGGACGTTGCTACTCCAAGAAAGTTTTGGAAAGAAGTAGGAAGAAAAAGAAAGAAACTATGGATTACTTCCTGCTTTCCTAGCAAGTGTCTCTCAAATGGAGCTTCTGTCTTTTTTTAATATTAAAATAGCAATTACATTATATCTTCCTCTAAAGCTGTAAAGGTACTTATCCTTGTTTAAAATGGGTCTTGGAAAACTAATTCAAGACAAAACTGGCTGCCAGGTGTGCTCTAGTGATTTGTCATTCATAAAAGAGTTCCAAAAGATAGGAATGCAATTTTTAACTTCGTGTGTGTGTGTGTGTGTGTGTGTGTGTGTGTGTTTAGTATTATTCATCGCGTTGGCTGATCCCTTTAACACATTAAGAATACGACACATACATGGGAGGACTTACTTGGGTGTGGGGACATCAATTTACAGAAATAAATTAGTTTATTTCCTGCCCTGTAGTTCAACTCATTCTGATTAAGATGTTTCAGTTCTAAAAGTATGAAGTTATCATCCATCAGTGTCATTCTCATTCTGACACATGATTCACACTGACTTTGTATGTACTTAAAAGTCTGAGAAAACTAAAGGTCTTTGCTGTGGTCTTTATGCAAATGAAATATAAGCTCTCAAATTTAAGAAAACATTATCCCTAGTCTTCTGAAAATGACCTTATGAATTGGAAATTCATGAAAGCAAAAACATTACTTTTGGGCCAAGCAGAGATAAAAATTCTGCATGTCAGTCTTCTTACACTGGTCAAGGGTCTTTTTTGTCAAAGGCAAATTACACTGGATAAGTTAACTAGGCAAGATAGACTTTATTCAAAGCTATTGCAGGAGGAGAAAGAGATCAAGCTCAACTTATCTGAAATGAAAGCCATGAGAGTAAAAGTGCTGGGGTGAGTGAAGGGATGGGTATGTCCTGAAAGACAGGAGAGTGGAAGTTGGCCAATGGGATCAGGCCATCTCTGTTTGCTCCTTGATGTGTTTTAGAATTAGACTCTGACCCTCAGGCAGAGAATGGAAGGCAGGCTATCTTCCTTGATGATTACATTTTACAAGAATGGCTGCCAGGTCCTTGAAAAAGATTCCTGGAGGATTGTAAAACTGGAAAGACGCTGGGTGAAGATTTACATTTTAAACGGGCAAAAAAAGATTTTATAATTTCAAGCTTCCTTAATGCTCTAAGAAAAGAGATCAGGGGCTAGAATGAGGAAGACACATGTCTAAAGTTTACTCAAGCAAGGGTAACAGCAAGACTGTCATGACCACCTTTACATGCGGTTATCAGCCCCTCAGCTTCTGAGTTGCATTTTTTTTAAGTGTGAAGTATTTGAAATCTTTATTGACTAAATAGCAAATATTTAACAGTAACATACATATATTTTTCATTGTATTCTTATTCACTCCAAATAGATAAATCAATTAAAATAGTGAAAAAGCAACATCTAACTGGTAACATCTTCAGTAAAGTAAGAGATAAATAATCCCATAAGCATCGAAGTATGGGTGTCACCAAAACACAGACAGCAACAGGACCTGTGAGTGATAAGCAGATATGTAACCCCAGTTGCAAAGAAAACGAAGAGAGAGGAAACCAGATTGCAAAATGAAATTCATCCCAAAAGAAGAACATCTCAGGCTGAGTAAAGTCTAGGTTAGCAAATCTCAAATAATCAGCAAGACTGGGAGAACGTTTTATGGGCTCCGGGCTTTCAGTAAGCAAAGTGGGACCATAAGGAGCCAAGGATTGGAACATATAACAAAATTGAAATCGTCCAAAGTTTCCTGAGCCCTCAAAAATTTCAGAAATACTCAACAAGTCCTTTTAGAAGGACAGAAATCCACCAGGAAGTAATTTTTAAAAATTGCTGGAAATGGAATCTAAATTGAGTAAGGCAGAAATGTTGAAAAATTTCAGGCAGAAGAAACGTCAGATGCCAAGCAGAGAGGAGGCACAGACGCAACAGAACTAAAATATGCTGAAACAGAAAAGTACAATATTTCAAGGTGAAAGCTCTGCCTTAAAAAGACAATGTTGATAGAGTTCTGGAGTTACAGAGCTAGAGACCGGAAGGGTATCTGAACCAGGCTTGATCACTCAAATAAGAGAAATAAGTATGCCAGAAGGCCATGGGGTTTAATATGTTACATCGGCAAAGAAGAGAAACTTTCCAGTTTGTAGCTGGGAAGGTTGTGCTTGCTCACCCCACCCTTTACACTAAGACACTTTCTAATCTCCCTCACATGCCCCTCTTATTCACAGACGAGCAACAAGCAGGAAAATGATTAAGACCACATAAATATATACAAGAAAACAGAAAACCAAACACCGCCTGTTCTCACTTATAAGTGGAAGCTGAACGGTGAGAATACACGGACACAGGGAGGGGAACAACACACACTGGGCCTGTGCGGGAAGAGGAATGGGGGAGGGAGAGCATCAGGACAAATAGGTAACGTATGTAGGGCTTAATGCTTAGGTGATGGGACCACCATAGCCCACATTTACCGATGTAACAAACCTGCACATCCTGCACATGTATCCCAGCACTTAAATTACATTAAAAAAAAAGACACGTAATCATCCAACAGGTCATACAAAGACTGAATGAAAGGTGGTTGCAGATGAGAAAAAACATGTACACTAATGTATCAAAATATGCCAAAGGAAAAATCAGAAAACACAACAAAACAAAAAGCTATGAAAAATCATCGTAAGAAAGAATGAAAACAACTGAAACAGAAAAAATGAAAGAAAAAGTGGCTATGAGAAAAGCAGTGACAACACGGAAATAAAGAAAGAAGACGAGAGAAAGATTTTATAAAACGAGTATCGTGGTTGGAGACAAGAGCAAATAGATGCAAACAAGAATAGGAAAATAGAGAAGAAAAAAAGAAGAGTCAAATAATACATCTAGACATAGAGAAGGATTGAAAGACAGGAATGGACATAAAGGGAAGGCAAAGGAGTTATAACATACATAGATTTAAAGTCACTGGGAAGAGTCCCAAAATATAAACCAACAAGTTCTTGAAACTTTAAGCAAGAAAGTTTTCTAAAACATAAAAGGATATGTACATAGGTCTAAATGTTGAATGAAAAACTGTTCACCTATGATGTTTAACTCAGCCTGGTCCATTTTGAGATACATCTTAGAAAAGTCATTCGTTTTTAAGATAAAATATATTTGGGCATTTGAACAAAAAAGCTGAGTCACTTAGAATGAAAATCAAATTGGCATAGTTTTTTCACAGCAATGCTTTATAGCAGAAGATGACATAGTATAATTTTAAGAGATTCTAGGAAAGAATCGTGAGCCAAGAACGTTGTACGCAACCAAACTGATCATCAGTTATAATGACTCAGACAAATATGTATGAACATGCAAGGTTCATAGATTATGTTTTCCTCAACATTTTTGGGAAACCTATTAAAGACCAAACCACAGACTACCAAAAAATAACTAAACACTAATAATAATAATGACAACAATTTATTGAAACATGTTCTGTGCATAGCATAAGATTTTCAAAGAAAATAAAGGGCTGGGCACGGTGGCTCACGCCTGTAATCTCAGCACTTTGGGAGACCAAGGCAGGTTAAGGGAAACAACAGTTCAAAGTCAGGAGTTCGAGACCAGCCTGGCCAAAATAGTGAAACCCCATGTCTTCTAAAAACACAAAAATTAGCTGGGCGTGTTGGCGCACACCTGTAATCCCAGCTATTCAGGAGGCTGACGTGAGAGAATCACTTGAACCTGAAAGGTGGAGATTGCAGTGAACCAAGATCATGCCATTGCACTCCAGCCTGGGTGACCAAATAAGACTTTGTCTCAGAAAAAAAAATAATAATAATAAAAAGAAGTAAAAAGAGAAAGAGGAAAAGAATAAATAAAACAAATGTCATCAAATGCCTTACCAATTGCATAAAATGAGTTATTTATTCTGAAAGTTAATAATTAATGGGAAATAATTAAGCATTCAACTTGTTTTTAAATGATGCAGGAGAAAATAATTTTTAAAGTGGGTGGGACAAATGAAATAAGGTAAAATATTGGTATATTGGGAAGCTAAGTGATGGTTCACAAGAGTTTGTTTCTCTCTCTACTTTTTGGGATACAACTAAAGGGAAACTATCGACAATAGCAAAAATACTCAGGGGAATATTTCCTACCGTAAATGCCTTTTCCTATGTTAGCAGAGGATTAACACAATCATATCATGTTTCCAGAAGGGTATGTGTAACATAGAAACTTGTTAATATCTCTTCTCTGAAACAACCTAACCTGTTACCAAAAAGTTAATTCTGTTTGGTGATTAGTATTTTGCACCTCTTGGTCAACTTTTCATAGTTTCATATATTAAAACATCAACTAGAGGAATAAATGGACTAAAGTAAGGAAATAATATTTTTAAATCATAAAATGTTTAAACTAGGGGGAAGGATGTAGACATATTTTTAAAAATTCCTTATTTCTGAATGAAGAGAGAAAGGCCTGGAATGAAAGAAGTATGAATAAGGTGATACCCCTACATGTCTGGTAAAGAAAAGACCAGAAGAAGACATCTTGCTATTCTACATATTACATAAATGCCGTTACCTGTGACACACTTAAGAAAATGCATTTGTACTTAATGCAAATTGTAGTGTTCCCTTCAGAGAGAATTCTGATGAGAGAGATTTGTTCTAGTTTTGTGTGTCAGGTTTGATGTTCCTAGTCTTTTATAATTACTTCTGTTCAGTGAAAGCATCAGAAAGTATTACATAAAAATAAAAGATAATCATGTTCAGTTGATAATATCTGCTATTAAATAAAATTTTCATTTAGAATATGAGTAGTTTCATATTTACAGAAAATTTAAGAAGGTAGCACAGAGGATGTCCATATGCCCCGCATCCAATTTCCCCTGTTATTAACATCTTCTATGAGTGTGGTACACAGGGCGTAATGACTGAGCTGATCATGATACACTATTATTAGTGAAAGTCCTCACTACTTTGCTTTTCTTAGTCTTTGTCCAGTTTCCTCTTTCTATTCCAGGCTCCCATTCTAGACATCACAGTACATTCAGTTGTCATGTTTCCTGAGCCTCGACAGTTTATCAGACTCGCCTTATTTTTGATGACCTTGAGGGTTTGACTAGTATGAGTCAGGTATTTTGCAGAGTATCCATTAATTATGATGTGTCTTGTATTTTTCACATAAAGAGACTGAGGTTATGAGTTTTGGGGAGAAAGACCACAGTGGAAACGTGCCATTTTTATCACATCATATCCAGGTTACACTGTCAACATGACTTTCCACTGTTAATGCTATCCTTCATCACACGACTGGGATAATATTTATCTTTTTTTCTGAAATTATTTATTATTATAATAATTGTTATTATTTTGAGATGGAGTTTCACTATTATCACACAGGCTGGAGTGCAATGGTGCGATCTCAGCTCACTGCAACCTCTGCCTCCTAGGTTCAAGCGACTCTCCTTCCTCAGCCTCCTGAGTAGCTGGAATTACAGGTGCCTGCCACCATGCCAGGCTAATTTTTGTATTTTTAGTAGAGATGGGGTTTCGCCACATTGGTCAGGCTGGTCTCGAACTCCTGCCGTCGGGTGACCCTCCCACCTCAATCTCCCAAAGTCCTGGAATTACAGGCGTGAGCCACCGTGCTCAGCCCTGACATTATTTTTAATGTGGATGGTTAGTCTTTCTATGCAAGTACAGTCAGGTGCCACATAACATTTTGGTCAACAATGGATTGCACGTATGATGGTAGTCCCATAAGAGTATAATGGACCTGAAAACTTCCTATCAATCATCTAATGATGTCATAGTCCTCATAATGTCATAGTGTAATGCACTACTCATATGTTTATGTTGATTCTGGTGTAAACAAACCTATAGCACTTGCAGTCAAGTAAAAGTATATCTCATATTATTAAGTATAGTACATAATACTTGTTAATAATAATAAACAACTATGTCGCTGGTTTATGTATTTTCTATACTTTTCATAGTTATTTAGAGTGTACTACTTCTATTATATAAAAAAAGGCAACTGTCAACCAACCTCAGGCAGGTCAGTCAAGAGGTACCTGAGAAGACAGTATTGGTGTCGTAGGAGACAGCTCCGTGCATGTTATTGCTCTTGAAGACCTTCCAGAGGGACAAGATGTGGAGGTGAAAGAGAATGATATTAATGATCCTGACCCTGTGTAAGCATAGGTCAATATGTGTGTTTGTGTCTTAGTTTTTAACAAAAAGTGTTAAAAGTAAATGAATAATTTTAGAAATGGAAATAGAAGCTTTGAGAATGAGAATATAAAGAAATATATTTTTGTACAGCTGTATAATGTGTTTATGTTGTAAGGTAAATGTTACTACCAAAGGGTCAAAAAGCTTCTAAGAAGTTTTTAAGTAGAGGCCGGGAGAAATAGTTCGTTCCTGTAATCCCAGAACTTTGCAAGGCTGATACAGGAGGATTAGTTGAAGCCAGGAGCTCAGGAACAGTCTAGGCAACAAAGCAAGATCCTGTCTCTACAAAAAGTTTAAAAATTGGTGAGGCACGGTGTTATGTGCCTGTAGTCCCAGATTCTCAGGAAGCTGAAGTAGGAGGATCACTTGAGCCCAGAAGTTCAAGGTTGCAGTGAGCTATATTCACACCTGGGCAACAGCATGAGATCCTGTCTCTAAAATTAATTAATTCGTTTAACAAAAAAGTTTATAAAATATAAAAGTTACAGTAAGCTAAGGACATCTTGGTTGCTTCCAAGTTTGGGCACAATTATGAATAAAACTGCTATAAACATCTTTGTGCAGGTTCCTGTGAGGACGTAAGTTTTCAAGGCATTTGAGTAAATACCAAGGGGCACAGTTGTTGGATCGTATGACAAAAGCATGTTTAGTTTTATAAGAAATTGCCAAGCTGTCTTCCAAAGCTGCTGTACCATTTTGCATTGACACCAGCAATGAATGAAATTCCCTGTTGCTTCACATCCTTGTGATCATTTGGTGTTGTCAGTGTTTTGAATTTTGGCTCTTCTAGCAGCGCACTATATAGTGATATCTCACGGTTCAGATTTGACATTCCCTAGTGACATATGATACAGAACAATTTTTAAATTCTTACTTGCCTTCTGTATGTCTTCGTCTATGAGTTGTGTATATGGGTTTTTTGCTTCTTTTTAAATTGTGTTGTTCATTTTCTTATCTTGGAGCTTTAAGGGTTCTTTGTACAGTTTGGATAACAATCCTTTATCTGGTGTTTTTCTCCCAGTGTGTCGCTTACCGTCTCATTCTCTTGACATTGTCTTTCACAAAGCACAACTTTTTTTTTTTTTTTAATGAAATCCGGTGTGTCATTTGTTTCTTTCATAAATCATGCTTTCAGTGTTGTATTTAAAAGTCATCACCATACCCAGGTTCATGTAAGTTTTCTTCGAATTATCTTCTAGGAGTTTTATGATTTGCATTTTACATTAAAGTATATGATTCATGTTGAGTTAACTTTGGGAAGGGTGACAGGTCTATATTTAGATTCACATTTTTACATGTGATGCAAAATGTGGATGTCTAGTCGTTATCATTTGTTTGAAAGACTTTGCTCCATTGCACCATTTTTGATCCTTTGTCAAAGACCGTTGAGTATTTATGTGGGTCTATTTATATGCTCTCTATTCTGTTCCTTTGATCTATAAGCCTTTTCTTTCTCCAATGACACACTCTCTTGATTATTGTAGCTTGATACTGAGTTGACTATTTTGGGTCTTTTTTCTGTCCATATAAACTTAAGAATCAGTTTGCAAATATCCATAAAATAGCTTACTAGGATTTTGATTGGGATGGCATTGAATCCATAGATCAAGTTGAGAAGAACTGACATCTTGACTATATTGGGTCTTCTCACAGTAAACATAAACTATGTCTCTATTTATTTAGTTCTTCTTTTATGTCTTTTATAAAAATTTTGTAGATTTCCTCATATAAATTGCGTGCTTTATGCTAGATTGATGCCTATTTTATTTTTGGACACTAATACAAATGATAATGTGTTTTTAATTTCTAATTCTGCTTGTTTATTGCTGGTATTTAGGAAATAAACTTTTCCAGATTAAACTTGTATCTTACAAATTTGCTCTAACTGATCATTAGTTACAAAATTTTTTTTCTGGCAATTTTTTCCACATTCTACATAGACAATTGTCATCTAGGAACAACGGGTTTTATTTCTTAATTATTGTACTATATATATATTTTTTATTTTGTGTCTTATTGCAATAGCTGGGACTTCCAGTATGATGTTGAAAAACAGTGTTAAGAAGAAACACCTTTGTCTTGTCTGACCTTAGCAGGAAAGCTTCAAGTTTTTAACCATTAAGTACAGGTTTTTTGTAGTTGTTCTTTATAAAATATGTAAAATTCCCCTCTGTTTTCAATTTGCTGAGAGTTTTTATCATGAATGGGTATTGGAGTATTTCAAATGCTTTTTCTGTATCTATTGATATCATGTGATTTTTCTTCTGTAGCTTGTTGATGTGATGGATTACATTAATTGATATTTGAATATTGAACCAGACTTGCATACCTGGGATAAATCCCACTTAATAATGGTAATAATTCTTTTTATATACTGTTGGATTTGACTTGCTAATATTTTGTGAGGGTTTTTGCATTTGTCTATTTTGTTCACCAGCAATATTGGTCTATAGATTTCTTTTCTTGCAATACCTTTATCTGGTCTTGTTAGGGTAATACTGGTATCATAAAATAAGTTGGGCATATTCCTTCTGCTTCTATTTTTTGGTAGAGATTGTAGAAAATACATATAATTTCTTCCTTAAATATTTGGTAAAGTTTACCAGTGGCCCATCTGGGGCTGGTGCTTTCTGTTTTAAAGGTTATTAATTATTAATTTGATTTGTTTAATAGGCAGACTCAGAGTATTTATCTGGTCTTGTGGGAAAACTGGCAAATTGTATTTTTCAAAACATTGTCCCATTTCACCTAAGTTACCAAATGTGTGGGCATAAAGTTGTTCACAATATTCCTTTATCATCTTTTTAACATCCGTGGGATCTGTGGCAATCTCCCTCTTTTATTCTGATATTAGTAATTTGGGTCTTCTTTTTTTCTAAGTCTAAGAAAGCCTTCTTTGAGCGAAGCTTTTATGCCCCCATAAACCTGACAAGAGGTTTGTTGATTTTAATGATCTTTTCAAAGAACCAGATTTTAATTTTGTTGATTTATAAAAGATTGAAATTCTAATTTTTTTAAATAATTTTATTGATTTCTGCTCTAATTTGTGTTATTTCTTTTCTTCAGCTTACTTTGCATTTTGCTTGGTCTTCTTTCTCTGGTTTCCTAAGGTGAAAACTTCGATTACGATTTTAGATCTTTCTTGTTTTCTAATATTTGATTTCAAAGCTTAGAGGTTTTTTTTTTTCTTTAAACATTGCTTTCACTGTATCCCACAATTTTTGATAAGTTGTATTTTCATTTAGCTCTGAATTTTAATTTTCTTCAGACTTCTTGTTTGACCTATGGGTTACTTAGAAATCTGCTGTTTAATCCCCAAATAAGTTGAGATTTTCTAGTTTTCTTTTTGTTATTCATTTCTAGTTTAATTTCACTGTGGTCTGTGAGGAGACATTGTATGATTTTTATTTTTTAAAAATTTTAAGATGTGTTTTAAGGAGCAGAACCTGCTCTATCTTGCTGAATGTTCCATATAAAATTAATAAAAACATGTATTCTTCTGTTCTTGGATAAAGTAACCTATATGTGTTTGTTATATCCAGCTGATTAATAGTATATTGAGTTCATCTATTTCCTTACTACTTATCTGCTCACTAGATCTGTCTGTTTCTGATTAAGGGGTGATAAAATATCCAACTATATCAGTGGGTTCATTTATTTTTTCTTGCAGTTCTATCAGCTTTTTATCCCACACATTCTGACAATCTGTTGGTAGATGAATACACATTAAATAATGTTATATCTTCTTGGAGTATTAAGTTTCTTTTTCTTTTTCTTTTTTTTTTTTTTTCTTTTTTTGAGACGGATTCTCATTGTGTCACCCAAGCTGGAGTACAGCGGCACGAACTTGGCTCATTGCAACCTCCGCCTCCTGGGTTCAAGCTACTATCCTGCATCAGCCTCCCAAGTAGGTGGGACTACAGGTGTGTGCCACCACACCTGACTAATTTTTGTATTTTTACCGGAGAAGGGGTTTCACTATGTTGGCCAGGCTGGTCTCTAACTTCTGACCTCATGTGATCCACCCACCTCGGCCTACCAAAGTGCTGGGATTGCAAGCCTGAGCCACCATGCCTGACCTTGGAGTATTAATTTGTAAAAGGAAAATTAAATCCCGAGACCCCAAACTCCCTATGCCAAGGGAAATGTTAAGCTTGGAAGCTGAGTCTTGCAAAACTGCTTCCCATTTTGTTATTAAACAAATAGCTGTAAAGATAGAAGGCCACATACTTCCCCAGGCGGCCTTCCTCACAATTTGCTAACAAGAAAATTCCCTGTGGGTCCCAAGATCTTTATTCCAATATCAGACCCTGTGTCTGATATTTGCCCAGACAGAGATCTGTTGAATTTCACAATCTCAATGTAAATTAACAGCTTACTTTTTTAAAGTATGGGACAAAGACAGAAACAGAAGTCAGGTCTCCCCTCACCCTCTGAGGCAAATGTATATTTGCATTGTGTGTTTTTCTTATGTAAAATTGAAGATTCATTGAGCAAAAGACAAATGGTTTCAACCCCTCCTTTCACTGATCCCAACTGCAAAAGAATGCAAAACCTTGCCACTTTTATCTGCCCTCCCACTGCCCACTTTTCCCCTTTAAATACTGATGGTCTCAAAGTCCTTTTTGGAAAAAGTGCAGGCCACAGGCCCTACTGTGGCTGGTGTCTCTTTTTCTTGGGCACATCCACAACCCTGACAAAATAAACCTCTCAACTGAGACCTATCGATATCAGACACCTTTTGTTTTACAAGCCCCTTCATTATTATGCCATGCCCCTTTGATCTCTTATATTTTTCTTTGGTCTGCGGTTGGCTCTGTTTGAAATTAATATAGCAACTCCTGTTTTGCTTCATGTTATCAGTTAGCATGGTATACCTTTTCCCCATCCATTTATTTTTAATCTACTTGTGCTTATATATTTAAAATGGTTTTCTATAGACAACACATAACTAGATTTGGTTTTTTTTGATCCACTCTGATAACCTCTATCTTTTTTTTTTTTTTTTTTTTTTGAGACAGAGTTTTGCTTTTGTTGCTCAGGCTGGAGTGCAATGGTGCTATCTCAGCTCACTGCAACCTCCGCCTCCCAGATTCAAGTGATTCTCCTGCCTCAGCCTCCCAAGTAGCTGGGATTACAGGCATGCACCACCGTGCCTGGCTAATTTTGTATGTGTGTATTTGTGTATTTTTAGTAGACATGGGAGTTCTCCTTGTTGGTCAGGCTAGTCTCGAACTCCCGACTTCAGGTGATCTGCCTACTTCGGCCTCCCAGAGTGCTGAGACTACAGGTATGAGCCACCATGCCTGGCCGATACTCTCTGTCTTTTAATTGGTGTATTTAGACCATTGACATTCAGAGTGATTATTGATACATTTGGATTAATATCTACCACATTTGTTACTGTTTATTATTTGTTGCTCTTGTTCTTTGTACTTACCTTCATCTTCTACATTCTGGCTGTTGTGTCTCTAATGAACATTTTATGTTTCAATGTTTTCCCTTTCTCAGCATACAAATGGTACTTCCTTTTTTCCCCTTTATTCAGTAGTTGTCCTAGAATTTGTAATATACATGTAAATCTATCACAAGTCATCTTTTGAATAACAATATACCACTTCACAGGTATGCAAGTATCTTGTGATTTAAAATATTCCTAATATCTTCTTCCCATTTCTTGTATTAGTGCTTGTCAATTATTTTATTTATACACACACTTACATAAACATGTATTTATATTCAAATACCATATATTTATAAGCATACAGAAGTGAATACATTTTTGCTATCATTTTGAACAAACTGTTACAGGTTAGATCAATTAAGTATAAGAAAATACAAATTTTTATTTACCTTCACTTATTCTTTTGTCAGTGTTTTCCTTTCTGTAGATCTGTGTTTGTAACCTATATAATTTTTCTTCTGTCCTGAGAACTTTTTTTTTTTTACATTTCTTGCATAGTAGGCTTACTGACAAGAAATTTTGTCAATTATTGTGTTTCTGGGAGTGTCTATTTCTCCTTCACTCTTGAAGGATAATTTCACAATGTACAAAGTATGTTTTGTTTGTTTGTTTGTTTGTTTGTTTTGTCTCTCAATACTTTAAGACTTTCACTCTACTCTCTTCTTTCTGCATAGTGGCTGATTAGTTGGATGAAATTTTATCTTTGCTCCTTTAAAGACAGTGTTTTCTCCACCACGTGTCTTTTTCCAATTTTGTAATCGTTGATTTTTTTGTAGAGTAAAAATGATATAACTAGATAGGTTTTTGTTTTTGTTTTGTCATTGTATTTAGTGTCTAACCTTAATTTAGAGAAATTCTCAATCATTATTTTTTCAAATATGTCTTCTGTTCCTTTTTTCCCCCTCCTTCTATGCCCGTTATACATGCATTGTACCACTTGTAGTTGTTCCACAGTTCTTGGATATTCTGTCCTGTTTTATCCAGTCTTTCTTTTTGGCTTTACTTTTTTGGAAATTTCTATTGTCATATCTTCATGCTGAAAGATTTTTTTCCTCAGCTGTGAGTAGTCAACTAATGAGGCAATGAAACACATTTTTCATTTATGTTATTCTGCTTTTGCTCTCTAACATTTTTAAGCTTTTATTTTAGAATATTTATCTTTCTGCTTACATTATCCATCTTCTTTTTCATGTTGCCTACTTTTTCCATTAAAGCCCATGGCATATTAATTACATTTTTTTAAAAACTTCAGTTCTGATTAGACCAGCTTTCCTGACATATCTGACATTAGTTCTGGTGCTTTTTCAGACTCTTCAAATTTTGTTTGTTTCCTTTTAGTTTGGATTGTAATGTTGTTGTCGTTGTTGTTGTTGAAAGGTGGACATAATGTACTGTTTAAAAGGGTTTGAGGTAAAAGGGTCTTTTAGTGATGTGCTCATAAGGGGTGTAGATGGGAAGTTTTGTATTAGTCCATTTTTACACTGCTATAAAGAACTACCTGAGACTGGGTCATTTATAAAGAAAAGAGGTTTATTTGGCTCACATTTCCTCATGGTTGGGAAGGCCTCAGTAACTTACAATCGTGGCGGTAGGCAAAGGGGAAGCAAGGCATGTCTTACATGGCAGCAGGAGATGGGGGTGGCAAGTGCCACACTTTTAAACTGTCAGATCTTATGAGAACTTACTCACTATCATGAGAGCAGCATGGGGCAATCCACTCCATAATCCAATTACCTCCCACCAGGTCCCTCCCCTGACACAGAGGGATTACAATTTGACATGAAATTTGAGTGGGTACACAGAGCCAAACCTTATCATTCTGCCCCTGGCCCCTTCCAAATCTCATGTCCTTCTTACACTGCAAAATACCCCTTCTCAACAGTACCCCAAAGTTTTGATTCTTTCCAGCATTAGACCAAAATTCCAGTCCAAATTCTTATCTGAGACAAGTCAAGTCCCTTCTGCTTAGTAGCCTGTAAAATCAAAAACAAGTTAGTTTTTTCCAAGATACCGTGGGGGTACACGCATTTGATAAATGTACCCATTTTACATTAATCCATTCACACACTGCTATGAAGAAATACCTGAAACTGGATAATTTATAAAGAAAAGAGGTTTAAATGACTCACAGTTCCACATTGCTGAGGAGGCCTCAGGAAACTTACAATCATGGTGGAAGGCAAAGGCAAAGAAGCAGCAGACACCTTCTTCACAGGGCAGCAGGTTGGAGTCAGTGAAAGCAGAGGAAATGCCAGATGCTTATAAAACCATTAGAACTCATGAGAACTCACTAACAGGAGAATAGCATGGGAGATCTGCTCCTATGACCTGATTACTACCAGCTGGTCCTGCCCTTGACACGTGGGGATTATGGGGATGACACCTCAAGGTGAGATTTGGGTGGGCACACAAAGTCAAACCATATCATTCTGTGCCTGGCCCCTCCCCTCTCATGTCTTCACATTTCCTAACACAATCATGCCCTTCCAAAGTCCCCTGAAGTCCTTTTTTTGAGATGGAGTTTCACTGTTGTTACTGAGGCTAAAGTGCAGTGATGCGATCTTGGCTCACTGCAAACTCCGCCTTCCAGTTTCAAGTGATTCTCCTGCTTCAGCCTCCTGAGTAGCTGGGATTATGGGTGCCCACCACTACACCTGGCTAATTTTTGTATTTTTAGTAGAGATGGAGTTTCACAGTGTTGGCCAGGCTGGTCTCAAACTCCTAACCTTGTGATCCACATGCCTCAGCCTCCCAAAGTGCTGGGATTACAGGTATGAGCCACCGTGCACGGCCTAAAGTCTTAACTCATTACAACCTTAACCCAAAAGTTTAAATCCAAAGTCTAATCTGAGACAAAGCAAGTCCCTTTTGCCTATGAGCCTGTAAAATCAAAAGCAAAAGTTACTTCCTAGATACAATGGAGGTACAGTCATTGGGTAAATACACCTATTGCAAATGGGAAAAATTGGCCAAAACAAAGGGGCTACAGTCCCCATGCAAGTCTGAAATCCAATGGGGCAGTTATTAAATCTTAAAGTTCCAAAAAGATCTCCTTTGACTCCATGTCTTATGTTCAGGTCACACTGATGCAAGAGGTGGGTTCCCATAGCCCCGGGTAGCTGTACCCCTATGATCTTGCAGAGTACAGCTCCACTCTTGGCTGCTTTCTCGGGCTGGTATTGAGTGTCTGTGGTTTTCCAGGTCCACAGTGCAAGCTATCGGTGGATCTACCATTCTGGGGTCTGGAGGACAGTGGTCCTCGTCTCACAGCTCCACTAGGCAGTGCCCCAACTAGGAGCTCTGTGTGGGGGCTATGACCCCACATTTTCCTCCCATATTGTCCTAGCAGACGTTCTCCATGAGGGCTCCGCCCCTGCCTGGGTATCCAGGTGTTTCCATACATCCTCTGAAATCTAGGGGGAGGTCCCCAGACATCAAGTCTTGCCTTCTCTGCACCCACAGGGCCAATACCACCACCAGTAAGCCACCAAGGTTTGGGTCTTGCACCCTCTGAAGCAATAGCCTGAGCTGTACATTGGCCCCTTTTAGCCATGACTGAAGCTGAATTACCTGGGATGCAGGGCACCATGTCCTGAGGCTGCACAGAGCAGAGTGACTCTGGGCCCACCCCACAGAACCATTTTCCCCTCCCAGGCCTCTGGGCCTGTGATGGGAGAAGCTGCTGTGAAGGACTCTGACGTGCGCTGGATACATTTTCCCCATTGTCTTGGTGATTAGCATTCGGCTCCTCATTACTTATGTAAATTTCTGCAGTGGGCTTGAATTTCTCCTCAGAAAATGAGTTTTTCTTTTCTGTCCATTGTCAGGCTACAAATTTTCCAAACTTTTGTACTCTCTTTCCTCTTGAACACTTTACCACTTAGATGTTTCTTCTGCCAGATACCCTAAATCATCTCTCTCAAGTTCAAAGTTCCACAGATCTCTAGGGCAAGGACAAAATGCCACCAGTCTCTTTGCTAAGGTATAGCAAGAGTGACCTGACTCCAGTTCCCAACAAGTTCTTCAGCCTATACTTTACTGTCCATATCACTATCAGCATTTTGGTTGAAACCATTCAACAAGTCTCTAGGAAGCCCCAAACATTCCCATATCTTCATGTCTTCTTCTGAGCCCTCCAAACTGTTCCAACCTTTGCCTGTTACCCTGTTCCAAAGTCACTTCTGCATTTTCATGTATCTTTATAGCCATGCCCCACTCTCCTGACACCAATTTTCTGTATTAGTCTGTTTTCACACTGCTGTAAAGAACTACCTGAGACTGAGTAATTTAAAAAACAAAAACAAAAGGGCAGGGGAATTTAATTGAATCACAGTTCTGCATGGCTGGAAGGGCCTCAGGAAACTTACAATCATGGCATCAGGTGAAGGGGAAGCAAGGCACATCTTACATGGTGGCAGGAGAGAGAGAGAGAGAGGGAGAGAGAAAGTATCACATCTTTAAACCATCAGCTCTTGTGAGAATTCACTCACTATCATGAGAAAAGCATGAAGAAATCTGCCCCCATGATCCATTACCTCCCACTAGGTCTCACCCCTGATATGTGGGGATGACAATTTGACATGAGATGTGGGTGTGGACACAGAGCCAAACCACATCAGAAGTGTTCTGTGGTTTTGTGATTAGGTGTCAGCTTTCTGGTGAGCTTGTGCCCCTGGACTGTGTGATTCACCAGTGCTTGTCAGTCCTCGCCTTCTTAGGAAGGACAGGGTGAACTAAGGGAGCTGGCCTGGGTATTTCTCTTCCCCTAGGTCAGGTAGCCTCTGATGAAAATCCCCAGCAGGATAGGTTCAGGTTACCTAGTTTTTCCTGAGGCAGACCTTGTAAAGAAGAGCGGAATGCTCTGCTGTATTTCAGAATGGTTCCTTTTTCTCTTCTGCTTCAGGATTCATGAGAGCATTTTCCTCCCATAATTGCTCTGTCTTCCTGAGAGAGCTCCTAGAGGTAAAGCTCACAAAAGTGTCGGGACTCCCTTATGCTCGAGTCTCTCTGGAGATGTTCACTCTCAGCCTTGTCCATTCTGAGCCTCTAATAATTTGTCAACTGCAGGTTAGATTTCGCTGTTCTGGCACTGGTTCCTGTGGAGGTTCCTGCTTATAGGTTTTCTGCTCTGGTAGGCTGTGATTCTCTGTATGCACCTATCTGTCTCTCCAAGTTTTGGGACCATGGCTTTTCCTCTGAGCTCACCCCTCTGACGGATTTAAGAAGAGTTATTGATTTTTCTGTTTGTTTAGCTTTTTATTTGTTAGGTTACGGTGGTGTGAACCCTGAAAATCTGAGACTGGTCTCAGTTAATTTTGAAAGTTTATTTTGCCAAGGTTGAGGACGGGTGCCTGTGATACAGCCCCAGGAGGTCCTGACAATATGTGCCCAAGGGATGCAGAGCACAGTTTGTTTTCACACATTCTAGGGAGACATGAGACATCAATCAACATATGCACAGTGAACATTGGTTCAGTCTGGAAAGGTGGGACAACTGGAAACCAGAGAGGAAAGACTCGAAGCAGAGAGGTGGCTTCCAGGTCATAGATAGGTAAGAGGCAAATGGTTATATTCTTTTGAGTTTCTGATTAGCCTCTTCAAATAAGGCAATCAGACATGCATTTATCTCATTGAGTAGAGGGGTGACTTTGACTACAGTGGGAGGCAGGTTGGCCCTAAGCACTTCCCAGCTCGACTTTTCCCTTTAGCTCAGCGATTTGAGGGTCCCAAGATATATTTTCCTTTCACACTGGCAACTGCTAAGCTCTGCATGAGAAGCCTATTTATATATTTTTAAGTAACATAAAAGAAAAATAAGTAGCTCACATGGGTTTGACATCACCAACTGAATATTTTTAGAATAAAACGGTGTTTTTCACTTCTGAGTAGCTGTATGGTTCAATCCAGGGTATATGTTCCTGGGTTTATGTAATTTGTGGCCCATTAAATCAATTAATGAAGTCTGGTCAAATTGCCAGTTGGTAAATTTGTTACAAAGCCTGCCTTATTTGCTCATATCCAACGGGTAAGACATCAGCCATCACATGACATATGTTGAACAGGAAAATAACAGTTAAGCAGCATCCAGTCCCACAATCTGATTTGAAACATTTCACTTGCTCACAGACAGAAATGAAATTCTGAAATGGTATGCATTTCATTTTTTCTCTCGCTCCTTCTCTCTGTCTCACACACACACACACACACACACACAAACACACTCTATACACAACATATTCCATTTACCTAAATCACTGCAAACCAAAGATTGTAACTAAAAGGATCTTCTCTTTGAAGATAAATTGAGCTAATCTCATGCCTAATTGAAGTAAAATACTTATCCCATGTAGGTACATTTCTAGTAAGAACACAGATCAGGATAAAACCAAGGGGTAAAATAAGAACTTCTCAGAACTTTTGACCAAAAAAAGCTTTTTCTACAAGGAACTATTTTCTACAAGGAACCCAAGCCTTACAACTTAAAAAGAAATTCAAAGCGCTAGAAGGCAAAGAAATGGAGAAAAATAATTCAGAAACCAAGGGAAGAGAGTGGTCAATATAATAAGACGTTGAATGAAAGACAATTTTGCAGAAGTGAGTGGAAGTGAGTCTGATGACAGTGGGTAAGAGCCAAAGGACAGGTGAGGAAATGGAAATTAAAAGCTGTCGGTTTTCTTCATTGAGGGACGTGAGGAGCTATGTGGGCATATCATTTCAGAGATTAAGAATGAATGTGCAAGAGGGATGAGACATGGGGTGGGTCTGAAATGCCTCTCACAGGCGAAGGAAGAAAAGATTGACAAGGGACATAAGGAAATGCTGCCAGACACTGACATGGGTTTGCAGAAGAACAAGTACTCCCTGTAAAAAATTGAGGAGAGCCATGTCCAGGGAGATCATTCCTTTCCATATGAGGGTTTCCAGCGTGTGATCCAGTCATGGAGCTGGGAACTTTATGCCTTGCAAAAACACAAGAGGAAGATGGTTGGGTGAGACCATGTTGTTGGAAACACATTGGCACACAGCTTCAGAGGTTCAGAGTGGCTGGAGGTCGAGGTTGGAATATGTCCTGGGAACTGGAATAGGATCTACAGGAACTGGAATATGCCACTAGGGAATAGTGCCCTCACCAACAGGCCCACCTAAGGATTCTGAGAAGTAGATTCCTTTGTTACTATCAGCATTTATTTTTATTTCCCATGCAATGGTCTCTGAGCAGTTTCTAGGATTCAGAAAACACAGACTCAACACACATCAGGGCCAACACAGATGAACTTCATATTAGCATCTCTCAAGAAATTTCTGGAACAAACTTAAAAAGTTTTCTCTTTAAATCACTCATGTTTTAGAGGTGCTTCAAGCAGGAACTGATGTCTTGAATCTGGGAGGAAGCAGCAGCAATATAAAACTTGGACAGTAAGTTAAATGCAGAGGAGAATAAACTCAGATCATCGGTTTGTTTGGTTTTGCCACTGTAAGGAGAAGCTAGCTGGTCCTCATAGCAAAACAGTGTGGAGTTGGCCACAGTTTGACAGTTGGCACATTTCTGTCATCAGAGAATGTCATGGGGTACAACCTAGTCTTATGAAAATGAGCAATTTCCCCATAGGCACTTCTCTGGATTCTACTTTAACTCCTAATAATTTCTGTTTAGACTGCCTTTAACAGAATTACGGGGGAGTTGTTGGGTGATTATAATCAAGCATCATAAATAGAACACCCAATCTTCTCATTTGTGCTTTGTTTTAAAATGCACATTTTTAATGAAATACATGAAAGCAATTTTTTGGTTTTTTTAATTGTACACAAGAAAATAATCCAGTAAAACCTTTACAAGAAAATGAAATCTAAGTAAGCTCCATCTGCTAAATTGTTGGTATCTGAACTCTTATAAAAACTGTTTATTACATTTGCTTTCATTTGTGCCTGAGTGAACCTTTTCTATACCTTGGTTTATCTCTTACTGGCTATTGCTCTTTATTGTGCAGAGAAACAATTTAATGGGATTCCCATTCCCTCACTATGACCTCCCCCGCACAAACTGTGTCTCTTCACCAAAGTTATTTGGGGCTCTTCTTTGAGTCCAATCTACCTGCCATATGCAATCACTTTGCCACTTGATTCTAAACTCATGCACTTGGTATCTCTTCTTTATGGTGAATTATTCCTCATTTTATAAGATGAATTTTAAAAATTGTATCAAACTTGCTTTTCTGCTGAATATTTTAATGCCACCAAACACACAGAACACATCACAAACAGGTTTGTAGAGTTAGTCTTTTGGGAGGAGTGAAGAGGAGGTGGTTTACCCCAAAGTTCAAGCCTAACGGCTTTTCTTTTTCTTTTCTTTCTTTTCTCTCTCTCTTTTTTTCTTTTCTTTTCTTTTCTTTCTTTTTTTTTTTTTTTTTTTTTTTTGAGACAAGATCTCACTGTTTCACCCAGGCTGCAGTGAAGTAGCATGATCTTGGCTCACTGCAACCTCTGCCTCCTGGGCTCAAGCAATCCTCCCACATCAGCCTCCCAAGTAGCTGGGACCATAGACACACATTCAGTTAATTTAATTCTTTGTTGTTGTTGTTATTTTGTAGAGACAAAGTCTCCCTATATTACCCAGACTGATCTCAGACTCCTGGACTAAAGCCGAGCTGTCCACCCACCTCAGCGTCCCAAAGGGCTGGTACTACAGGTGTGAGCCGTTCCACTCAGCCAGATTTTCTGGCTACTTACAGAAACCAAAGGTCCCACAAGTTCTCACTGAATTTTGAGGAGTATAAGTAATATAAATATCTCATCCATAACAGCTATTGAGCCGGATGGAATTGTGTCCTCCAAAATTGATATGTTGAAGTAAGTCTAAACTCCCAGTGTGACTGTATTTGGAGACAGGCCTATAAAAAGGTGATCAAGGTTAAACCAGGTCATAAGGGTGGGGCCCCACTACAATAGAACAGGTGTCCTTATAAGATGAGGAGGATACATCAGAGCTCTCTCTCTTTATGGGCGAACGAGGAGGAGCCATGTGAGCGCATAGTGAAAAGCATCATCTGTGAAGCGCTGAGTGGCCCTCACTGGACATTGAATCTGCTGGTGCCTTGATCTTGGACTTTCCAGCCTTCGGGGTGGTAGGAAATAAATTTCCGGTGTTTATAAGCCACCCAGTCTATGGTATTCTGTTACAGCAGCCCAAATCGTCTAAGACAAGTTGATAAAGATCAAAAGCAAGTCTGACTTGAGATTCTAAAAGACCAATATCTTATTTTTCATTGTTTTCAGCTATCAAATCAGAAGTTCATAAACAATAAACACCATTAACATTATTTCTACACAAAAATTCAGTAATTTTTAAATTTTTTTTATTATACTTTGAGTTCTAGGGTACATGTGCACAATGTGCAGGTTTGTTACATATGTATACATGTGCCATGTTGGTGTGCTGCACCCATTAACTCGTCATTTACATTAGATATTCCTCCTGTAAGGATGTAGCTGGGCATGGTGGCACATGCCTATAATCCCAAATACTTAGGAGGCACAGGCAGGAGAATCGCTTGAACCCCGGAGGCAGAGGTGGCAGTGAGCCAAGATTGTACCACTGCACTCCAGCCTAGCGACAGAGCAAGACTCCGTCCTACCCACGCACCTCCTCCTCCCCACAAAAAAGATGGGTTTCTCTGAAGTATTTGACTCATAATCAAAATTTTAAAAAAATTACCTTACTCTTGATTACATTTAACAAATGCCAAATGGCCATTACAATCTGATTTCCATATGGAATACTCACATGGTGTACACGCATATCCTTAAACAAGGACACCTGTTTCTGCATCCCCTTAGCTACGGCAGTTGTGGTGGGGGCTCCTACTGTTTTATTTTAATGCCTTGGTTCTAACTAAGTATAATAATCAGCTTATACTCTCATATCTGGGTCCATTCCCTTTACAGCTGAGATAATTTACTCTTGCCTTTCAGTTCAGCCTCATATTATCATCTTCTGATCCTGATTCTCTCTTTGGCTTAGCTCAGCACAAGAAAGATACAACATTCAATTGATCAGCTACAGATCTACAGCTTTGTTAATGGTATTAGCCTTGTTCTAGAAACTGGGGTTATTGCTTGGATTCATGCTTTTATATCCTTTGGATCAAATCACATGCTGAAAGAAAACAAAATAAGACATTGCATTGTCAAAATATTAGAGTTCAAAGGACTCTTTTAAAAGAAATAAAGGCCATTGGCCATATTTTATGCATGAGATTATAAAAATACAATTGGAGATTCGCTCAAACTTATTTATTTATTTATTTATTTATTTATTTATTTATTTATTTTGTGAGACGGAGTCTCTCTCTGTCACCCAGGCTGGAGTGCAGTGGCATGATCTTGGCTCATTGCAACTTCTGCCTCTGGGTCCAAGCAATTCTCCTGTCTCCACCTCCCAAGTAAATGGAATTACAGGCACACACCACCACACACAGCTAATTTTTTGTGTTTTTAGTAGAGATGGGGGTTTCACAATGTTGCCCAGGTTGGTCTCGAACTCCTGACCTCAGGTGGTCCACGCTCTTTGGCCTCCCAAAGTGCTGGAATTACAGGCATGAGCCACTGCGCCTGGCCCAGCCTTCACTTTTTTTTTCCTTCTCCACGTAAGTCAACTCCCCAGCTCCTTAATGGGAACACCACGGCAGGTGCTCCTAGAGTCACGTCTACGTGCCGACTTGGTGTGATGACAATGTATTCACCAGTCTGAGGCAAGGGCAAGCTTAGAACAAAGGCTGAGCATTTTTACCAAGTGGATTTGTACAGTTTGCAGAGCCAGCAGTAGACCATGATTCTTGATCATCTTGAAGTAAAATATAATTTCTTGTGTGTTTTGATGTGACAGTAGGTTGCAGGGAGATGTTAAATATTTAATAACCTCACCTCTGATAAAATTCAAAATCAGATGAAAAGTTTGTGGTGATCCCCGATATTTGTTTAAACTGTTACTGGACATCCAATTCATATATTCAGAAATCAGCACCCTGGAGCCCTGGGCTTCATGTGTGTTTCCTGCCCCACACCTAAGGGAAGCTGCATCCTTCTGACTCAGAGTGAGCACAGTGACCTCTATGGGACGGCCATGATATCGGTGGGACTGTTGTGACCTCTATGGGAAGCCTGTGACCTCTTGGGACTGCTGTGACCTCTGTAAGAGGACTGTGGCCTCTCTGGGATCACCATGAGGCCCTGGCCCCTCCGGCATCAGGCTCCAAGGACTTCACTACACTCCCTCAGTGCACGTGCCTCAGCCCATCAACGCATTCATTGCTTTGACTTTTGCAATGAGCAATTATTTTATAATGGCTTTCTTTTACCGTTTTTACTCCAATGTGTTATGCATATCCTTCTGTGTCATTACTAGAGGACTAATTGCTTTTAACAGCATAAGTGTCTGTTATAATTACATCAAGAAGATGAAGAGTATTTTTCAGTCATTCTATGGTTGATGAGCATTTACATTTTTTCCTACTTCTTGTTATTGAAAAGATTTGAAGCCAACATATTTGCACACACTTATGATGTCTGCAGATGATCTTCTCCAAAGTTGAATTTCTCAACTAGATGTGCAAATGTTTAATTTATGCTTAAAGTGTCAAACCATTTTAGGGGAGAAAAAATATTACTGGATGGGAGTTTAGGAAACTAAAGTTGAAACAACTTAAGTATTATTCTGTAGGATCCTTCAATAAGAGGTAAAGACAGAAAAGTAATCCATGTCTCTTTAGCTCCAAAGCTGTTGCTCTTTTCAGTAAAATAACTAACATGACATTCTTTGAAAGATAAAAAGTATACAAAAGTTTACATAAATCCATGAGATACTAAACACTTAAAAAAGCAAGTGTTAAAAATATTGAAGCCTGACTAGAAAAAGAGAATTAACCAGTACACTAAATAAATGTATTCATATAGGACCTCAAAACAAAGAAATTACAAGTACCTACATAAAATTTAAAATCCCAGCCTGGAAATGGGTTTTAAGTGCATTTATTAAACACGAAATAAAAACTGAGATTTCATCTCTATTCTTAAAGTCAAGTTTGAATAATCAAAAGTAAAACAATATAAAAATCATACATAATAGTAAGTACATAAAATACGAAATAAAATAGACAAAGGGAAAAATAATATAGAGCTACATAGAATTTGATCACTTTATGCCAAGGAATAGCTGTCTGTAGAGAGGAAATTCTATACTTTATACCTGCTAAATGACATGTCTAAGGATAAGCATAACATTTCATTACACTGAAAAAATTTTGATTTAATGTTTTCCAATAAAATTAACTTTCCAGTTTTAGTGTCATGCCTGATTATATCATGTTCTTTAAATTATTTAGTCTTTTTATATGAGCTTGCTATATTCAGAAAACAGCAAAGTTGTTATATTTTGTCATTTAGAGTCATTTAGATTCCAATCAGTTTTTGATTTCCCTTGGAAACCTGGTTGGATACTTTACCACACCAGAGGGCAAGGAGACTCCTTATGCGTGTTTTTTTTTTTTTTTTTTTTTTTTTTTTTTAGTACACACTCCTCTTCACTTCTTACCACCCGAAGCTCTGTGAGGGCAAGAGTTTATCTGGACTTTATCATGGCCACATAACCTCACACACAGCACTCAGTAGTAGCGGCTGCAAATCTGCTACATAAGACCTAAAATGGATACTGTTTGTGAAGGCAGAAAATACAGTGGGTTATCAAACACACTGTTTTTAAAACATCTTGTTAGTAGAGTTGGTAGTGAGGACTGATGGAGATGATGACCTCCCGCAATTTCACTCTAAGTGATCCATGGTCCTCGTAAATGCCTATTGAATGAGCATGTGACCCTTTTTTCCCTCATTTCCTTCTGACTTTGCAGGTCGCTGGTTTTATTTTCGCTCATCTCTCATTGGGCTTTCCCTTTCCAAGGCTTCCTTCTTTAAATGTACAAGTATATTCATGTCTTCTCTCTCTGTACTTAAGAGCAGACAAGTAATCCCTGGACCAAAATTATCATCCCTTTCTTTACCAAAATATATCTCCAGAGTAACATTTCCTTTCTGCATTTGTTACCAGACTGGTCGGTCGGGTTTAAACAAATGTCTCTTTGAGATTGGACCTTTCTGAAGTTACAATAAGTGACCAACCTGGTTCCACGTGTTGAATTTTTCTAAGATCCTAAAAGCCATTTTTTTTTTTTTTTTTGAGTTGGGGTCCCATGCTGTCACCCAGGCTGGAGTGCAGTGGTGCCATCTCGGCTCACTGCAAGCTCCGCCTCCCGGGTTAACGCCGTTCTCCTGCCTCAGCCTCCCGAGTAGCTGGGACTACAGGCGTTCGCCACCACTCCCGGCTAATTTTTTTGTATTTTTTAGTAGAGACAGGGCTTCACCGTGTTAGCCAGCATGGTCTCGATCTCCTGACCTTGTGATCCACCTGCCTCAGCCTCCCAAAGTACTGGGATTACAGGCATGAACCACCATGCCCGGCTCCTAATAGCCATCTTAAAATACATAGGGTATCAACCAACTTCTAGATCAACAAAGAGTGATTCTTATTCCTTTTTCACCTACATAGATTAAAACATTTCAGTATCTTTGTCCTGTTCTGTGTTAATTCTTACTTATGTTAATTTCTATGTCACTTAGAATTTTGTGACTGCAAGCAACAGAAACTAAATCTGAGTAACTTAAGCAAAAGAAGCATTTACTGGAAGAAAATGAGATAGGTGGCCGTGTCAAAGGAGGAAGCCTCAAAATGGCAGGGAAACAGCAGTTTAGGAGCTAAGTCTGTATTACCTAGGGAGCTAATACACACTGTTTGCATGGTGTGCTAGTTTGTTCTCATGCTGCCACAAAGAAACACCCGAGACTGGGTAGTTTATAAAAGAAAGGTTTAATTGACTCGCAGTTCCACAGGGCTGGGGAGACATCAGGAAACTTACAGTCATAGCACAAGGGGAAGCAAACACATCCTTCTTCATACGGCAGCAGAAAAGTGAAGAATGAAAACTGAGCAAAGGGGGAAGCCGCTTATAATACCATCAAATCTCATGAGAACTTACTCACTATCCTGAAAACAGTATAGGGGAAACTGCCCCCATGATTCAGTTACCTCTGACCAGTTCCCTCTGACCACATGTGGGGATTGTGGGAACTACAATTTAATATGAGATTTGGGTGGGGACACAGCCAAACCATATCACATGGGATCTTTCTAAAGATGAATCGTCTCTCATCATTTTTAGTTTCTTTCACTGAGGAGTCATGTTTTGAAAGATTTTGATTTTCTAACTTTTGAATATACGTCCAGCATTTAATAGCTGTGTTGAAAGTATTGTCGGGGCACTTTGAAAAAAAGGCTACTTATCCAAAGAAATACCAGCAAGGTAGAACCTGAAGAAGGAGGGCTGGATTCTGAGTAGGCAAAAGCATCTGACATTTACTATCAGCACGGAATTTCATTTTCCTCTTAAGTAACAAATCCTATGTCTTCTTACTCTTTATTCCATTAATTTTTTCATAGCACCTTTCTTTATCATCATGCTTTGTAGTAAATGCGCTTACATACTTCTGATGATCCTTTTTACCTTCTTGACCATCTATTCTCTTCTTCTTCTCACTCAATTTTTTCCCCATTTCTCACTTGTTTGATATTATTTCTGATCTCTACCACTGATCTCATTTGCTGTCTGTGCTTCATCTCACATCTTCAAATGATGCTCAAATTTATATGTCAAGTTTTCACTTTTCTCTTTAACTTCTAACAAACATTTATGGCTTTTTGCTGCGTATGTCCATGTGAATATTATATACATGTAAAATGACCAAATATGAACACATTATTGTCCTTCTATGGCCCTGTCTCAGTTGACTTAATGCATTAATCTAAAATTCCATCTCAGAAAGCTCAAACCGTCCCTGCCACTCTTCCTCAGAATCCCTTCTATAATGTCCTTTCACACAGCCACCATTTTATTCATCTGAGTTGTTATTAAAAAGTTATGCAAGCTTTCTCCCGTCAATCTCATTCTCCTGTCTGTTGTCGACACCATTGTTATGTCTTTGCTAACAGATAGTCCTTCCCCAATATCTCGCTGTCCCCAAGATATTGATGGTTCCACATTGTCTAAGATTCTAATTATCTAGGGATGAACATATCAATGTTTTTATGACCTTTTTATTTTCATCATGAATACCCTCACTTCACTGCATTTTGTCATCAGTAATTATTAGTGACCATCTTGCAATAAGGATTTGCAATTTTTTATGACTCCACCACATACACTTACGGCCAATTTTTTGCTTTTCTAAAGCTTACTTATATCTTAATGTCTACTTTTCTATAAAATTTCAGCAGATCTCTAGTGTGACAAAACAAATTTATATCTTTTGTAATCTGCCTAGTTGATTCTTAAGATCAGCTAGTTTGGGAACCACTACAATAAATACCACTTTGCATCAAAAGTACACTTAGCCTCATAGTGAATCCTGTGATTATCTTTCTTTCTGTTAATTTGGTAACTACTTTAGGATTGGAACACTGTGTTGTTATCTATTGCTTTATTCCTAACATACTTAAATTGTAGTCTCCTACATATGATGATGTTAAGTAATTACTTGAGAAAATTAGACTATAAATATATAGATATATATATAGTCCAATTCAGAAATAACAGCTGGAATGCAGACTTTCAAATAATTAAGTAAAATTTGAAGTGTAGAGTCCAGTATCTGGGTATGAGTTTATAAGAGGTTACCTAATCTGAAGATTTTTATTATTTTCAAGATATCTTCTCTCTCCTTTAGTGATATTCTTAGCGTTAAAGTGTAGAAATAAGGTCTATGATCCACATCCTCACATTGACCTACTTCCTCAATTATTTCTTACGAGCTAAACTTCTGTTATTTCTGTTTTCTTTTAACACCTCTTTCTAGTCAAATCTCACTTTATCTCCTCATCACAACTGTTTCCCCAGCTGTTACCAAACCTTTTGATCTAAGGAGTTTAATTTATGAAAAACAATTTTTCATTGTCTAATTAGTCCTTTCCAAAGCTGCTTCCAAAATGCACACAAAATATAATATAGGGCACCACAAGCTTGAAAGGAGTAATTAAAAGCACTTTACTAATTAAGTTATGCAACTAATTATATATTTTGCTAAACCACGAATCCTATACCCAAATTTAACAGAATTAGTTAGATTGGAAATTAAACAGATGTTCCTTTTGGGTTGGTCTTCAAACTTGACAGTGGTCACACTGCTGTCTTCATTGACACAGGCAATGAACATCTGTGCATTTAAAGAATAACGACTTCCTTTTCTTAGACTGCTGAGCGTGTCCAAGGGAAGACTGCTGAGCGTGTCCAAGGGAAGACACGACTACAGAGCAGTGGCCAGAAACTTCAACAACACAATCCACTATGGAACACAGCATTCTGCCTCCCCCAGCCCCCGAATATTCTCTATAATCTCTATGTTGTTTCTTTGTCTATGTTCTCTTTAGTCCTGAATGCGTCCTTTAATCAACACATTTTTAAAGCACCATATTGTGTGTTACATAGGGTTACAATGTTAGTAAAACAAAGTATGTATCCTTGAGAAGTTCTCAGTATAATGGGAGATATAAGAATAAAAATGCTAATTAAAATGCAGTTCTTTTGTTGCTAAAAAAAGTATGTCTAAAGGATCGTGACTGAAAAAAATCATTATGATACGATTCACTTTATCAAGAATTTTTAGAAAAAAAAATCTTACGACTTATCATCACAGGAACTCTTCCAGGTGGGCGCTACTTTGTGGGATCACAACTACTCACGAGTTTCCACGTGAAGAAGTGGACATTTAGACCAATTCAGATGTTTTTGCAGATTTATATGTCTAGTGAATGAAGAAAGTTAAATATAATTCCCAAACTGTTGAAATCTAAGTCCGACATGCTTTTCACTTCCATATTGGAGTTGTACACTCAGAAATATTGGTTTGACTATCCTAGACTTGCAGCGAAGGATGTAGGGAAGAGTTACTTTGGTGCATACACATGTATACGAATGCACACACACACACACACACACACACACACACACACCACATTTCTGAGAATATGACCCCTTATATAAAAATCAGAATTTAGAGTAGTAAAATATAAACCCAAGCTGTTGAGAAAATATAGGATTACAAGGAAATTGTTTATTCAACAAAAAGACTCATCGATTTAAAAAATTGTCTGCTAGGCACCAAGGTTTATCCCTTCAACATTTGTGCAACAAACTTGCACAGAGAAAGTTCTTGACCAAAAGAGGACACAAACAAATTTAGAGAAATATATTATAATAAATTCTATTAACAGGCAGACACCCTACAAGCAGATGAAGGACAAGGAAAACCATCTTATTCTGTTCAGGCGTACAGGGAGTGGGAGTTAGGCAAGCTTTCACAGAGAAGATAGTGCTTACATGAAGTTTTGAGAGTATAACAGTGAAGAAAAGTTACTTGTGAGACAAATGAGGAAATAATATTATTCTAGGTTACATCACATGCAAAACAAGGAACTTAGCTCAATTAGTAAAAATATAATTTATTGAGAATATTTGCCTTCACTTTTAAATGATCAGTTAGTCAACTTTTGAGAAGCTGAGAAGCCTCCAAATAACTTACATGCTTAATATTGAACTATCTTCATGTAATTTTTAGAAATTTCACCTTGTCACTCAAATGACAGAAAGACAATTGTTAATTGCCATGTCCCCTTCACTGCTGCCAGTGACACCTCATGCTATGGAATAGTTGGCAGATAGCATGCTCATCATAGCTGCCAAGAAGTTCCAGAGCTGGAACCGGGAGATCTGCCACTGTCATACAGATTATTTATTCTCTTCTTTTTCTTAGAAGTCACTGGTCAGGGATCACAACTACTCAACAGCCTCCCAAAGTGGAAAGTACCCTCAGCCTTCTGATTTTGCAATCTTCCTTAGCTCTCAAATAGAACATTTAGCTGGTTAATGGATTTTTCACTTTTCAACCAGTGGTTCAGATGTCATAGTCACAAAATCCATTTTTCCCTTGGTGGTTAACACATGGTACTGTACCAGCAGCAGTCGGCCATTCAAGAATGTTATTTTCCTTTCTGTGTAGGTTTACCTGGCTGGCTCCTATTCCTCTTGTTCACTGGGGAAGAAATAATTACTCATCTCCCAGCTCTTTTGATGAGTTCACAGGACATACATTGTAACCCCAGAGACCTAGACAACTCTTATTTATTTCCTTTGCAGGTCAAGGCACAGTTCTGCATGATGTGGAAGTTAAGTCGCTACTTAAATTACTTCCTGTAAATAAGACTCATTAACCTGGTGACCTGAGAACACTTTCAATTTAAGATGCTGCCCAGTGAGAAGAGTCCATAGATTAATCCTGCTGCTGCTGCAGTTTCAGCTTCCATTTGCTTTTTACTCAGAGACTCCCGTTTGGCTCCCTAGCTAAAAGATAAACTGTTTCACCTTCCTCCACATCTGCTTGCTTCTTTTGAATCTGAATCTGAGTTTTGATATTTATGTTTAAAAACAGAAAGAGGAAATGATCAAGAAATTTGGGTTTGGTGTTCTGACGAACCATGGGAAGAGGCCATAGAAATTGACTTCACAGGTGCCAAAATCCATGGTGAGGTGTCTTTCTTGGAAACCACTCAGGAAAACCCTCAGCCACATAATTCTGAAATAAATGTTTCAATTTTAAACTTAAAACAATCCATAATTCAATTTTTAAAGTGTCCTGAAAAATCTCTAAATATATAGTAATTCATTTTAATAACGCTCAAGCTCACTTTATATAACTTATGCATATTTTATTAGAAGAGACAAACTTTCAGAGTGGAGAAATCTTTCAAATTTCTTGTCGAAGACAGAAAATAAGGCATCTTTGTGTTTATAAAACTGATTGACACAGATGTCCTTTTGTATATTTTAATGGACTGTATGTAATAAAAAGGTGAAATTGACCTGGAAGCCAAAATGCTTTGTACTGATGAAAAAGAATACCACAAGTGAAAACTGGAATTACACTGACAGCAACTGTTAACTGCCACTGTCATTTCCAATCTTTTTCTGAGAATAACATGCAAAACCAGGTATGATTCTCATAGACAGGAAAATAAAATAAAAAAACTTGTTTATGCTAGGACCAATTCTACAGGATTGTAAATCTATTTCTTTCCCAGTCCTCCAAAAAACTTTTATTTGTATCAAGTTATAAAAATACCCTAGACATACCTATATGTTCTAATGAAATATTAATCTTTTACCTCTGAAAATATCCTGCGACAACACCAAACACTAGGTATAAATGAGTCACACATTTCTGAAAGCTGTGATGTAACTCCTGGCTTGGCTGGAGAGAGAAGATTTTCTGCCAAGATGATAAGGAGAGTACTTTCTGAGAGTGGTTTTGTAGTGATCGGCCTTGTTGAAGGGCACAAAAATCATGTCTAAAATGATCATGATCAGAAAGAATATTAACTAGAAGAAGTGGATGGCATATGGCATGTTTTCAGAAATGCTGCAAGCCCCAGATTACCAACATGCTTGAAATTTCCTCTATGATAGCTTCTCTTTGGAATAAATCATGATTCTTCATTTCTGGGAAGATCAAATGCTAATCCAGGAGATATTTATAAGTAGACATCAAATTCTAAATATGTGTAAGCACGAAAGTACTCATCCATATGATTCCATCTTTTATCAGTTTTACCAGCATGCCCAAGAGGCAGGATCTAAAATATATAAAATAATTGGAGAATAATTACATGTTAAACAGTGTGAAACTCAGGACTGTAAAAAGCTCAGATGTAAGAAATACTATTGTACACTAGCATAGGCATAGCAAATTGCACTTGTAAATAATATGTAGAATTTACACAATTCAAAAAGACTAAATTCAGAATTTGAGGAAGAAATAGGGGGAGTAAAAATGGTTACATGAACCCAGAATATGTGATGGGAAGTAAGCAGACTTGCTTGATAGAAATGGAGTTTTAAGAGTTAAAATGTTATGAAAAATACTGGGAAATACAAGTTGCATTGAAAGCTGGAGCTGGAGAACTCTTATATGAACATATGGGATGATTTTAAATCTTTACGCTAGTGTGTTTTGACAAAATTATCCAGAATTGACATGGAAGAAGGATAAGACAGAGGGAATGGCCCAGAGCCAAGGTAACGAGGTAGGTACTTTATAGTAATCCAGGCCATGATAATTATTTTAATTGTCTGGAAACTAGAACAACGTCTACCTCATAATAATTCTTAAATAACATTTTTTCCTTTTGAATTAATAACAAATGTACTTGTCCTTCCTGAGTCACTGGGATTTTGAAAGAACCAAATTGAAAATGCTTTCAAAACCATAAAGCACAATCCAAATATGAGTTGTTATTGTATTAAATAAAGAATAAGAGGACTGGATGTGGAAGATAACAGTAGAGCCATCTCAACATATTTTCAACTGAGAGAAGACAAAAACTCGTGTCCTTGCGAAGTAGTATAAAATGGGCTTGTTTTGATGAGATAAATGAGAAGCGAAATATTTAGATCTCACAAGAAATAAGAGCATATCTCATGAAGATGTTTTATGGAGTAAAGCGCAGGCGAGAGATCAGAATATAAACAGAGATGAGAATAATGGGAAATATTCATTGTTTAAGATATGACAGGTATCATGACAATTATATTAATATTGCGTTCATGATGTTAATTTTGTCCTGTAGTTCTGATACAACTTAAAGAGGTGCATATTGTCATTTATTGTCAACATCTCCCCTACAGTTCCAGCAGCTCTAAGAGGTGAAGTTAGGATTCATGACTAGCCAGTCTGATTCAGAACCTATGCATGTGTCACTCCACTCAAATAGGGATGATTGTAATAGTGGGATTAAGCTCACATAGATAATTTGATACATACAGAGAGTAAGCCAGATTTGTAAACATGGCCTCTGTGTTCACCTCTTACTTAGGTTCCTCCAAAATGAAGTGTCAAAAAGTCAGGGAATAAGTGCTTAGGGAAGAGGAGGGGAAAAACTAGGAGAATAAGATGTCTTGAAACCCAAAATGCACTGTGTTCATTATAGCCTGCTTGTGTATAATCTCCTTAACAATTATAGAGGTAATCTCTTCAGAAAGGTAGGCTAAGGAATTGGGAGACTAGATAGGTAGATCCTATGAGTATGTAGCTTGTATAAATCAACGGTTTTCAACTGAAGCAATTTTGTCGCCCATGCAATATCTGAGGATGCTTTTAATTTTCAAAACTTGGGTGGGGGAGTTACTAGCATCTAGTGAATAGAGACCAGGAATGCTGCAAACGTCCTACAATGCATAGAGGACAGCTCCTTAACAGACGGCATCCAGGCCCAAATGTCAACAGAGCCAGGTTGAGAAATCTTTCTATGGATGTGTCTAAAGTCCAGGTTGCAACTCACAGAGCAAAAGTTGAGTGTAACACTGAAATATCCTGGGCATTTAGGAAAGGATCATGGAATGTGAGGGTCACAAAGTGCCAAGTCTAATGTGTTGTCTGTATCAGACCCACCTTAGGCACCTCCAGAGCTTCTGTTGGCCACATTTCTCCCTGACACTGTGTTGCTTTGCTCAGTGATATGTTTGGTTCTGTGTCCCCACCCAAGTCTCATCTTGAATTGTAATTTGAATTGTAACTTCTGTATCTTGGGGAGGCACCTTGTGGGAGGTGATTAGATCATGGAAGGGGTCGTCCGATGCTGTTTTCATGATAGTGAATGAGTTCTCATGAGATATGATGGTTTTATAAAAGACTTTTCCCCTTCACTCTGCACTTCTCTCTCCTGCTGCCATGTGAAGAAGGACATGTTCACTTCCCCTTCCCCCACGATAGTAAGTTTCCTGAAGACTCCCCAGCCATGTGGAACTGTCAGTCAATTAAACGTCTTTCCTTTATAAAATTACCCAATTTCGGATATTTCTTCATAGAAGCATGAAAATGAACTAGTACACTCAGCCTCAGCTGATTCTTAAAGATAACCAACTTTGTTTAGTCTCTTCAGTCTCACTGTCTGCGGCTGACCAATGTCATTCACCACATTTCTAGCTCATCTCCGCAATTCCTCATTGTATAGAGCTCCATGCCATAAGGCAGTGTCTGTGTTCTCGAGATGATGCTGAAGGCAGCACAGGTGTGCTTGCTGGACACGCAACAGGACATTCTATAGCCTCTCGTGAAGCAGTGACTGGCCTAATGATGTGGGACCTGGATTGCTCCCCATGCTATTCTGCCTCATAACCCCTACTCTTGCTATCCTCGGGTTCTACCTTCCACTGAAGTATAAGTAATAAAGCTTAGTCTCAGTCCCTGCTTTCTACAGGTCTTAGGCTAAGAAAATAGTCTTCAAATTAACCAAGGAACTTGCAAGGTATAGAATATATTCTGCATTTCAATTTCAGAATATATTGGCAGTTATTAAATACAAGAAGACTCATTTCTTACATTTTAATGGTCAGGTGAACTAGCAAAGATGGAGAAAATGTAACACTTTGACAAGCTGTGAATCCCAGCGAACATATAGAATGTTGTGTTAGAATTCCAGAAGGTGATACTTGAAAAAATGGGAAATAGTGGTGGAGCTTCCCTGTTCAAATTACCAACCGGAAAAGACTTAGTAAGTCATTTAAAGAATATAGACTGCCCCAAACACTCAGATATAACTTTCTTAAACAGAGATTTGTAACTTCTGAAAAAGAATATTCTGCTAGGGCCACTAAATAAGCTAGAACCAGGTTATATTAAATAATATGATAATTCTACCATAGGTACTAATTTCAATAATTTCTTACTAGAAATATGGAAAGTCATTACATCAAATATTTGCGATCAGTATTCATTCTTGTATATAAATAGGAAAATATCCTAGCATTTAAAATAGGCATTATAGAATCATCTGCTGTAGAATAGATCAACTGTTGTCTTTGATATTGTTGCCATTTTACATTTCTCATTTTACTGTCTGGAATAAGGCAGTTATTGCTTAATCTGAAAACATGGTTATAGTATTCAACTATACCTGAAAGAAAATTCAGATAATCAGTTTAGCTATAATATGGGAGGATGATCCTTGACGTTATTAAAGAATGATATTTGATGGGTGCTGACGAGTTGATGGGTGCAGCACACCACATGGCACATGTATACATATGTAACAAACCTGCACGTTATGCACATTTACCCTAGAACTTAAAGTATAATAATAATAATAATAAAAAGTACCTAAGCAAAAAAAAAAAAAGAATGATATTTGTTCCAACCATGCACACTTTTCCCCACATACTGATGCAGACTACATTGTGCCTTTGCCCTGCAAGAACAAGATTGCCCATTGTTAAACATTATCTGTAAGTATTAATATATTAAATGTTGAGTATTTATTCAAGTCATCTGAAAAGTCCATGTGTTTTCCTGAGAAAGTCATTAAGATCACTATGCTACATCTAACATAAAGGGAACATAGTCATTGATGTTAGGACAAAATAGTGGGTGATGTTCTATCCAGGAGGAATATGT
Organism: Rhinopithecus roxellana; assembly: GCF_007565055.1. Taxonomy (NCBI): domain Eukaryota; kingdom Metazoa; phylum Chordata; class Mammalia; order Primates; family Cercopithecidae; genus Rhinopithecus; species Rhinopithecus roxellana. The sequence continues at coordinate 32,866,562 of NC_044569.1, read as the reverse complement.
ATATACAGAAAACATGGTTCCTTTAAATTAATTTTGGCCAATTACTCAGAGTTAAAAAGTACAAACTGCATGATAGTCCTAACAAAAATTAGCTGAGCATGATGGTGTGCTCCTGTAGCCCCAGCTACTCTGGAGGCTGAGGCAGGAGAATTGCTTGAACTTGGGAGGCCGAGGTTGCAGTGAGCCGAGATCATGCCACTGCACTCCAGCCTGGGTGACAGAGTGAGACTCTGCCTGAAAAAAAGTTAATTAATTATTTGTGAAGATTATCACGTTAGTTATTGGGTATGATATTTCTTCCAACTTCAGAGCATAAAACAGGATAAAAGTAAAATATTATTTTGTTATTTTTTCATATAAAGTATCGCTAGTCAGTGTGGCTTCTGAACCACCAGAATCACTCTCCATACTATTTCTAATTTCTTTATTTCTCTAGTATATCTAATATTGATGAGTTCAAATATTTTATGTAGTTATTTCCTATTACAAACAGAGAGAGATGATTGATTGATAGATATAGATACATTTCATGAAATTTCTTCATTTATTTTAACCTTCTATTATCAATAATGATGCCTTAAGATGTTTTAGGAAGTGAAAACATGTTTTGGTATACATATCCCTATGATTTTACATATAGACATTTGGGGGAAATGATTTTTAATGTAATTTTCAGAAAATTCTATGTGTACTTTATTGTGACTTCTGAATTAAAATCCTGGCAAAATTCGACATCTCACTTCACATTCACACATCATTATTTTTCAGAACAGACAATCTCCTTTTCATAGATTAATATAAGCAATAAACTATCAAGTGGAAAAAGTATACCTATTTAAACATGCTACATTCAAAATAATCAAAATACTCAAAGACATTCCAGGCCAAGGTGAAGAAGACCTGAACAGCAAGCAGGGATTGTCACTAAGACTCTGCTTCCCCTCTTCTGCCTCATTTCTCTATTTCCATAAGTCTGAAACATTTGGTACGCAATACCTTATTTCTCTCTCCCTGTTTGGCTATGATATAATCTCACAAACCTTCCATCGGAATATTTTTGTAACCCACTCTTACAATGTGATAGGCACAGTGAGTGACACTCTCAGCAAGGTGCTTGCAATGCCGCAGATGCCAAAGTCTGAAGCTCAGGAAAACTTTCTGAAATCAGATGGAGAAAGAAAAGTTACTGATTCTTGATATTGTTGTTTTAAATTTTGTTGAATTCTATTCGTTTGGTTCTGGTATGTAGGCAGATCAATTGGCCCTGAACCAATAAGACTTCATATAAAAGACACTGTATCTAATTTTAAAAATAACAGTGATTAAACTGGAGAACTGAAGAAAAACACAATAAAAATGTTCTAGTTTGAGATAGTCAACCAAAAGCAGAAAACCAGATCGCAAATCAGCAATTATTTTACAACATTAAAATTATGTGTTAAAATATTAGAATTACCACTTCTGTTTTTTCAGATGTTTTTCTCAGTGTAATCTCAGTATAAACATGAATTTTCTATTCATTCAAATAAACAAAATTTTGATTATTGAATGATAATCTTATAACTCTTTTAAATGACATTTAAATAAATATATTTAAAATAAAATATCAGTATATAATTAATCATAATCCTTTGCTTTAGAAACATTGCAAAAGTGATTGCATTTTGTGTTTTTGGTAAAAAATCAAAGTCAAAATTCATGTCTAAATATTTAGAAATATCTAATCACATGTTTGCCATATTCAAGAAGTGAAAAATATAGAATCAATCATAGATTGCATCATGAATCTTTGTTAAATGTTTTATTTGTTTCCATATTTCTAATAGCCGTATTAAAGGGAAACTTTTGATTTATAATAATTGTCATTATAACCATTGTCAACTCCGAGAGCTAAGTACCCTTTGTCGGCATTTCAGCTATTTCCCTTTCACCTTCAGATGAATTTTATCTTGATTTTCTGGTTTATGTAGGATGGTAGCAATATTTTAAATAGACATGACAAATATTTACTGATTGAATGAGATCAAGATATCAATGTAGATATGGCTTTTTGCTATAAAGTGGAATGCACGTCTGAGTATGCAGAAAATAAGTTTTCATACACAAATTGAACATGAGCTATTGTGACAAAATATTACCCATTTTCAAATATCTTTCTTTTTGTCCAAACACCATTCCTATTGAATCTATCAGGAAATATGTTGTATGGCTTATTTGTTGTATATTACTGTTTAAAACTTAAGTATTGCTTCATATCTGGAATTTAAAAGACAATAAAACTACAAATTAGTGCATTGCAAGGATGTTTCAGCCAAACAAAAATGCAAAAACTCAAATAACTTGTTTGATTTGCTTGTTGCCACATATCGAGTTTTATTAAATGTGAGCACTACCTGGTTGTATATGGATTTTTATATATAGCCCATCTTTTGAGCAGCCCAGCGTGAATAGAATAGCATATGTCTTCAGTATACGTGAGTGTATCTGTATAAGCAGGAATTTGTCACTGTGTTTTTATTAATGCAAATAATTTCTTTAGGTATAAAAATGTTAATTTCAGTTCAAATTGAACAAAATATTAATATCCACAAACTACTCATTGAAAAGGACAGTGGAATTTAGATTCAGTTTTCCCAAAACAATAAATGCTGAGAATGTAAATTTATTTAAGGAAACATTGAATTCAAAGGCATGAGTTTGGGACTGGAAACACAAAAACTGATAAAAATGTGAATGATGTAAAATAAAGCTCACTGAATAAAATATGAATTCTCATGTTATTTATACGCTGCAAATTCTGGTCAGGCACTTCTAGCTTAACTTTGTGTGGTTTCTATTTGAAAGCTGCTAAGTTCTCCTTAGTGTAGGAGAAGCCACCTGATGTAAATCAGATTCTCCTTATTCTTTCCTAAGCAATAATGTTGAAATGTCTCCTTCACTTGTGTACATGTAGGGAAAGTAGTGACTCTTTTCATGGGTGATTTTGTGGCAGGACAATTTTCTGTTGAGACTTCGCTTGGGCTGTGTCTTACATAGTGCTTGATGTAGAGTTCAAACATTTATGGGAGACATGGGGGCATGTGAACGCGAGCTCTTCTTGACCAGTCCAGATGTTGTGGTCTGAATGTTTATGTTTCCTCAAATTCACATATCGAAGTCCCACCTCAGCAGGTGATGATCCTAGGCGGGATCCATTGGAGAGGTGATTAGGTCACGAGAGTGGAGCCCTCATGAATGGGATCAGTGTTTCTTATAAAGGAGACCCTTGCCGGTTTCACCCTGTGAGGATACAGGGAAAGATGGTCATCCATTAACTGGGAAATGGGCCCTCACCGGCCCCTGAATCTGCTGGTACCTTGATCTTGGATGTCCTAGCTTCCAAAACTGTGAAAAATAATTCATGTTATTTATAAGTCACTTAGTTTTATAGCAGCTCGAAGGGATTAAGATACCAGCTATCCTAGGTTGGTGAGTTTACTCATGGATTTTTCCACATGCAAGGATTAAACACCAGACCCACAATGGGAACCTCATACCCACACAGAGTGCTGAAAGAGAGTATCTTCTCTCTAGGAACCATGCTCTTTTGTTCAGAGACAGGTGCTAGCACTTGTACATAAACTCCTGCTACATGGAGAAGCTCACTGCATGGGCACAGAGCCACCATGCCCAGCCCAAGACTGGTGATGGAGATGCCTCTACTTCCTTCACAGTTTCCTGCAGAAACACTGTAGATCAACACTAGAGGCTGCAGGCAAAACCCAGTTGTTGGTGTTTGATGTTTTTCACAGTGACACTGTGTCACGGAGTGGAATCCATGGAAGCAGATGTTAGGAACACTATGGCTTTAAACTGTGGCTTGTCCCTGGGGCTGTGCAAGTCCCCAGTTTTCTGGACAATTCAATACAAGAGTTAGACAAGATCAAATGATTAAGAAAGCATGAATTCCTGCTTACTCTGGCATACAGAGGATGAAACATTAATTTGAATATTAAAAATAAATATTAATTTGCTTGTTTCCCATTCTGAAGAGATGGATATTCCATCTATAATTATAATTATCTCAAAAAAGATACTTAGAATTTACATATTCCCCTGAATTCTGTTTCATTCTCAGTCACTTAAAGAGGGAAAGACAGAGCAGTGTACATATATTGAGTCCCCATTATTTCCTACCATGGTGCAGAGTTCCCACATTTTTTCAACAGGATGTTAATTTGGTTGACTATTGTGGACAATGCCTGCCATAAATATTAGCCTGGACGGTCAGACTAAGTAAATAGATTGCAGCATTTTGTTCTGTCCTTTTGACACAGACGCCATCAGAAATGAGGAGAGACGTGATTGCATGCTGTTGCTGATGACTGTGTTGCATCACCAGGGCTGGCTCAGGGATGTGTGTGGATTTTATCACCTACTGTGGCAGAGCATCCTTCTTCATCCCCATCACAAATACACAGGTGCGGCTACAGATCTTGCTTTCAAGTGGACATTCCTTATGATATAAGCTTGGGGTGGGGAAATCAGACTGTGTTGAAGAGGCTGCAAGTTTGTCATTGAAATGAGTTTTGCAAAGCAACATGTTTCTCCCAGCATATTTCGGCCAATGTGGTTTCGTGAATGTCGTGTGTATTAGTTCCTACCCAGGCAATTGCTCTTTGAACACTGTTCCATTTTGGTTACTAATGAGTTTCTCAAGGAAAATTAGTACAGCCAGCTGCTATTTATATTTTTAAAATCACAGAATGTAACTATGTGAAAGTGTTTGTTAATACTTTTTAAATCAGTTGAATTTTATAATGGAGATATCTCTCCATTAATTTAGATTTCAGATAATTTTAAAATGTTTTTATCTTGTATGCATAGATCAAGGCCTACATGTTTAGCTGAATTGGTACTGAATTTCTTCTAATAATCCACTCTGAAGAGATGGAACAGTGACTTCAAGAAGAAATTTGTAAAATCAGCTAAAGAAAAAATGTGTTGAGAGCTCAAACATTGAAAATCTTTCATTTCCTGTTCAAATTTGAGATTTGCTGTGTACTTTATGCAGATAACCTCCAAAGTTAAACTATAAACTATAAAGTTTAATGTCCGCTTTTTAAATTTTTCAATAACTTTTGTTAAAGGTAAGTGAGGTTATATATGGTGTTTCTGATGAGAGACAAGGTGGCTACTAGACTGTTGTTGTGTTGGGGAAGTAACATAGTGTTTAAAGATTCACTATTTCAAAGAAAAGTACTTTGACCTCCTTATTGATTTATGCTACTTTAAGAATAGACTTTCTTGATAACTTAAGCCACTTTAATTTCGGTGTGATTTTATACTTTACAAAGAAAGCTCTTTGAACTAAAATACACTAGTAAAATAAAAATCCATTGCTCCATATTGTTGTCCTATATTATTCATAGGTCACTCTACCTCCATATGTATTTGCACTCAAGTAAAAGAAAATCTATACAGGCTTATCCTTACATTCCCTTTAGCCTGGTTTAGGAATCAGTGCCTACTAAAGAGGCCGTAGTTCATCTGTGTGTGCTCTGCCTCTGTGTGTGTTTCCTCAAGTTGTAATTAGGCTGGATGTTGAGGAGGTTGATAGCATGATGCTGGAGAGCAAAGGTGGGGACTGGGTCCTGGTCAAAAGTCCAAATATCCACAAAGAAGAGAAGATTGGATCTAACAACAACTAAAGCTTATCAGTTAGAAGCTCTGTGGTACGTCGTCAGGTACGACACACATAGAAAGATGACTAGATGATAGGTAAATAGGCCATTTAGTCTGATATTGCTAAGTAAGGGTGGGTGATTCCTTTAAATCACTTTTAATAGAAATTGTTCTAGAGTGGTTTTACCACATGTATGTATTTATGTTTTTAATCTTTGAAAGATCAGATTCTAATTAAAACTTCATTTGGTATAAAACTGAGTTTCTCAGTATCTGTATTGTCATTTTAATTTTGTATGCTGCCGTATTTATAGCCATGGTCAGCCAACATTCACAATATGGAATTGATTACGCCAAATAAAGAATATGTATTCTTCTTGGTTTATAAATTTAGAATATTTAAAATCAATTAATATTCCAATATTAATTAGAATGTGTTTCACAGCTCAAGAATGTCACAAATAAAGCCCTCATTGCAAGAAAGACATAATGAGGCATTCTGATGACAAGATAATCAGTGCATGCTGTATCTGCTTTGTACTTTGTAGCAGAATAATATTTTAGTATCCCAGGGAAATGTATTTCTTGGTTAGGTTTTACTTATGGAAACCCAAAGGAGAGGCGTTGCTTTGTCAGGTATGAGAGAGATTAACCACATCATTGTGAACCAGAGTTCTTGGGAAGAAAGTCTATTTTAGACTCTGAAAGAAGTTATGGGATAATTTAGACATGTACCTGAAGGGTAAAATCTGTACCTTAGGAGTCCTGTGGGAGATGGTTTTCCCCAGTGCCATGGTAGACACTCTCCAGACATGGTTGCCGTCCTTTGCTTTGTCTCTGCTGGTCTCCGACCCTTGCATATGTCCTGGCCCATTTACTGCTCTGGCAAATAGAATTATTTCAAAGTTTCCTAAGCCCAAGCCTTAGGATGATTGACAGAATGCACACCCTTCCTGGAAAGCTCCTTCTTAGAATTCAGCTTCCTTGTTGGGAGGAAGTCCAAGCAGCCAAATGGAGAGGTCCCAGTGATATTCCCAGTGAGCAGCCAGCAGCCAGCACCAACTTTCAGTCATCTGACAAGGCGATCCTGGTCCTTCTTGCCATGGCAATGCTGTAGCTAACACCATCTGAGGCAGAGGACATATCTGGCCAATCTGCAGAGTTATGATACATAATACATTGTTGTCATTCAAAGCTACTAAATTTTGGTGATGTTTGTTAAACAGCCATAAATAACAAAGCATCTTGTATTATAAAGAATGCTCAGTTTAAAGAAAGGTGTTTCACAGTTTAGTTTGTTTTGTTGAAAGAAAATTATTTTGTTTATTTTGCTCATTTTTTTATATTGTTCATTTATTATAATACAAACTATTTTAGGGGATTTACAAATCATACTAGATCATATTCTAAGGAAGAAAAAAGTTATGTAGTGATATCCTAGACTTGAGAATCAAACACTTCAAGAGACAGCAGTTTTGAGGGAGAGTAATCTCCAAGAAGCCCTGGGGGAGGTTCATTTAGAGAACAGAAGCAAACCCAAGAGCAATTTTTAATTTAGAGACTTGGTAATCCCTTGATTCAGAAATACGTACATTCTGGGATATTTTTTGGTGACGAAGGAGGAATGCAGAATTGTGAGGATTATTCCAGAAGGGGTGGAAAAGAAGAAAGTGGCTCATGTGTAAGGAAATTGCATTTGACATTAGTGAAGATGTGCCAGCGTAGTGGCGTGCCTGTGTGGAGTCTGAAATTGGACCAAAAGAGAGACACGTGTCTTGAAGAGAACTCTGCAATAGACTCTGAAGAAAGATAGGAGGCAGCCAGAGAGGCTCTGCTAAATCACTTGCTATATGCACTTCACTGAGGAGAGTTCCACATGGCTTTGAAGGATAAACTGCCCTCACCCCATTCACTTTTTTTTACCCCTATAATGTTTGCTTACCTTTCTCAGTGACATCTGTAAATACATACGCTTAAAGGTGCTATTAAGGTGGCTTTTTATTTACATCAAACGTGAGAAAGATACCATAATGTGTTCCGTCTTTGTTTAGCAGTTCAAGTGCCAATAAAATTTGCAGCAATTTATTATTCCTCTCCTAAAAATGATGATTTTCTCTTATAGGTACAGAGTGATGTAGGTTTCAACAAAGTTTATACTAGATAAAAAGCTCTCAATGGCTTAGCCTTCCCCCAGTTTGCTTTACCTGTGTCTTTATAGAACATAAAAGTATTTTGTCTGGATGAGATTTATTAACAGCCCCAATAAAATGAAATTACAAGGCACTTTACATGTTAGTGTTTTTAATTGTATAGTTTATTTACCAGGGCAAATAAAATCTCTTTCAATGAAATTTCATAAACATTAAAATAGTTATATGCTGTACATAAAAATAAATTTAGAAGCGTGAAAGACATAAGATAACAACACTATATTTTTAAAAATTAATTTTCTGAATTTTGACATTTTTTCAAAGATATGTGTTATATTTTATTTAAAATGCCTCATCAATAATAGTTATTCAATGAATGTTTTGAACGGTATCATCATTTTTTTCCTTACATTTGACCCAGGATAGCCAATAACATCTTCTGCATATAAGTAAAATTATTTTAGCTGTGATCCCTACATAACCCCCTCTACCCACTAGTAGAAAAATATACTTGACAAGGAAATTACTAGCTGAACTGATTGCAGTCTTAGATGTTCATGTTCTATCTTATATTTGCTCAGGGGATGCAGGGGGTAAAGAAAGAGTGACTACAGAGTAGATAATATAAACATGATCCACAGGAAACAAGATTACAGTCACCATAAATCTTCATTTACTCGTGGACCACCAGTCCTAAAACTGTTCACTTTCTATTACTCAAAGTCCTATCATTTTTGCAGAAGTTATTTTAAATAAATGAATTTAACATTATGAAAATATTTCATTCTGATTATGTGTTCACTTGTTTAATTAGATAGTTTCTTTAATACGATATGAGCTAGAGGAAATTTTTTTTTTTTGAGCCCGTCACCCAGGCTGGAGTGCACCAGGCTGGAGTGTAGTAGCACCATCTCGGCTCACTGCAACCTCCACCTCCCAGGCTCCGACTATTCTCAGGTATCAGTCTCCCAAATAGCTGGGTTTACAGGAACCCACCACCACACCCAGCTAATTGTGTGTGTGTGTGTGTGTGTGTGTGTGTGTGTGTGTATGTGTGTGTGTGTGTATTTTTAGTAGAAATGGGGTTTCACCATGTTGGCCAGACTGGTCTTGAACTCCTGACCTAAGGTGATCCACCTGCCTCGGCCTCCCAAAATGCTGGGATTACAGGTGTGAGCCACCACGCCAAGCTAGATGAAATTTTTAAAGAGGTTTCTTGATACAAAATGTAAAGAGTAGTATTTTGTTTGAGACAAAACTATTTGCTGAATAAATAAATAAAATCCATTCATTTTAGAATCGAGTGATAAGCCTGAGTTTCTTTCTAGGCTTGGACTAATAAAGTGAAGTATGCTCCACGGTAGAGAAACACACAAAAAAACGGTTGATGGGTAATTAAAGCTTTGGCCATTAAGTAGCACATTCCTGCAATCTAGGAAATGAATATATTACTCTGAATTTTAAAAGAGAGAGAAAGGAAGCTGACAGAGTTGCTAGCCCTTAGAATGGATAACAGTTCTCTGGTAGTTTCTGACTTGAAGACCACTTCACAGATTTGAAACTGGAGAAACATTGACAAGATTACCATGAAATAATCAGTTTCTCATTATGGAATTTACTTGTCTCTTTAGGGAGGACTATGGTGCCCTCAGATTTGGCCTAGGCATAGCCTGAGATTGTAAGCAAATCTTCTGTGCTACTGCTATTTAAAAACATAGAACATCCATCTAAGGTCTTTCAAAATGACATCTTCTAAAGGTGGTGTTCCTTAGTTTTCTCACTTTGTGAAACAAAATCCATACCGCAATAGTCAGGCACCTCCCACTCATCTCAGCTATCTGTTCAAACACCCAAAGAAACTGTTTAAAATAGAACTTTATAAAAATGGCCAAAGAATATGTCCAAAATGATTGAGTCCACAGGGTTTGCTATAGAATTTGGAGATGGGAAGATGAAAACTAATCTAGCAACCGTATTTGGATAACTCTGTCCAATTACTTTTGGAAGTGGCAATGAGGAAGATGTCAAGATAAATATTGGTACCTATGGGAGAAAAGTCATGGACAGAGCTTATACTTTTCTTCTTAGAGTTCTGGAATTCTTCAAGTTCTGGGGTTTTCTATTTTCCATCTCAGTGATGACAGCTACATATATTTATTTGACAACAAATACATATGCTGTTATATATACAAAGATATGAAGGACATATTACAATTAGAAAACCACCCCTGACTTCTATTTTTCTCCAGCCGTAATAGAGGAAAGAAAAGCAAATTAATTGAACTCTTATAAACTTCTCTATAAACTGGCCTGAGCAGTATGATCTATGACTGTTTGATCTAAAATTATTTTGTCTGTGTTCCTCATCAAAATTCACTGGGCATATATTCCATTTTTGAAGCTCCTTATTCTTAACTGTGCTTAGGGCTTGTAATCATTGACAATATGGCTGTCAATGTTAACAGTTGACAGCTTAATGTGTTAGCCTTCTAGTGGGTTCACATTTAAGTAAAACATTACTGCAATCATCTTTTTTAAAAAATTGGAGTAAATCTTTACAGTTTGAATTATTGGTTTTACCTCAATAGAGACAATGGGGAGAGAGATACACTATTTCAGATAGGTTTTTCCAGCCACAACTTTCTATATTGTATTAAAAATTGATATAATATAGTGCTTACCAACCACCCAACAACATTTTCTTATACAATGCTTGAGTACTCCAGGTCCTTCAGCATAAGTGTAGAAGTAAATGTGCCATGTTCTAATTCATATTGAACTCTGATCAGCATTTCCTCTCTGCATTGCTATCCCTTATCAGAAGAGGAGATTTTGGAATAAACAATCTTTAAGATTCATTAAAACTCTCAAACTGAGAGATTTCAACAGAGGCTATAATTTCATGTTCAAAAGGATGCTTTTCTAAGATGTTTTTCCCAAATCTTGCTTCTACCTATCATCTGTTGCAGTAGTCTTTCATTCCAGCTTTGTAAGGTAAAATTTTGATGATGCCAAATGTTGACATTCAAGGTTCTAAAATTCTGATGATCCTGTAAGCTATAACGAAACTACAAAACAAGACTTGGTCAAGGACAGAACCCTCTGGAATTCCAACTGGACACTTGTTACAAGCAATAGTTTTCTTTGTTCCAGGAATATTAGAAATGTTTAAATTTTAACCACATAGCAACTCCAGTGTAGCTACGTATTACAAATAGGAAAATTGAAGTTCACAGAATTTAAGCAAATTTTTAAAGAAATCTCAGTAAGCAATAGACTAGGGATCCAAATTCAGATCTTCTCTACTACAAAGATTAAGATGTTTCTAGAACACAAATAGCTTATTATTTGTTCCATTGAGATTCATCTCAGGTGGAAATAGAGAGGCTGGGATTGGAAGACCTAGAAGGAAGACACCTCTCTAAATCACACCTTCACTAATCAATTAGTTCTGCTTCTATCATATATAAGGCATACATACATTATATATATAATCTCTTTATTGATTAAAGCTTTAATGTGCTGAAAAGGATCTATCTGTTAAATTAAAAGTCACATCAGTCAAATATCTTACTCAATATCCAGATTTTTCACAATTTCAAAGATACAAGTAATTACAAAATGTGTCTGGGACTCCCAGTGCACATCCACAGAGCCATGCTCCCCATAGAGGGCAGTAACCTAGGCTATTTTTAAGGTCATTAAGTAATAGGGGCAGTCACATCACTGACACAGACAAGACAGGTTTGGATAATGAAACAGCTCGGTTTTATATTTGGAAGATCAAATAATTTACCCACATTTTCTAGACTGTCATGCTTCATCAATCCATGCACTTCAAGATCTCACACAAATTTTCCGAATCTTATGTAAAGCATTCTATAAATTCATTCTGTATATTGTGATGAAAATATAAAACAAGACTTGGTCAAAGACAGAATGCTCTGAGATTCCAACTGGACACTTGCTACAAGAATTAGTTTTCTATGCTCCAGGAGATAGGTTAGAAATGTTTCAATTTTAACCACAGCAATTCCAGTGCAACTACATGTTATAAATTGTAAAACTGAAGTTAGTAAATAGTTTCATAGTAAATAGTTTTGAGTAAATAGTAAATAGTTTTTAGTGCATTTGCCAGTTTGGTCAAGACCATGTTTCCAAGAGAATTTAACCGGGTCACCTCCTTTTGTTCTTTCGCAGGGAAATTTCTTACCCTGTAAGGAGAAATAGGGAATTTCCATGGTGCTTCTTACCATTTTCTTCCCAGTTTCTGAAGCTCAAGTAAAAATTTGAAAACCATCAATATCTAGAGATCATGTAAAACCTTTAATCAGCCCTCATTTAGCCAATTAAGCCTGGAACTTTTAATAATATTACTTTTATTTAACCCATTTTTCATCCTTTTGTCAAACTTGTCCACCAAATATAAATGTTTTACCAAATGAAATATAATTATTTTTCAATATTTTTATGTCTAAGTGTTTCAGTATTTTCTATGAATGGCAGAGGAATATGGATTAAATTAATAACACAATATAATAGTTATTATTAACTAGTACAACTGATCAAAATATTCTCACACTATCCATTTGATACATTCTAGAAATTTTCCATAATTTGGCATCAGCCTATATTTTCAAGAATATTATTTTCTTTCTCCCCTCTAACAACTGGGATATTACTTTACTTCCAGTCTATGAGCATACCTCCTATTCTGTAAAAATATCAAAAGTGGTGGTATCTCCATTATAAATCTTCATTTTGCTTAACGCCGTGACATGTAATTAGTCTATATCTAGTCAAACCTATTCACTAAAAAGATGAACGTATTCTTGTTATTTTCTTAACCTTTTCCCCGTTTGCCCCAAGAATGTTTGCCAGCAGTGATTGCGGCTGTACCTGAGATAATTTTGCCACAAAATATCTCACTTTTATTATTATTTTCATATCTAGTATATCGATATTGAAAACAAAAGACATCGTTCTATCTCTAGCATTCTGTTTTTAGTAGTGATATGTCCTTTTACAAAATGTAGTAATTTTCAATTGCTGAAAATTTCAAATCCTAGAAAATGTAGCAATCCCACCCATGACGTTAACATCTTTCTCTAACACTTGTTGGAAGAAGATTTGTTTGAAAAATCAGACTTTTTCAAAGTAGATGATTCTGATGATTCAGATGTTGGTTTTGCTTAGAAATAACTCCAAGAACAGTTTTTCTATTTTATTTTCATGTAGAAAATCAGCCAGATTTACTTCAGCCTCAAAGATTGTGTTTATGTAAAATTAAATGAGTGCTGACAGCATGCTGCATCTTTATTTTTTCTAAATGGGAAAAGGGTTAACTACCTTAGACTACAACTTCCATATTTTTTAAAGTTTTGGTTTGATTGCTTTTTTTAATATTAAAGGAATGTTCCCACATAAAGAATAAGACATGCGCAAAGATTTTCTTATTTAATCCAAGAACCATTGATTTTTTTCCCCATTTTTTAAAATGACAACGTATAGTACAAATTCATCGGGAGGTCACATATATAGATACACTGTGTGATTGTTACTGTTGCTGTTTTTCTTACTAAATATTTTCTACTTTTTGCTCTTGTAATTTTTGCTATTTTATACATACACACATATACATGTGTAATATCATATATATGTATAAAACGTGTGTGTGTGTGTGCACATGTGTGTCTGTGTGTGGATTATTTTAGAATCCTGACTTTTTAGTATCATTTACTGGGCTACCTGGATGACTGTTTTTAATTTAATTGCTTGTGTCTTCCAGTTTGCTAAAAGTGAGTCTAAAATGGTTTTTTCTTTCTTTTCTTTTCTTTTCTTTTTTTTTTTTTGAAACGGAGTTTTGCCCTGTTGTGCAAGCTGGAGTGCAGTGGCATAATCTTGGCTCACTGCAACCTCTGCCTCCAGGGTTCAAGCAATTCTCCTGCTTCAGCCTCCTAAGTAGCTGGGATTACAGGTGCACACCACTACACCCAAATAAATTTGTACTTTAGTAGAGGTGGGGTTTCACTGTGTTTGCAAGGCGGGTCTCCAACTCATGACCTCAAATGATCCACCAGCTTTGGCCTCCCAGAGTGGTGGGATTACAAGTGTAAGACACAGCACCCAGCTTAAAGTGTATTTCTTTCTTTTCTTTCTTTCCTTCTTTCTTTCTCTTTCTTTCTTTCTTTTTCTTTCTTTCCTTCCCTCCTTCCTTCCTCCCTCCCTCCCTCCCGTCTTTCCTTCCTTCCTTCCTTCCTTCCTTCCTTCCTTCCTTCCTTCCTTCCTTCCTTCCTTCCTTCCTTCCTTCCTTCCTTCCTTCCTTCCTTCCTTCCTTCCTTCCTTCTCTCTCTCTCTCTCTCTCTCTCTCTCTCTCTCTCTTTCTTTCTTTCTTTCTCTTTTTTCGAAGGAGTCCCACACTGTCACCCAGGCTGGAGTGCAGTGTTGTGATCTTGGCTGACTGCAACCTTTGCCTCCCAGGTTCAAGCAATTCTCCTGCCTCAGCCTCCTCAGTAGCTGGGATTACAGGCACCTGCCACCACACTCGGCTAATTTTTTGTATTTTCAGATGGGTTTTCACTATGTTGGCCAGTCTGGTTTCGAATGCCTGACCTTATGATCCACCCGCCTTGGCCTCCCAAAGTGCTGAGAACAGGCATGAGCCAGCACACCCAGCCTAAAGTAGTTCTTAAGTATAGGGTTTGTTTATATGTCCAGGCTCGTACCCCCACAAAATGTTTTCAAGATACAATTCTGTTGCCTTTCATATACTTGTCTCATGTCTTAACACCTATTTTATTTTATCTGTGGTCCAATTTTTGATATAACATTAAGAAAATATAGTTTTTTATCTGTCATTTGCAATAGTCTGATAAGCAATGATTTTTGTGATGATAAACATCACTTTTTTTTTATAGTAACATTGAGAAACTAGGATGCACACTGACATCTGCCTTAAGTTTTCATTAGGTACAAAACAATACATCAGCATATTAGTATATGGACAGGTCTTTATAACTCTTCCATCATAAAACAAAGTAGTGTTGATGTTGGATTGTATCTAGTGTCCTTGATATTGTGTACTGAGCACGTTTGTGAGTGTTTTAGTGATTCATTGCTAAGATGACAAAAGGAAAAGTTAGAGATGAGACAAAGAAAACATAGTATTTAAGTTATCAAAGTTTGAGTATAAGCTTGATAAGTTGGTATAGTTGAAAAATGTAATGTGGAATGGCAGGACTAAGACAATGATTTAGGTAAAGTGTAAACTGACTTGGTTGAAAATATATCAAAACTCTTCAATTTTATTGAAACATGTTTTACACATCTAATTACAGAATTTTAAGTACTTGTATTTTGTATTATCTGGGCCATTACAAGTATAGTGAATTAAACCATAGGAGTTATATTCATATATATGAAATACAAATGTAGAAAATATTAAAATATTAATGTATATAATTTTAATAGAAAAAAGTAATGCAAAGTTTCATTTAATAAAATAATGAACAAAAATTTATTCTTGCGAGGATACTTTACTGCTATTTGATGACACATATCGGTGTTTAGTTGAAACAATTGACAAAAATGATGCGTTTTTTATTCCTTTGGGAATAAAAAATTTTACCCATGTAACTGATATGAGCTAATTCAAAGTAAGGTTATATGTCTAGTAAAGAATAGAAAACGTTATAGTTCTTTATTATAATATCCTGTGATATTAATATAAATATTTTATATTTTAGAAAGTCAACCAGTTTTTGTTTTTACAAGCAAAGTTTTAGAAGTTCAGAAATTTTTTACAATGTTCAGGAATAACAAATACACCTCAGACTTCTGTCATCTCTAAGATTAGCTCATGTATTGCTCATATGTTACGAGGCATATTAGTCATCCTACTGATGAATCAGTACTCTAGCCTTATGGTAAACTGAATCTTTTATGAGTTGCATTGATTGAACAGTATCATTAATCTGAATGATTATACATCCTTAATTCCATTGCCAACTCATTAAATGAGCCTAAACGCTAATTCTACTTAACTTCATTGTGATCAGCAATCAAAACTTTTAAAAACGTTCTTTGTGCATACAGCGAAAACCACTTGGGGATAAAGTAATGGTTAGGAGACAACAGTAACAAGCACAAAACTTGACAGTTTTATTTCAAACATCTTTAAAGCAACTAGAACTTTATATCTTGGTCACAACTTCTCTCTGTGGTTGACGGCAATAGGCGAATAGACTTCAGCAAAACTTGCTCTCAAAAGAAGGCATCAGATAATAAGAGTGAGAAAATCACAAATGGTGAAGCCAGTCTGAAGTTCAAGCTTGTGTGTGTGCTAGACTCTTGTGGTTAACCAACCAAGTTTCAGTTATAAGTTATGTGAGAGCAAGTTATCACTTACACTAGATTAATAAACCTACTTTGTCTCCGACTCTCTTTCCTCCCTAATCCATCACTCTTCCTTATGGGAAAAAGAAAAGAATACTGAAGAAATCCAAACTCATATATTTAAAACAATCTATTACATTTTTTGGATGGGGGCTTTTCTTAAGGTTTGCAGGGAAGATGAGCCAAATGCTTAAAAACAAGCCTCTGATGCTTTTCTTCTCTATTAATTAATTAATTATAAAGCTAAATTTAAGGCACCAATAATTGCTAAATAAATGATTCAGCAAGTTTTTAATTTTAATATTATCTTTCTCTAACTTGTTTCTTAAATAACTATAATTATATATTTGTTCAATTATTACTTTATGCAAGACATTGTTCTCCATGTTTTTTAAAAATTATTACTGTGGTAACAATTCCCTAAGATTTTCCCTCTTCACAAAATTTTAAGTGCACAATATGGTATTGCTAACTATAGACACAATGTTATATGGCATCTTTAGAACTTAATCATCTTTAATAACTGTAATCTTGTATCTATTGAACAGCAACTGCCAGTTTCTCCTTCTGCCTAGGCCCTGACAAACACCATTCTGCTCTGCTTCCTATGAGTTTGATTACATGGAATCAACAAATCACAAAGAAAGAGAGAAAAAGAGACAAAAATAATTACAAACAACATTGAAAACAATTAATAAAATGACAATGAGTTTTAACCTATCAATAATTACTATAAATGCAATGGATTAAACTCTCCAATAAATAGATAAGAGGGGTGAATGGAGAGACAAGATCCAGCGATATGCTGTCTACAAGAAACTCACTTTAGACTCAAAGACATACATAAGCTGAAACTGAAGGTATGAAAAAATATTATTCTGTGCAAATGATGACCAAGAGATAGTAAGAATGGCTACACTTATATTAGACAAAATAGACTTCATGTTAAGAACTGTCACAAGATACAGAGAAGGTCTACATAACCCTTTCATCTGTATAAGGAACAGCATAATAAAAAAATGAATAATCCATCGGGAAGGTAGAATTATATGTATAAATATGTAAGCCCCCAACATCAAACACCTAAATATATAAAGCAAACATTGAAAGATCTGGAAGAACAAATTGGCAGCACTACAATAATAAGAGACTTCATTACCCTACTTTCAACAATCAATAGAACATTCAAAAAAAATCAGTAAGAAAAAGGTGGACTTGAACAATGCTATACACTAAGCGGATCTAACAGACATCTGCAGAGCACTGTAACCAATAGCAGAAGAAAATGCATTCTTCTCAAGTGAACATTTTCCAGGATAGGTTACATATTAGGTCACAAAACAAGTTTCAACAAATTTAAGAAGATTGACATCATATCAAGTATTTTTTCAACCATGATGAAATAAAACTAGAAATTAATAGCAGAAGAAAACTAAAAAATCCACAAAACCGTGGAAATTTAACGATAATTTTTTTAAAAAATCAAAGGGGAAATTTTCAAAATACCTTGAGACAAATGAAAATGAAAAGACAACGTACCGAAATTGATGGGATGCCACAAAAGCAGTACTAAGAGGAAAGTTTGCATGGATAAATATATATCTTAAAAAAGAAAACATCTCTAACTCATTCTAATTCCAAACAATGGATTAGGTAATGAATTTAAAATGAAGGAAAAAACAGTTACATAAGCCATACAAGTAATAAAACAGTTAATTGAGAAAATCTTAGGAACCTAATCCACCTGGACAAGAATATGTGTAGCAGAAGCAAGTCTTTGGAGAGAGAAGAAACAGTGCTTGATGGATAAGAGAGTCTTTCAATACTGCTCAGAAAGTTGATGAGGAAAATGAAAAATCAAGTCATATTTGGAACATCAAACTATTTGAATATATACTGTATATTTTGTTGTTGCTTTTATACATGTAATAATTCACAAACATTTTCAAGCATGGTTAGAGAAAGGCATCTAAAACAAAAGTAAATTTACCCAGGGCCAATTTGGAAAGAAGAAATCATGAACATTTATGATTTACAAATCACTGACTGTAGTAGATCTTATTTAATACATTCAGAATATTAAGAATAGTTGTAAAGAATACTTCAATATATGCTGGTTAATTAGGACCTACCATAAAGTTTGGATAAAAAGAGACGAAATATTCTGAGGGGAGAAATAAACATATTTGGCATGCGATCAATATTTGTTGAATAATTATAGCACCCAAAAGATGTTATTGGTCAGATCATATTATAACAATAGAAATCTGACCCACATACTCTATAGCTCTGTCCAGAAAGCCAAACCACTGCTTTTGCAGCAATCAACCCATAATAGTCAAGACTGTCAGCTTCCCCGTTTTTTTGGTCCTTCTTGCAAGTCAGGACCAACTAGAGAAAACCAAATGTAATTTCAAACCTAACACAAAATGCCCAGCTTCCAGTTAGGTCACCTCCAGCTTCTGCATGCCAACAACCTCTGATCAGAGTATATTTGAACCATTGCTTTTTGTTTCTGTTGTTCACTCAAAGTATTTCCCTCTAACATGCCTCCTTTGAGTCTCTGTCAATCACAAGTGGCTGACTGCCTTGCTATAGCAAGCTCTGAATATATATTCTCTGCTCCTCTCATTTGGATGGTCTTTTTTTCTTCCATGTCTATAATCAGTTACTCCATTTATTAGGTTTGCTTTGCAAACAAATACAGTAGTTGGTTTGGAGCATAAAAGGGTACAAACCTGCTAACCTAATGTAATGGAATCTATAGCCCTGAGCTTCCCTGCAGTGATTGAGTAACTATCACAAGCAGTCACAGGCAGTTTAGGATAGTTCATTTTTCTTGGTTGAGTTTTAAACATTTAATTATCCCCTAAATTTTATATTATCTCACTCTTTAGTTATGAAATCTGTTTTGAAGAAAAGTTTCCTTTTTTCTCAGTTATTTAAATGGCTCTGAATTATGCTGGGCTTAGCCATACATCAGTAACAAATATAATAAACCATGCTATTCAAAACATTTAGAGAATGGGCAATTATTATATGCTACATGTTTTTGTCAATAAGATATCCCACTTCCCCTGTACCGCATACAAGTTAATTCATTCTCAGTGATTGAGAAGGCATTTCCAAATTTGTCATTTTTTTCAGAATTCATGTTCAAAATGTGACTACCAATTCCAGCAGTTGCATAAAAGTGAAAAATATATTTTTTAAAAACTATAAAAATCCCTGCAACAGAGAGGGAATGCAACATCGATTGTAAATACATGGCTAAGGGATCTAGCAATCAGATCAGATCAGAAGTAAATCTCCAAAGAAATCTTAACAGCGCTTTAAGCACCACAAAATGTTACTGAAGAGTGGTGCATCTGAACCACTTCAGGTAGGTAACATCTTGTGTGAGCTTCTCAGCATATGTATGAAGATCAACAAGCACGTGATACCAGATTAAGCAATGCTAACACTAAGATGACAATAACGTCACATTAACAGCCACTATCATAGCTATTATAGCTTCTGCGTCTGAAAGAACAAATAAATAGCAGGAGATGATAAAGGAGTTTTTCTCACATTATTATGTAAAAAAGTATACTTACACAATCTAACATAGCATAACATATTTTATATGTAAGAAAAAGAAAATTCTAATTATTTTTAACAAATGTTAGAGTTTATTTCTCTTTTTTCACTGAAGTTGTAAAATAAAATAACATTGTAGAAAACCTCATATTTAAACAATCTCAAGTGTAAAAACGGAAAAGTGGAGCATAAGCTTTCCCATCACTGAGCCATATAATATGGGCGCCTTCCTTCCCAGGCAATTGCTTGACATTAGGCAGTCATTAAATACAACCGAATTTCTGCTTCTTAATGCTAAGTGTTCTTCACTGTAGGAAATACTATCCAAACCAGAAGAGAGGCAGTGCTCTTAACCTCAATTGCAGCCGACATTAACATGGGATTACATTCAGAGACATTTATTTTATAGTACAGTATATTGCTTTAAACATAATTTCAGGCCACAATTTAAAAACACACATATGGTATAGTTCTCATTAAAATGTCATCATCTAAATAAACCAGAGTGGGAGCAGACATTCATGGGGGATATGATCATGAGGAAAGAGGAAGCAGGGAATGTGGACCAAATGTAGGAGCTTTTTGTGGTCTAACGAAGATTAAAAGTTACTCTATCTATAAATGTACTGATTCAAATCATACAATTTTATTGTAGAATGAAAATACCTTAATAGCTCCAGGTATATAAATGGAAAAAAGGTGAAGTCATGACATCTTTCTTCTCCATATCATTGATTGACAATGGAAAATTAATCGTGAGGTATTTTCTAAAAGCAGGAAAATTATACAGCTGTAGATCTACCTAATTCCATTTCTTTTACATCTTTTTAGACACATAGTAAAATGACACATTACAGCCTCCCTGAGTTCTGGCAGAAGGAATGTAAGCAGATACTGTATCTACTTACATACCGATGCTAGGTCACAAAAGTTGTCTGTAACCCTCCAGCTCCATTTCTATGCCATCGAGACCCTGGACACCATATGCTGAGATGATGGCAACACAAGGCAGTGGGGTTGGCTATCCAGAAGGAATGTGCACCTGGGGAGACAAGTAAAACCTTCTTGTTGATCCACTAAAATAATTGTAATGATTACATTACTGCCACGTAGTCTAATCTATAGTAAAAATTAGATCACGAAAACCTCTACTTTGCATATTTGCAACTTCTTTTAAATAGGTATTTCACAACCTCATGTTATTTTAACATGTAAAATTTACACTAAGTTGTAGTTAAGTAAAACCCTGAAACAGAAAAACTGCTTTTATAGATTCTTTATGCATCAAAATGTAAGTATATACCTAAGAAGACTGATGATTTAATGAAATAAAACTATCTTTTATTAAACTTTCATTATCTAGAGGTTCTTGTGACAGATATTCAAAGATAAGTTTCATAGAAAACAAAACAT
Organism: Rhinopithecus roxellana; assembly: GCF_007565055.1. Lineage (NCBI taxonomy): Eukaryota > Metazoa > Chordata > Mammalia > Primates > Cercopithecidae > Rhinopithecus > Rhinopithecus roxellana. The sequence continues at coordinate 32,845,362 of NC_044569.1, read as the reverse complement.
TCAAGAAACTGCTCATAATGTGATGAAAATAAAACCACCAAAGTAATTATGTATATTCAAATCATCTTTATTTTCAAGCTCTGTGATTACAGGATAATTCACTTTAAAAACTAGAATATGAGAAATAAAACCCGTGACTTCTGGGAAAAGTGGAAGACACTGCTGTTGAATTTGACACAAAGGAAAGCCAAGTCTTCAAGTGTATTGAGTTTATTTTCCATCACTTAAATAACATATTAGATGTAAGTCTTTTGACAGTCCATCTACAGTAACAGAAAATATACCTTCCATGGGCTGAAAACCATTGTTTCAAAATTATAATACTAGTTGTTAATATTGAATAACCAATGTGTGCCTGGAAATGTGATTAGTGCTATAGTATTTATTTATTTCCTTGTTTATTATAAAACGGTGGCTGCCAGGATCGGTTAAGGGAAAACTTTGTCTATAGTTCTCTCTAAAATATATGCATAATGAATTCAAAGTACTACTATAATACAATCTTTACCATATTTGTACAGAATTCAGATTTGTTTTAAATTTGTTCTAGGCCAGGTGAGGTGGCTCAAGCCTGTAATCCCAGCACTTTGGGAAGCCAAGGGAGGAGGATCACTTGAACTAAGGGGCTCGAGACCAGCCTAGGTAACATCTCTGCAAAAAATACAAAAAAATTGGCTGGGCATGGTGGCACGCACCTGTAGACCCAGTGACTCAGGAGGCTGAGCCAGGAGGATCACCTGATCCTAGGAGATTGAGGCTGCAGTGAGCCATGATGGTGCCACTGCGCTCCAGTCTGGATGACACTCTAGAGTAAGAACCTGTCTCAAAATAAATAAATAAATAAATAAATAAGTTCTAAAATTATAGTGGCTGAGATTTTTAAAGCCTGTAAAAGATAATCGAGGTAATGATGTTAAGTATTATCAATACATCAACTTAATATATGCGTTAAGACATGAACAAACTAACCCAACAGAGCTTAGGTTGTATACAGTTACATCTCACTTACTGGCAAACACCATGTTTGAGCTACAGTTTTATTTGTGATCCAGCACTTGTTCCTTATCGCTAGCTGCCTACTATAGAAAATACTCTTAGTTTCATGCTTTCTGTTGGCATTTGCGCTAATAAATCCTACATTTTAATTAAAAACGTTTTAACAGCCTCATAAAAACTGTGAGAAGATATCTCATACAAACGATTTCCAAAAGTGAAGAATTTTTTGACCACATGAAAGAATTATGTATGGTGATTAAAAATGCCTAAAATACAAAATATATATTTAATATATTAATATAAGTAATATTAAGATGTATTTCATTGCCTAAAGTAAGGCTTCAATGTTTATTTTGAAACAACTATGTTACCCCAAAAATATGATTATTCCATAAATAATGACATCTTTAAACAGCGGACTTGCTTTTCACAGATCATTAGACCAACTTGCTTGGAAATAACTTCTTATAAACTAAAACAATATTATCATATTCATGACTGGCAAGAAGGAAAACAGTTTGATTTGGAAATTTCATTCAACTTTATCCGTTGTGAACCCTGAACAAAACTATTGAGTGAGGAGAGAAAAGTGTACGAGTGAATAAATACATTGGTTCCAATTTTCTCTCAATCATTTACTAAAGAATATTAACTTATACTTAAAAAGGGAGAGAATTAGAGTATCTTTCGAAGGATTGAAGCTCAAGAAAAGTGAATGCTTTGGACTGAATGTGTCCCCCCCAAATTCATATGTGGAAGCCTTAACCCCGAATGTGATAGTATTTGAAGGTAGGAGGACCTTTGGGGGTGATTAGGTTAAGGTGAGATCATCAGGGTAGAGCCCCCATGATAAGATCAGAGCTTTTATAAGAAGAGGAAAAGACCAGAGTGCTCTCTCTCTCTCTACCATGTGAGGACCCAGCAAGATGTGGCCACCTGCAAATCAAGAAGCGATCCCTCGGCCGGCGCGCTGGCTCACACCTGTCATCCCAGCACTTTGGGAGGCCAAGGCGGGCAGATCACGAGGTCAGGAGATCGAGACCATCCTGGCTAACACAGTGAAGCCCCGTCTCTACTGAAAATACAAAAAATTAGCCAGGTATGGTGGTGGGCGCCTGTAGTCCCAGCTACTCGGGAGGCTGAGGCAGGAGAAGGGCATGAACCCGGGAGGCGGAGCTTGCAGTGAGCCAAGATCGCGCCACTGCACTCCGGCCTGGGCGACAGAGCGAGACTCCATCAAAAAATTTAAATAAAATAAAATTGAAAAAAAAAGGACAGCCCTCACCTGACACCAAATCTGTTGGCACCTTTATCATGGACTTCCCAACCTCCAGAACTATCAGACATAAGTGCTTGTGGTTCAAGCTCCCAGTACCTTGTTTTTTGTTATAGCAGCCTAAACTAAGACAGTGGGGAACTGTGAAGACAATCCTTTGTTCTTTCAATAAGCATACTTTAATTTCACATTCCTGGGAAAAGGTTATTCACCATAACAGGAAATGTAAATCTTTAAGAGAAATTAGGAAATTAATAATATGGCAGAAAACTGAAAGGGAAATATCACTATTTTCAAAAGAAAGAGTTTAGATACTCTTTTCTTCTTTTGAAAATAGTAATTCAGCACAGTGATTTGATGTGATTTGGTGAGAAACTTAAAGTTTAATGCCTTCTAAAGAATGTATCCTGGAACATCAGCACCTCTGAGAGCTTTGAGGGGGAAAGTACCCAGAGTTTTCTCTGGTAAATTTAGTATTAGAAATTCCATCTATTACGCAAACTGTGTAATCACTATAGACATATGCCATAAACAATATAAGAAATTCTGTTAAGAAACATTCTCTTAAATATATATGGGCCGGGCGCGGTGGCTCAAGCCTGTAATCCCAGCACTTTGGGAGGCCGAGACGGGCGGATCACGAGGTCAGGAGATCGAGACCATCCTGGCTAACACGGTGAAACCCCGTCTCTACTAAAAATACAAAAACTAGCCGGGCGAGGTGGTGGGCGCCTGTAGTCCCAGCTACTCGGGAGGCTGAGGCAGGAGAATGGCGTAAACCCGGGAGGCGGAGCTTGCAGTGAGCTGAGATCTGGCCACTGCACTCCAGTCCGGGCGACAGAGCGAGACTCCGCCTCAAAAAAAAAAAAAAAAAATATATATATATATATATATATATATATATATGATGTATTATATTATTAAATATATAAACACATTGGTTTACATGTAATAAGTGTTATACACACACACAAACACACAATCAACCCATCATATCCTAGGGTTCCACATCCACTGATTCAACCAACTACTGACAGAAAATATTTGAAGAAATAATAATGCAACAACAAAAAGTAATACAAATTTTAAAACAATACAATATAACAACTATTTAAATTCCATTAACATTGCATTAGGTATTACAAATAATCTAGAGTTTATGGAAGGATGAAATGAGGGATTTGAGTGTCTGAAGATTTTCACATCTGCTGGAAGCAATCCACCTTAGATACAGAGAAACAACTGAATATTCCTTTGTTGGTTTATTTATGCTGGTTTTTAGTGATTTCCAACTCTTTTTCATGATTGACACACCTTTTTTTAATTAATTCAACCACTTTTAAATCTAACTTTCCTCACCTGCACCCCATCAGCTATAGTTGGAGAAAAACAATCACCAATCATGCTAAATAGCTTTACTTTAAGTTCACAGCAATCAGCCTCTATTATTCCCTTGTCATTGACCATCTTAAAACCTACTTATTGTCTTTCCTCTCCCCGAGTAACCCGAAGAATGTGTCAAGGCTTCTTCTCTCCCCACAAACAGATAATAACCCTCCTGCAACTCCTCCTCACTCTCAACTGAGAAAACAGAAAGTATCCAAAGAGAATTGCCAAGCATTCCCCACACAGTTCTACTGTCTACCTGCATCTGTGCCTCTGTCTTCTGTCTCACCTCCTGATTGGATTGGCTACCTCACGTGCTTCTAACTGAGGCGGTTCCCTATTGTGCCCCAGATTCGATCCACTGCTGACTACTCAGTGATTTTGTACCTGTAATTTTCTCCTTCCTTCTCTTCTGCAGCATCAGTGGAAAATTTTCTCTTTTATACCATTTTAGTCAGCATGGAAACATAATATGGAACCTGACAGCATGAAAAATAGAAGGCTACAAATTGGATTCAGTGTATACTGCTTCGGTGATGGGTGCACCAAATCTCACAAATCACCACTAAAGAACTTACTCTTGTAACCAAATACCACCTATTCCCCCAAAACCTATGAAAATAAGAAATAAAATTTGAAAAATAATATAAATAAATAAACAAAATCTCCTTTGACCCCTAATTCTTCTCCTGTTACCACTCCATTTCCTCCAGTTTACAGAAAAATTCATGAAAGAGTTGACTATACTTGCTGCCTCCTAGCATGAGATGCCTTGTGAAACTCTCAGCAGAGATCTTGGTGGAGCCCGCCTGGATTCGTGACCTACAGAGCTGTGAGATAATGGGTGATGCTTTAAGTTGCTAAATTTGTGGCGATTTGTTATGCAGCAACAGAAAACGAATGAAAGTGGGGGAAGAACTGTAGTTTTTAAAGGTATGGCTGTGGAGGAGACATGAGAACCATCTTCACAAAGTAGAAGGACCTTATTTTGTGGCTATTTGGGTAAGAGGGTTCTAGACAGACAGTCAGTCAGTGCAAGGGAACAGGGTCAAAGCTAGGAAGCTGGATGATGAGCTTGGAGGCCAATGTAGCTGGAATAGAATGAGCAGGGGAAAGCAGGGAGAGAGGGGAGCGAAAGAGGTATCCGGGTCAGATCATGTAGAGCCTGAGAGGTCGCGCTAAAGACTTCAAATTTTCACGAGGTGAAATGGGAAGACAACACAGGATTTTGTGGTAGAGAAATGTAGCTGCCTTTGTATAACTACCGTATTGCACAGAAGCAATGATAGAAGAAGGGAGAGCAATTGCAGTAACTCAGGTTTGGAGGAGATTGCATCATGGTAGGAGCAGACGAGGTGGAGAGAAGTGTGTTGGAATGTGAAAAATTCATCATTGACATTTGAAATTCAACCAAACAGAAGTGGCTCACTGCAGTCAAGGTAATGATTGGGTGGTGCTGCTTTGATCTCACGGACATTTTGCAAGATAGTGGTGATTAATACTGTATGTCCACTTTGCTGGGCGACAGTGCCCAGGTATTTGGTTAAAGATTATTCTATATGTTTTTGTGAAGGTAGTTTTTAGGTGAAAATAACATTTAAATCAGTAGACTTTGAGTAAAGCAGATTGCCCTCCATAATGTGGGTGGGGCTCATTCAATCTGTTAAAGGCCTTAGTAGAAAAAGACTCACCTCTGTCTGTCTAAGAAGTGGGAGTTCTGTCAGTAGACAGCCTTTGGATGGAAACTGTAGCATCAGCTCTTCCCTGCGTTTGCAGCCTGCGGCCTACCCTGCAGATTTTAGAAGTCACCAGCCTCCACAACTATGTGAGGCAATCTCTTAAAATAATCCCACTTTCTACACACACACACACACACACACACACACACACACACACACACACATACACATTCTGTTCTTTTTGTTTCTGTGGGGCACCCTGACTAATGTAATGGTCTTTGGTACACTGCAAATACGGAGCATCTGAATAGGCTGGAAACAATGAAAACCTTGCCCTAAGTTCTTGCCATGTGTCGGATCTGGGCTAGGTCCCCTGGAGATGGAAGGAAGAAAAAGAGGAAGAGAAGATCCCTGTCCAACTTTGACACCATTCTGTCATTTTGGAAACACTATTTAACAACCTAGATTTCAGGATCTTTGTCTAAAAATGGGTATATGACTAACCTCATGCAGTTGTTGGGAAAATTAAATGCTTATAAAGTATCTAGTCATGTGCCAGGCTCGAACTGGGTTCTTAACAAATGACAGTATTATTATTACTGTCTCCTATTGAAAGGGCATTTTGTGGCTGTCATGACTGTTAATAGTACAGGTGATGAAGTGATAATAATAACTTCCAGTGATTTGACTCATGTAACATTTTAAAGCCTTTGCATATATTATTTTATGATGCCACTGGTAAGCTATGTAGATTATTGTGCTTCTAATATCAATGGAAACCAGGTAAATGTTTCATACTTTATACTCAATCAAGTCTAGGGAAGTATCTATCTGTAGGTGTAAATCTAGCACTCTGCATAGTGTGGAGGAAATTTTGGCTTTTGTGATGTGTAATTGTAGTTGAAATAATTATTGCATCATGAGCCAATAAAATACACATGGAAAATTGTTTTCAAAAAGCATATGTAATTGTTAGAGAAATATTTTAAAGACAAATCTGTAAACTTTTTATTGAATTTTTTAAAAAAATAAACAGAAGTTTTATGTATCTTAGCACCCAGTTGTGCATATATTGCGTCTGCCTTTAATGGAGCTTTACAAAATTTCATCAAAAACAATGTCAAATTTTCTTTAAGGATTTTCAAAGAGTTTTGCACTAAAAACTGTTTCATCATATTTTAGTTGTTTTCCCAAAGAATACACTGATTTTCTTTCATACTAACTTTAATTGAAAAGACTAAATAGGATTAATAATAATAGCAACACTTGCTGAGTACAAAATAGGTAGCTGGCAAGAAGACAAAGATTTTACTCACCTGTGCATCACTACAGGCCTATGAATAAAATATCCTGGCTCATTTTTCACATGGATACACTGAAATCTAAAACAGTCAAATATTTATCCAAAGGTTTTGCAGCTTGTACAGCACAGCTGTATTTAAATTCGTATCTCACCATAACAGCAAAGTCAGTAATTCTCAAGTTTCATTTCATGAAAGGTACTAGAAATACTGCTAAAATGCAGATTCCTAGAACTACACCAGACCCCCTGGATCAGAAGTTGTAAGAATGGGGCCTAGGAATTTATGTCTCTAACAGGTAACTCAGGTAGTAACCCTGCTACAGGTGTTTGGGGGATCGACAACTTGGTAAACACTACACTGCTTGGTGATGAATCATTAAGGTATTTTTAAAGTAAAAAAAATTTTTTTTTTTAATGTGTTCATGGTAAATCTTTATCAATGAAAGAATTCAAATTTCTGTCCCTACTATTGTATTAAATATGTGTTACTGTTTTGGGAAAGAAACTGTTGGGGACATCTTGAAGTATCTCTCCTCAGCTTGAGCCAAGATTAATGCATGCCACAGGATTTAGCTCTTTTTTTCTAAATTCACCCTCTAAGTTTTTGTGGATATACAGGGCTAGACTGACCTACTTCGGAGAGACTTAATCCAACTTGAAAGAGCACCTACGTCCTTGTGTACTTTTTTTTTTTTTAAGATGAAGATACTTCTCATGGTATACCTTCTAGTACCATTTTTATGTTCTAATATTCAAGGCTACTTACATCTAAAATGCCATGGGAGCTTCAAAATAGATTTGTGTTGCCCATGTATCCACTAGTAAATTCAGTGTATTATCATTAATGGAAAAAAAATGGCTAGGGGATAGAGTATGTGAGGATGTTTAATGTTTAGGGTGTTGTAAGAATAGCTAACTATTATATGAGTGTTTTAAGAAGCATAATTATTAATTGTCTGACTAGTATTGTTTAATATCCATTTTAAGTGACTTATTTATTCTAAATCAATATTATTCTAGCTAACATATTTAATTTGATGGGTTTTCCCCCAAGAATTACTTGATTAATCTCTGTTTGACTTTGCAAAATTGTATTTGTATGTTAAATTTTTAGCTATTGATGTCATTGGTGCAAGTAATTGTTTTATATTAAAAGAGAGATAATTTTATTTGTTTTTAATGAATAAATTATAGCACTGTCTTGTTTTAAAATAATCAATAATTTTGAGGAGTTTTTAATCCTCAAAATACATTGATAGGGATAAATGGTACTGTTTTGGAAATAAACTGGTATTCAAAGGACTTACATGACTTGCCCAAGATCACACAAGCAAAGGTCCAACCTGGAAGACATTTAGGTCTGTGGACTCCTTGTTTAGTGGTATGTTATTAGTTTTGTCTAGTAGTCTATGCTAAAGTCTGTTTCCAGAATATGTATCTATGTGTACTGATGTCTATCTATGCGGTACATTTTAGAGGTACTGTGACATTGGTCTGTTCAAATCACTTCCCCAAAGGGTTTGTCTGAGATTTATACAATCCAGTTCACTATTCTGTCCTGCCTGCCACTGAACAGAATTGCTGGATGGTAGTCTATCTCTTGGGCTCACAGCCAGGGCCTTGTTGAGTAGGGATTTTCAAGGGCAGAGTGGAGCTTAGGAAAGCAGTATCTGTGCTATTGGAAGGACTGGCTGTAGTGTTGCAGCAATTGTGTGTGGACGGCCCCCAAGCATAAAAGTCCTGGAGGGGTGGAGGTGAACACAGAAGGGAAGCTTAAGAGGCCAGGGCACCCTTAAATACCATGTAGCCCTGACCGGGACCAGTCTGCTCCTTTCTGTTGCAAATCACTCCTGCTTTAGTTCGCCCTCACAAGAATATCTGGGTGTGCCTCAATCTTCAAATTGATTGTAATTAATCGATGAATTAATGTTTAACATTTATAGCACTCTCCAAGTTTAAACTGCATAAATGTGTCAGTTAACATTACATTTCCTTTGTTGTTATACTGAAACTTAAATGTCAACCTAAGAGAAACAGGGAAAGCAAATATTAAAATAACAAAAACAAAAAATCTATAAAAGATGGTTGTTAGGTATTTAGTGAGAAGTATATATTTTTCTTCTGAGAGATGATAATGAAATATAATAATTTTCTGGTGATCACCGTCAGTGGCTCTTCCAGGACTTACAGTGAAGTCTCCTCAATCAGATGTTCCGTCCACTCTTTCTTCACTATGCTCCTTCTCATGTCTATGTCAAGCTGAGTTATGTTTTCAATAAAATCACCAAAGCATTAAAATTCTAAAGCCATCTGTCACTACCAAAGCTTATTTTTGTCAGCATCGAAGCTATACTTGAAAACATTCAAAAGTCTATCTGCATTCTCTCTGACGGATCCAGAAAAATCAAGAATTCTAAAGCCAGACTGCTTAGATGTGTGCCACACTCCTTCCATTTATAACGTGTGTGACCTTGGGCAGGTTACCTGTTCTCTTCGTGCTTCAGTTTCCTATCTGTGAAAAGAAGATCATGATAATAATGTCCACACTGGTTTATCATGAGGAGTCATGGAGGTATAGGTTAAACACTCAGGACTTCCCAAATAGTAACTCCCATAGATGTGCTCCTTATAAACATGATATGGTATCCGGCAAAAAAAAAAAAAAAAAAAGTGCATAAATTGATAAAGGAGATTATCCTCTCAGTTGGAGTAAAACTGCTCCCACGGAATACAGTTATTTGGGAGACTTTGAGTATTGCTGCAAATTCAAGCACTTACTGCAGTTTGAGCTATGGAAACAGCTTCAATGCATAATGTAGATACATCCTTTTAAATAATTTACCAACCACTTTATTGTCTTGAAAGAAATATAAAAATATGTGAAATAGTAAAAACCCATATATCCCTTCTATTTGGAAGTTTAAGAGTAGAGATTTAAGAAATGTTTAGTCTCCTTTTTTCTCTTATGGACACACGTCTCTAGCTTAGTGATCATTTTGTTATTTTAAATTTTGTTTCCTTTAGGAAACACAAGGGCAGAGTGTCTTATTGTAAACACAAAGAAGAACTATGTGTGGAGTTACTTGCTGACAACCTAGACTGAGATCTCTCTGGAGGCCAGTTAGCCATTTTCTTGATATTAGGTTAATTGATTTAAGTTTTTATCTCATTAGTGGATGTGACCACACAAAAAAATTGTAGACCTGACCTAAACAAAACAAAGCAACAACAACAACAGGAAAAACCGTCTAAAAATTCCTGTATGACCTTGCCCCTGCGTTTCATACCAAACTCACTTCTAAACTATGTCTCCTTGGTCAGTTCACTCCAGACCTATCGACTTCCTTTTCATTTTTTAAACATGGTAATTTTTTTCTAACCTCAGCATTTTTGCATTTGTTCATCCCTCTGACTGAGAAGTTTTTCCCCTGGATCTTCACACATAGTTTTCTTTTTCTTACGTTATTCAGGTCTTCACTGAGACTCAACTGAAGCAGCCCAGCTCTTATGATTTGTTTCTCTAGCTAGGAGATGAGTTCTACCCTTCACATGATATCGAGAACACCACAAGGGCAAACCCAGCTTTCTGTGACTTCACAGATGATGGTGCCAGCAGGGAAAGCAATTCCATGTCCACAACATGGCTCTAATCTAGGGAGGAAATCATGACATTTTTGGGATGACAGAGGCCTTGTGCCATCCGTTGTCAGGCTACTCTACCCGGGAATAATCCTATATTGGAGAGTGATAAGGTTTGGCTGTGTCCCCACCCAAATCTGAACTTGAATTATATCTACCAGAATTCTCACATGTTGTGGGAGGGACCCAGAGGGAGGTCATTTAATCATGGAGGTCGTCTTTCCGGAGCTATTCTCATGGTAATGAGTAAGTCTCACAAGATCTGATGGGTCTATCAGGGGTTTCCACTTTTGCTTGTTCCTCATTTTTCCTCTTGCCGCCACCATGTAAGAAGTACATTTCACCTCCTGCCATGATTCTGAGACCTCCCCAGCCATGTAGAACTGTAAGTTCAATTAAATCTCTTTTCCTTCCCAGTCTCAGGTATGTCTTTATCAGCAGTATGAAAATGAACTAATATAGTAAATTGGTACCAGTAGAGTGGGGCACTGCTGAAAAGATACCCAAAAATGTGGAAGTGAATTTGGAACTGGGTAACAGGCAGAGGCTGGAACAGTTTGGAGGGCTCAGAAGAAAGAGCAAAATGTGGGAAAGTTTGGAACTTCCTGGAGACTTGCTGAATGACTTTGCCCAAAATACTGATAGCAATATGGACAGTAAAGTTTAGGCTGAATTGGTCTCAGATAGAGATGAAGTTGTTGAGAACTGGAGCAAAGGTGACTCTTGTTATGTTTTAGCGAAGAAACTGGCTGCATTTTGTCTCTGTCCTAGAGATATGTGAAACTTTGAACTTGAGAGAGATGATTTAGGGTATCTAGCAGAAGAAATTTCTAAGCAGCAAAGCATTCAAGGGGTGACTTGGGTGCTATTAAAGACATTCAATTTTATAAGGGAAGCAGAGCATAAAAGTTTGGAAAATTTGCAGCCTGACAATGCGATATAAAATAAAAACCTATTTTCTGAGAATGAATTCAAGTCAGCTGCAGAAATTTACATAAGTAATGAGGAGCCAAATGTTAATCCCCAAATTAACTGGGAAAATGTCTCTAGGGCATGTCAGAGATCTTCATGGCAGCCCCTCCCATCACAGGCCAGGAGGCCTAGGAGAAAACGGTTTCATGGCTGGGACCAGGGTCCCTGTGCTGTGTGCAGCCTAGGGATTTGGTGCTCTCTGTCCCAGCTGCTCCAGCTATAGCTGAAGGGGGCCAACATAGAGCTTGGACCATGGCTCAATCTTGTTTCTTCCAAGTTCCTCACCACCCCCAGCCAAACCATTAGCAATAGCCTTATAAGTTAGTGTAAATTAGTGCTTCTGTTCACCTTTCACTCCAGAAATATTGGACCATGAAATGTACTCAACGTTCTTCCTGCTGGGAAAATTTTCCTCATCTCTGGCCTCCACGGTCACCCCCAAGTACTTCTACAGTGCTGCAGCTACTCCTGTTCGAGGAGTGCCAGTAGATCATAGAAAACCATGTATAAAACAGTCATAAGTGTGTGGTTTCCCAGCTATTTACCATAAAATAGACAGCTACTGACTTGGATTGAGAGTGAAGAGATAATGGAACAGTGGTTTGTGCTGAATGAGTCTGAACTACCTATTCTTGCAACTTATTTGTACCTTCAGGGCCTGCTTGAGGTCAGTTGTTTACCCCACTGCATTTGATGATAGCTTGCTACCCTAGGCACCCAAATGTATGACTAGGTGGGTCAAACAATAGCCACTCAATGATGGAAGCTCAGGTCACATGGTCACCCTGGTTAAGTGTCCAGTTTCCACAGGACCCAGTAGCAAGCCAAAAGTTGTATCCCAAAAAGAAAATTGTTATTTGCAGAAAAGAGCACATATTTGTTCCAGTATCCTCAAGGTTCATGCAGTGACTCTATTGGTGCTTGCCAGAGGCTCCATACAGCATCCCTGTTTGCATCAGACACCTGGAGTATTGCTGGTGCTGCTGGCATGGTACAGAAGCTTGTTCTGCAGCCTGAACTTGCTGCAGAGCCTTCTCTAGCTTCAGGCCTCACTCACAGCAGGTAGCTATGTGGGTTACTCTATAGATATGGGTTGGAGTAACACACTCAAATATGGCATTCTTTGCCTGCAAAAATAACATCATTTTTCTAATGAGGCACTTTGTAGAGATTCTATCAAAATAATTATTTTTAAGTCTACAGAATTTTTAAGCATGTGTTTCTAGAAAATATACAATACTGTTGAAATGACTATATTGAAAACCTCAAAAATTCCTTCCAACATTTAAATTATGTAATTCAAAAAATAATTTTGGGGTAAACGATATTATTTTCAAAATAATCTATTATTGATAGAGCATTCTATTCTATGCATATTCATGTATTCTCATAGATGATTAGTAAGCTTATGTTAAATAGCATAAGAAAGGTCATTTAAATCAAAGAGACATGATTTTTTTTCTGGTAGAAATGTTCCAGATGAACAGCATTTCATTTGGAAAATGAATTTGCATTTAAATCTGCTTTAAAATAGACAAGTAACTAGAAAAGGTAATTATATTAACTATGTATTGTATGAAACCTAGTAATTAGTATCCTAATTTTAAACATCTATAGCTTCTCCAAGATAAACCTGTATGTGTTCAAAGTTATATACTTATAAACTATTTCTTTTTTTAAAGAGAGACAGAGTCTCACTTTATTGCTTGGGCTGGAGTGCAATGGCACGATCATAGCTCACTGCAGCCTCAATCTCCCGGGCTCAAGAGATCCTCCCACCTCAAGCCCACCATGCTTGGCTAATTTTTAAATTTTTTATAGAGATGGGGTCTTTTTATATTCCTCAAGCTGGTCTTGAACTTTTGGACTCAAGCACTCTTCCCACCTTGACCTTCCAAAGTGTTAGGATTACAGGCATGAGTCACTGCTCTTGGCCTATAAACTAGCATTTTAAAGTTTTATTTTCTAAGTAGAATGTGTAGGTAAAGCAATGTTTTTATGGTATATATATTGGTTTATAATATAATTTATAATATAAATTTGTCATATATATAAAATATTTGACTACAAATTATATGATGAAATAATAACTTAGAATGAACTGATTTATATGTATTATATATTGTTATATAAATTATATGTCACATATGTTATATATTATTTTACACATATGTTATATGTGTGTAACATATCTTATATGCATATTTATATACACTATTATATACATATATTATATGTATAATATATACATATTGTATTAAACTATGCCATTAATATATTAATCATATTATATATGATATATAATACATATATTAGTAGTAGTATATATTATGTATATTATTCAGTTCATTCTAAGTGATTATTATATATAATATTATATACACACACAGAAAAAAATCCGCTCCAGACCCATTGGCTCATATACGCACATATGTATACACACACACACAAAATCACTGGAAATGATTACTTGAAAGTATACTATTTCATAGAATTTTCATGTCAAATTCATCAATACAGTGGAATCAAATAAAAGGCTCAGCTTTCATGATTCTGAAGCTTAACCTAGAGCGTCTTAAGACATACAAGAGGAATTGCAGACTCTTCAGAAACTGCAAACAGGTACCAAACTGGTTACACTTGTCTGTAAAATCGTTTCCAAGCTCTGCATTCTTTTCTTCCCAGAATGTATGTAATACACATCAGTGGAGGGAATGAGGACCTCACACGTCGTAACCGGAAAAGTGCTCATGCTGCCCCACCGCGTATAGTGCTCCCCTCCGCACCCTCTCTCCTGTTTCTTACCGCCTCTGGGCTGTCCCACTTCCGAGTGGGGGGATGTTTAACTGAGCTCCCAGCCCACAGACACCTCTCCATTGCCTTGTCACCCACAAGAATTCATGCTGCTCAACTTATCTTCTCTCTACAGTAATGTATAACCACTCTGTATGCATGGTTGGCCAAACACACAGTCGATGATACTGATAAACCACTTTTGTTGTTTGATTGATGTTTATGGACACAGAAAGGTATTTGATTTTCTAACGTTCACTCTAGGATGAGCCAGTATAAAGATCCAGGTTTATGAACAATGGAAATCTCAAGCCAGAAGCAGCCGTGTTTTGACTTTAGGAAATTAATAATGGAAAATAACCTACCAAGTGCTCATTTAAAGAGTATTAATTTTAAAACCAAATTACTCTGGGCTGTTCAGAATCTTACAATCTAAAAGCAAGCACACCACATGGAAATATGGACAATTCCAAACTCAGACAAATACTCAACAACAGGATAATTGCCATTTTTAACTCTTTGATTCATTTTAAAATTATTTAATATAATTATAGAATCTCGTGGGAAATTTATCAAAAATATGCCTTAAAAAGATATAATATCAGCTGTGCATGGTGGCTCACACCTGTAATCCCCACACTTTCAAAGGCTGAGACGAGTAGATCACTTGAGCCCAGGAGCTCGGGACCGGCCTGGCCAACATGATGGGACCCTGTCTCTACTAAAAACATAAAAATTATCTGGGTGTGGTGGCACATGCCTGTAACCCCATCTACTAGGGAAGCTGAGGGAGGAGAATCACTTGAACCTGGGAGTGGGAGGTTGCAGTGAGCCAGTATCACGCCATTGCACTCCAGCCTGGGTGACAGAGTGACACTCCGTCTCAAAAAAAAAAAAAAAAAAAAAAAAAATATATATATATATATATATATATATATGTACTATCTTTAAAAAATTATTTTGCCAACAGACAGTGCTCACTTTGCATGATTCGGTATTAACTGAAGCTTCCTGTTATTGGAGCAGTGCCCTCACATTGCAGGGCTGAAAACCTGGAGAGAGCATAGACCACATCTGCTCCCGACCACCCCTTGACACATTCAGACCCAGTTAAGGGTTAAGTGTCACTGAGTCTTCAAAACTCTTGTAGCTGGATGCAAAAAAAAAAAAAAAGCCTCACCAGAAACTGTTAATGGATCAAGTTATGCTTCCCACTGTTTCAATTAATCTCAGGATCACATCTTAGAATCCTCCTCTCATTCCTCTTTCACTAACTCTGCATACTCTCACCCTCAGCCAGCGCTTTGCTGATGGATGCTATTCACACAGTGAAACAATGCCTCAGGGTTTCTGTACCTGTTTGTTATGTTGTTGGCCACCATTGCAGCAACTGCACATCTACAGTTATTTCTGGAACTGGAAGCCCCCAGCAGGTACCCCAAGGACCTGCTGAGTTCCAGATACTTCTCCCTGCTGCCATCATGAAGGAGCAAACCTCTCTCCTCTTCAAAATTTCAGTCAGTTGCCCAGCAGTATATTAACTCTTTCTCGGCCTACTAGTATGAGGAACCCAGCATGACCGGATCGAGCCATAACTTTGAATTTTGCGGATCACTTGCTATGTACCTGGGACCAGCATGTCTTCCTAGGGAGCCAGGACACCTGTTCAACCAGAGTCTGAAGCTGAGAGGACAGGAAGCCTAAATTACCCAAATGGGCTTTTTCTGTCATCTTCTACTGGCGGCTGGGTCAAAATATATTCTATATCTAGTAAGACATTGCTCATAAAACCCCACCTTCTTCATAAAGCAGATTTACTTGTCTAAATGATGCTGGATGAGTTTCCGTGACAATTTTCCATCAGTGAGTATGCACACAGTGCAGCATAGTGCAGTGACTGGCTCGGTTACCGCAGGGAAGGAAGGCAATCCCAGGACATGACTCCTTCTCCATGAGGACACGCACTTCCTGCTGTCAGGTGGAAAGTTTCTGGCAAAAAAGACTATCATCACATGGCTAGCTGGTCTCCTCCAGGATCGGTGCGGTATCAAGGATCAGCTTGAGTCTCTGCTGCTGAATGCATGCATCCCTTTTCCATAACTTTATATCTCCAATCTTTCAACCTTGCTTCTTCAAGGCTCCTGACTTCCCAGCCAAACCATTCCTCACTGCCCAGGAGTGGATTTTTTTCCTTATCACATGTCCCTTCTCCCAAAATATGAAGCTGATGGCAATATGTATTGCTAACATCTTTGCCTGGGGGAAGGATTTCCTCACCAAGATCTGTCAGGCTCACCTCTGAATGCAAAGTTGATGCTATACAGTGCATTTTGACCTGCAATTATCTGTCTATCTATGGCTACTTACATTCCATTCTTTTTTTTTTTTTTTGAGACGGAGTCTCACTCTGTCGCCGGGGCTGGAGTGCAGTGGCCGGATCTCAGCTCACTGCAAGCTCCGCCTCCCGGGTTCACGCCATTCTCCTGCCTCAGCCTCCCGAGTAGCTGGGACTACAGGCGCCCGCCACCTCGCCCGGCTAGTTTTTTGTATTTTTTAGTAGAGACGGGGTTTCACCGTGTTAGCCAGGATGGTCTCGATCTCCTGACCTTGTGATCCGCCCGTCTCGGCCTCCCAAAGTGCTGGGATTACAGGCTTGAGCCACCGCGCCCGGCCACATTCCATTCTTAAATGGGGTTCGAGGTGTTTTCTGTCAGGCGATTGAAGAGAATCTTCTCATCACCATACTGCCAGAGGTGTGAGCTGAGTGAAAAATATCAGTGCTACAAGAGCAGGTAGCATGAAGGTTTGGACTACCTTTTTGTGTGATGTCCTTTTGTCCTTCAGCCTGCTTAAGCCTGATTTTGAATGTGCAATGTCCCTTGCATAACGGATTCCTGTAGCCTGCCTGACCATCAAGCCATACTGATGGGCGCAGCAGTAACCATCTGATGACGAGTAACTCCACTTACATTGTCGCTTGGCTCCCTGGGGTCAGGTGCTTAGTCTCTTATTCTCTCTTGGGGCCTCATAGCCTACCAGAAGCGAGGTTTGGAATGTACTCTGCTAAGGATGGCATAGTCTATCTAGCTCCAGAATCATAGTGTCTGCATTTTGGCTTTGCTGTTTGAGTTTTCCAGAGATGCCACACCACCTCCTCATTACCATAAAATACGAGGAGCACCATTACATCTGCTGGATCTAAATGCCCAAGTGGCAATGTCGTAGTCCATTTGGGCTGCTATAACAAGATGTCATAGACTGGATGGTTTATAAACAACAGATATTTAATTCTCACAGCACTGGGGGCTAGGAAGTCCTATATAAAAATTTCAGAAGATTCAGTGTCGGCCAGGCACGGTGGCTCATGCCAATAATCCCAGAACTTTGAGAGGCTGAGGTGGGTGGATCATGAGGTCAAGAGATCCAGGACCATCCTGGTCAACATGGTGAAACCCCATCTCTACTAAAGATACAAAAATTAGCTGGCCATGGTGGCAGCTACTCAGGAGGCTGAAGCAGGAGAATCGCTTGAACCCGGGAGGCAGGGGTTGCAGTGAGCTGAGATTGTGCCACTGCACTCCAGCCTGGAGATAGAGGAGGAATCCTTCTAAAAAAAAAAATGAAAAATAAAATAAAATAAAAAGATTAAGTGTCTAATGAGGCCCTACTTTCTGGATATAGACAGTGTCTTCTTACTGTATCCTTTCATGGTGGAAGGGGCAAAAGTTCTCCCTTGGGCCTCTTATATAAGGCTACTAATCCAATCCATTCAGTCTCCACCCTCATAACGTAATCAGCTCCCACAGGCCCCATCTCATAGTGCCATCATATTGGATTTTAGGATTTCAGATATGAATCACAGGGGCACAAACGTTCCATCATTAGCAGACGGATACACTCACACTGCATCCTGAACCTTCTGCAAGTTTTCTCTTTTCCTAAATTCCATTCAAACTTGGGAGCCTTCCAAGCATCCAATAAATGGGTCAAAGGAGGTGTATGTTATCTCCAACCCCAAAGAACATGCCGAGTGATGTTTTGTCTTAGTGATACATGGTATCAGATACAATAACTTGTTCTTTACTTTTGATATGACCCAGCATGCCCCAGATCACTGGACTCCTAAACACCACACTGATGTGGCAGCTGGATGCTGAATATCCGTTGGGTTTCTTTTCCACTCTTTGGTGTGAATATGGCTTGCAAAGGCATCTACAGTGCATGACATTTCAAGCTTCTGTGGCCAAATAAATGAATGGAGGCAAGACATTCAGCTATGGCCAAGTGAGGAGATTGGCAATTAGTCTGCCCAAAAATAATTATAAATTCGAACAAAATTGACAACAATGATCTCCATGCTCTGGGAATTGATTACAGATAAACAACAGAGAATTGCATGCTTTGAAAAACTGCTGAGCATCTAGAAAGAGCAGTGGGAGCTTAGGGTACTCTGGCCTGGGGGTGCTTCCACACCTGCTCCCAGCTTGGCAGTGCCAAGTTTCTGCTAGGGCAGGGCAAACAGTGAGTAGAGCTGATTCTCTGCAATAGTTATCAGGGGCTAGCTCATTTTGATACAAAGGGTGCTGGCCATTCCCAGCAGCTCTATCCATGGCAGTGACTTCTTGGAGGCAGGCAAGAGAGGAAGGACCAAATTCTAGACTCTGTTAGCCCAAGGTCACCTTCTCATTTGGAGCAAGCAAGTCTTGGCTGAAGTTGAGCACATAAACAGCCAAGACCAAAGGGGGACCAAGATATTCACATGCTCATGGCCTGGAGGTTTTGAAGTGTAATGCATGAGCAGACAAGACCTGGAAGGGCCCAGTGAAGGGTAGCTGGGCCACTGAGCACTCAGTGCTCAGATGTTAGCTTCTAATACCATTCTAAAAAGAGAAATAAGGATCCTTGTAGAAATGGCTTGTTCTAGGGCTGGGGATAAGAATATAGAATATGAGCCTGTAGCATCTTAAAGTACCAGAAGAAAAGGAGTTGCTCAAGAAAAAAATACAATAATGGGAGTATGTCAGCGGATGAAGGATCCCACAGAAAGGGTTTTAACAGGCAGAACTAGGATGATCTGATCAACACAACAAAAAATATTCTTGGATTGCAACCCCAAATGTAAGATACATATCCGTGAGTCTATGCTGTTGAATAAATTATAATTAAGTACATAAATGGGAGAGAAGAGATAAATCACTCATGGTCGGAGAATTCCAAAGAGCTTATGTAGATATTCTGCCCTCAAGGTGGTGGCACAGAAATCTCTACTGCCTAAGTGTCAGTTGCATGTTGGGACTTTCTCCCAGAGTGGGCAATGTGGAAAGGAGGAAGAAGAGCAGCCATCTACTGGATAGAGCTGTCAGGCACTACCTCAGCCAGGAGGTCAAGTTTAATATCAACAGCGATGAGGCTTGTCATTAACACATACCTGTGGTGTGATGTGAGGAGAATGTGCTTGATTCCATGGCCTTCCTTCTAGAACTGACAACCCCATGTTTAACCAAAAAGAAAACACCACTCAGACCTAACATGAAGAATATTCTATAAAATAGCCTAGCAGTACTCCTCACAATGGTCAAGGTCATCCCAAACAAGAAAAATCGGAGAAACTCACAGTATAGAGGAACCAAAGGAGAATTGAAGGTTAAAGGTGATGTCTTGCCTAAGATCCTGAAATGGGTAAAAACTAAGGAAATTTTAACAAAGTGAGTAATTTCATTATTAATAATGGATCAATATTAAGCTTATTGATTATGAGCAATGTACCCTATTGTCAGATATCAATAATACAAAAAACTGGGTATGAATTATATAGGAATTCCATTTACTATCTTTGCAGCATTTCTTTAAACCTAAAGCTACCCTAAAATAACATTTATTTTAAAAAATAAGTAAGGAAAGTAATACAGGAGGCATGCTTAAAAGGAGCCCGAGTTTTTAATGTTTCCCTTACTCACAAAAGGTTCTATCGGCAGAGGATGGAAGTCTTACTGGCTGG
Source organism: Rhinopithecus roxellana (assembly GCF_007565055.1). Classification (NCBI taxonomy): domain Eukaryota; kingdom Metazoa; phylum Chordata; class Mammalia; order Primates; family Cercopithecidae; genus Rhinopithecus; species Rhinopithecus roxellana. The sequence goes on along the minus strand of NC_044569.1, from coordinate 32,825,320 downwards.
ACTCATTTCAGCACAAATTATTTCCAATCATTAGCTAACCCCTAGAAATTCCTACATAAAAATAAAAATAAAAGTACATACAAACCAACAAAAAGAGCTTAGCAGAAACATTATGGCTACTTATTACATAAAATGTATACTTCATTGCTTTAGCCCAGGCATGCTACTAAACAAACACAGGAAAAAAACACAGCAATCTTCAGGAGAAAAATAACAGACTCCCTGCCTCCCTTCCTTCTTTCTTTCCTTCATCTGCCTTTTAATTTCTTTAATTCAATGAAAATTTTAAATTTCTGTCTTCTACCCCTTTATTTACTCTTTCTTCTAGCCTGTCTTTCCTCCAAAGTTTCTTGAAATGCAACTATATGCTCACTATAGAACTAAAGATTTTTTTAAAAAATGAGTGAGACTTTTAGACCAATCAAAACTTGGTTTCCAGTTCCAAAGATAAGAAAATATTTTTTTCTGCAAATGAGTATTCACTTACTCAAAGCAATAGACTATTAAAGTGTGACCAATATAAAATCCAGTTTTAACATTACCTCTTATTTCTCTAAACCCACTGGACAATTTGGAAGGATGTCCTCAGCTCAAGGGCTTCCTTTCGCCTCTGGCTTCCTACTAGCCTAGTAAAGACACCACAGAGGCTGAGGCAGAAAAGAGGCTGAGCAGAAACCTGGCAGCTCAACTCTAACATTTCACACAGCGAATGTGGCCTAAATTAAACTGGCACATTACAGTCAAGTGCTTGCTTTTAACTTAAGGCCTAGGGACATCAGCTAATTTAAGGCGGGAGTGATAAAGTCTATTGCAAAATGACAGATATGCCAATGACACACCAACTCTGCCCAAAAGGACCTCACCATCTCATAGTTAAAAGAAATAAACCAATGGCCACAGTACAGTAGGGTCATAGAGACATTTCTAAGGGCTATGCAACCCAGAAGGGAATCATCTCCTGATATTCAGGTGGAAGCTTGGGTTTCTATCTGAGTTCAAACATGAGTCTACAATTTATTATCACAGAGGCATAATGACTGAGTGTAGAAATCACAAAAGGCAAGTTATAGATAATCAGGAAGTAGTCATTTCTAACTGCAAAAGGGATGATTGCCAAGAATTATGTGCTTAGAGTTTTCATTCACACTTGCTAATTGTACTAAATCTTCAATCTGATTATTATTAAACAAATTTAGAAAGTTAAGGATGCAAGAAGTGCAAGAAGTTAAATAACTTACCCAGGATCATGTGGAAGGAAGAAAAGGGATTGGAACCCATGTCTCACTCACCTGATGTTGCAGCCATTGTCACTGAACCACTCTTCTTGGCAACCACTAAAGGTAGTTAGTAGAACTCAAATAGCACACTCTACATTCATGTACAAGATACCTACCTAGCTGTATGAAGCAGGGTCCAATTAGGACACTGGAACCATACCAGTTGTCTTACAATTTAGGAAGAACGTCATATACACATACACGTTATTCAGCTTTTGACATCTGCAAAGGTTAAAAATATGACATTAGAAAGTCACTGGGTGCAATGTACAAAGCAACAAATCTTTAAAAGTTTGGAAGAATAAAAGGTAAATGTTTGGCTTGTTTTTAGAATTTACAAGTTTGAAAGATATGCCTTTTAAGCAGGAACATAGATGTTTACTGAAATATCTACTTTTTATATTATGCAGAAGTGCAAAGAAGGGATTCTATGTATTGGTAAAAGGAGAAACGTGGTTTGAAGAGGCTGGCTCTTGCATCCTAAAGCAAACTATATCAAGATGCATTTGAAGCTAAGGGACAATAGCATAAAAATGGATATGGTTTGGCTGTGTCCCCACCCAAATCTCATCTTGAATTGTAGCTCCCATAATTCCCATGTGTCATGGGTGGGACCTGGTGGGAAGTAATGTATCATGCAGGTCAGTTTTTCCCATGCTGTTCTCATGATAATGAATATGTCTCATGAGATCTGATGGTTTTATAAAGGGAAGTTCCTCTGCAGGGACACTCTTGCCTACCACCATGTAAGATGTACCTTTGCTCGTCCTTCACTTTCTGCCGTGATTGTGAGGCCTCTCCAGCCTGGGAACTGTGAGTACATTAAACCTCTTTTTCTTTATAAATTACCCAGTCTTGGGTATTTCTTCATAGCAATATGAAAATGAACTAATACAGTCAATTGGTACCAGGAGTGGGGCACTGCTGTAAAGATGCCCCAAAATGTGAAAGCAACATTGGAACTGGGTAACAGGCAGAGGCTGGAACAGTTTGGAGGGCTCAGAAGAAGACAGGAAAATGTGGGAAAGTTTGGAACTTCCTAGAGACTTGCTGGATGTCTTTGACCAAAATGCTGATAGTGATATAGACAATAAAGTCCAGGTTGAGGTGGTCGCAAATGGAGACAAGGAACTTGTTGGGAACTGGAGCAAAGATGACTTTTGTTATGCTTTAGCAAAGAGGCATTTTGCCCCTTCCCTAAAGATTTGTGGAAATTTGAACTTGAGAGAGACGATTTAGGTTATCTGGTAGAAAAAATTTCTAAGCAGCAAAGCATTCAAGAGTTTATTTGGGTGCTGCTAAAAGTGTTCAGTTTTATGTATTCACAAAGATATGGTTTGGAATTGGAACTTGTGTTTAAAAGGGAAACAGAGCATAAAAGTTCAGAAAATATGCAGCCTGTTGATGTGATAGAAAAGGAAAACCCATTTCCTGAGGAGAAATTCAAGTCAGCTGCAGCAATTTGCATTAAGTAATGAGGAGCCAAATGTTAATCCCCAAGCCAATAGGAAAAATGTCTCCAGGGCATGTCAGAGACCTTCACAGCAGCCCCTCTCATCACAGGCCTGGAGGCCTAGAAGTAAAAAATGGTTTTGTGGGCTGAGCCCAGGGCCCTGCTGCTGTGTGCAGCCTAGGGACTTGGTGCCCTGCATCCCAGCCTCTCCAGCATTCGATAAAAGGGGCCAAGGTACAGCTCAGACCATGGCTTCAGAGGGTGCAAGCCCCAAGCCTTGGCAGCTGTGGTGTTTAGCCTGCAGGTGCATTGAAGTCGAGAATTGAGGTTTGGGAACCTCTGCCTAGATTTCAGAGGATGTATGGAAATGCCTGGAGGTCCAGGAAGAAGTTTGCTGCAAGGACGAAGCTCTTATCAAGAACCTCTGCTAGTGTAGTGTGGAAAGGAAATGTAGGGTGGGAGCTCCCACAGAGTCCCCACTGAAGCACTGCCTAGTGGAACTGTGAGAAGAGGGCCACGCTCCTCTAAACTACAGAAGGGTAGATCCACTGACAGCTTGCCCCATGTGCCTGGAACAACTACAGACACTCAACACCACTCCATGAAAGCTCTCAAGAGTGGGGGTGTACCCTGTAAAGTCACAGAGGTAGAGCTGCCCAAGGCCATGGAAGCCCACCTCTTGCATTAGCATGACCTGGATGTGAGACATGGACTCAAAGGAGATCATTTTGGAGCTTTAAGATTTGACCCTTCTGCTGGATTTCAGAATTGCCTGGGGTCTGTAGCCCCTTCATTTTGGCAAGTTTTTCCCATTTGGAATGGGTGTTTTTATCCAATGCCTGTACCCCCATTGTATCTAGAAATTAACTAACTTGCTTTTGATTTTATAGGCTCATAGGTGGAAAGGACTTGCCTTGTCTCAGATGAGACTTTGGACTATGAACTTTTGAGTTGATGCTAAAATGAATTAATACTTTAGGGGACTGTTGGGAAGACATGATTGGTTTTGAAATGTGAGCACATAGATTTGGGAGAGGGCAGGGGTGAAATGATATGGTTTGGCTGTGTTCCCATCCAAATCTCATCTTGAATTATAGCTCTGATAATCTGCATATCATGGGTGGGACACTGTGAGAAGTAATTGAATAATGAAGCAAATTTTTCCCATGCTGTTCTCATGATAGTGAATAAGTCTCATGAGATCTGATGGTTTTATAAAGGCAGTTCCCTTGCACATGCACCCTTGCCTGCTGTCATGTAAGACATGACTTTGCTCCTCCTTCCCCTTCTGTCATGATTGTAAGACTTCTCCAGCCATGTGGAATTGTGAGTCTATTAAACCTCTTTTCTTTATAAATTACCTAGTCTCAGGTATTTCTTTATAGCAATATGAAAATGGACTAATGCAAGAATCAACACACTCACTGTGGCTATATTTCTGGAATCTCAGATGCTCTCTTGGCAACATTCAGAAATTTTTCTCATAGATGTGACTACAAGGATCACCACCATTCCTGAATTTATCAGGAGCTGCAATAAAGTATTTTGTTCTCAGGATGTCAAAATTTGCTCAAAATAATTCAGAATGTAATTGATATCATTTATACCTCACAGTAAATTTTACTTATAAAATTATCATTTTTATTTGCATTTCAAAATTAGTGTGGGGTGTGGGTATTTTTATCCACAAACTCATGACTAAATATAGTTCCTCTGCTTCAATCTTATATAAAATATTTACTTAAGTATAGTTATACCACAAAAGCTTATTCAAATACCAGGCTCCTCTAGGAGATTTTCACACTTGTCTTAAATCTAGACAGGAGGGTTAATAATAGTGTAATTATTCTAACATTAAGCCTCATACACCTTTTCATATACCATGCTATTTATAATGCATTTTGGCAGACTAGCCTTTCAAATGCATAGGAATCTTTTAGTAAAATTAATTCTCATTATTGTCATCAAGAGTACATAGACATCAGTAAGACACAGTTATTGGGCATCACCTAAATGCGCAGTGCTCTTCTGGAGACACAAAGAATTATAAAGAAGCTAGTAGCTCGCTATGAGCTCATATTCATGGAGACACACATGAAGACCTCACCGTATTTGATTAGAAGCAGATACATGCTATAATCTTTAACTGCTATACACACTGGAAGTAGAGAAAAAAAATTCCCAATAATACTCATTGAAACTTTCCAAATGAAGTGGAATTTGAACTCAACCTTAAAGAATTATTGCTGTCTGCTCTCTTTCACAATTCACACACAGACCACAATAGCAGTACTTAACTTACAGTGTGTTGGCTATGTCCTTTTCTCTTTCTGCTGTGAATCTCTGAGTTATTCAGCGAAAGGTGTTTTGCCTTATTTATCCCTGAACATCTAGTTTAACACACGTCTGTTATTCCAATATTATATTGTAAGACACTAGATAACATTAGGTTCAAAAAGCCGTTAGCCCCCATTCTTGCAACCAGGTAGCTCAGAGTCTCACCAGAAAGAGAGGCGTGTGCTACATTCAATGGTCAAAACAATGCAAAGGCAGTGTGCTACATGCTATGGCAAAAATATCTATCCAAGGTAGAAGGATCAATTTATCAAGTAAATTTATTGTATTCAACTGAGTGAGTTTGGCACATGTGTTCATCCATCAAAACACCATGGCAGTCAAGGTGCAGAATAGTTCCATCATCCCCAAAAGATTCCTCATGTTCCTTAGCTCTCTACCCCACACTCTGCCTTCATCTATAGGCAGCCACAGTTTTGCCCTCTGTTATTATGCACTAGTCTGCATTTCATACAAATGGAATTATAGAGCATGATGTATATACATACATGTACCTTGTATATATACTATTTTGTGGTTTCTTTTACTCTTCATAATAATTTCCAGTTTCATCCATGTTGTTTTATGCATCAGTAGTTGGTTCCTTTTTATTGCTGAGTACTCAATTGTATGGTTTATATGTCTTTTCAAGTGTTGATGGACATTTATTTTTAACTATTATGAATAAAGTAGCTACGAACATGTGAGTACACATCTTCATATAGACTTACATTTTTTTTTTCACTTCTTTTGCATAGATACAACAGTTCCTTTTTTTTACAGCACTATTGTTTCAGGCCATTCAGTTATAGCAACTGAACTGATATCCAAACAATATCATTACATATTATTGATATAAAAGCTACATCTGATCACTATGAATGAATGTATTAGAATTGCATTTCCCCTTGAATATTTTAAATATTTCTGTTGGTCATTCTTGATTATTTTTAAATAGTTAATATTATTTTTGGACAAGCACAGAAGTATGCATAAGAGTAACTACTCTACATAACAGAGCAGCTCAAAAAATAAATTTAAAACATAGTTTCAGTTTTTCAAACGTGTCTCATAATATTATATAGAAAGTGCATTGAATCTGCCAATGGCTTTGTGTAGTACTAACATTTTAACAATATTTACTTTTGTATGTTGATTCTGTATCCTTAATAAAGTTGAAAAGAAAAGGAATACTTTATAAATTGATACTCAATATTAAATGCTGTTTCGAATAAAAAGTGTCCAAGTGGGCAGTTAGGGCACACAGCAGTAGAGTGGCACAGTTGTTCAAGCTGTAAGATTAGAATTGAGTTTATTTCAAATGACATTTTCTCTGGGTAAACTTTCGTATCTATTGGCAAACCAGTTGCCTCCTTTTCTGCATGCTATTAAAACTTCTATCCTGACAGTTACCTTGATAGACTGTGTAATTGTCTCTTTACTTGTTTTTGTGTCTGTTAAATAAAAACAACAAAAGGTAAGTGATCTGAAAAATATTTGTAAAGAAGAAAAGAGAGATTAGGAATAAGTAGAGGAAAGACCACAGTAACTGAATATTCCAATCACTCGCTTACCTTTCCCCAGCCTTCCTTGAAGTTGGGTTTCAGCCATGCAACCCATTTGGGTAACGGTTTGTACATGGTGATGCTATCATTTTGTGATTGAAGGGTTAAAAATCCAGTGTTCTTCTAGCAGTGCCTGTAGAGGACTCAGGATGACATGATGAGATGGTAAAACCCCAAAATTAAAATAATCTAAATCCCTCTGAAAGTTACCAAACCCATGTAGAATTTTGTGTGAGTCAGAAATACATCGCTGTTGTGTTTAATCAATAAAATTTTGTGGTTTGAATGTCACAGCACATAGCAATAATTATTCTGCTTGACATGCTATGTTCTTGACCAACTTAATGCTTATTGCCATTGTTTGACTCTCAAAATTATTTAAAGTCTTGGATAGGGCTAAAATAATAGTTTGCTAGTACTAAAATTGAATATGCTAGTGCAGTTAATATTCATTTTTAAACTACCACCTCAACTTCAACGTCATGTAGACAATAATTATCATCAAACATATCCTGAATTCAAAGGTCAAGGCAAAAAATAAACTCATCTGAGTAGACATTTATAAGAAGATCATGCAGCCAATATTACATGAATAATTTGACATCTTGAACTTCTAATAATCCATAATGATATGTCACATAGTTAAGTGACAAATCACTACTTCCAAAATTCATTTATGCAGCAATTCTTATTGATTTATTCTATGAGGGCTCAAAATATTCTTGCCGATATAAATTTAGCCATTATCTCTAATCTATCATAGATATTACTATATTTTTTCACAAAAGCACTTGAATAGAACTACCACATTTGAATAGAATATTTTTAATAGTTCTCACAAACGTATACAAAGAAGAAATTTTTTTTTTTTTTTTTTTTTTTTTTTTTTTTTTTTGAGATGGAGCCTCGCTCTGTCACCCAGGCTGGAGTGCAGTGGCCGGATCTCAGCTCACTGCAAGCTCCGCCTCCCGGGTTTACGCCATTCTCCTGCCTCAGCCTCCCGAGTAGCTGGGACTACAGGCGCCCGCCACCGCTCCCGGCTAGTTTTTTGTATTTTTAGTAGAGACGGGGTTTCACCGTGTTAGCCAGGATGGTCTCGATCCCCTGACCTAGTGATCCGCCGGTCTCGGCCTCCCAAAGTGCTGGGATTACAGGCTTGAGCCACCGCGCCCGGCCAAGAAATTATTTTTTAAAGCTGAAGAGTATTATCAATGCAGCTGAATTACGTTTAAGTGAAAGACTTGCTTTTGAGACCTTAGTGATCAGTGATGTGTGAAGGAAAATTCCCTTGCCATATTTTGCTAATTACCTTAAAAAAAACTTGTTTCCTGGGTTCTACATCAAAAATTTTTTAAAATAATAAATAACATAATAATACACTATTATTTCTCTATCATTATTATAATTGATGTGTCTGTAATAGCTGAACATGAGTACCCCATGTGAACTGAACTTAAATCACAAGTGAAATAAGACCACAGAATCAAAGGGATTGTGCAGAAGAAAGTTGACAGAGCAGGCCTGAGGCTGCTCTCACTTAAAAAGTGCTGCTAACAAGTTCGACCCTTGGATGATGTCTGGGAACTCGGATTTCAGGACAGTTCCCACAATTCCTTGATAAGGGTGACTCACTGTCCCTAAACTGTTTATGCAAGCAATATGGCTTCTCCTCGAGCTGCTTTTCTTCTGAGAGTCTGGAATTATGGCATGTAGTACATATTGCTACTACATGCTACTGATGGCTAAGCAACCAGTCCTCTAAAACCTGGGGACTGAATTCTAATGAGCATCACCTATAGACATTTCGCACGTGCTGTCCTTTAGCATGTCCCTGAGGGATGAAGTGCGTCTTGCATGACTCCACTGCAAGAGGATTCTTGGATACCTGCAGCTGGTTTCCTCTGACTTCATTCCACTGGATACCTGCAGCTGGTTTCCTCTGACTTCATTCCACTGGATACCTGCAGCTGGTTTCCTCTGACCTCATTCCACTGGATACCTGCAGCTGGTTTCCTCTGACCTCATTCCACTGGATACCTGCAGCTGGTTTCCTCTGACCTCATTCCACTGGATACCTGCAGCTGGTTTCCTCTGACCTCATTCCACTGGATACCTGCAGCTGGTTTCCTCTGACCTCATTCCACTGGATACCTGTAGCTGGTTTCCTCTGACCTCATTCCACTGGATACCTGCAGCTGGTTTCCTCTGACCTCATTCCACTGGATACCTGCAGCTGGTTTCCTCTGACCTCATTCCACTGGATACCTGCAGCTGGTTTCCTCTGACCTCATTCCACTGGATACCTGCAGCTGGTTTCCTCTGACCTCATTCCACTGGATACCTGCAGCTGGTTTCCTCTGACTTCATTCCACTGGATACCTGCAGCTGGTTTCCTCTGACCTCATTCCATGCACTTTTGCCCTTTGCTGACTTTGCGTTGTGTTCTTTCACTGTAATCACTTATAACCAAGAGTTGAGCTTGTGAGTTCCGAGACCTCCTAATGAATCATCCAGTGTGGGGGTAGTCTTGGAGACCCCTTGACACATGGAATTTTAAGTTATCTACTTAAAACTTCAGGATTTCTGCAACAAAAGCTATTTTTTGGAGTTTGTTGTTATAATGTTAACCGATTTACTAAAATTATTCACGTTTTTGGGTACCTTACTCTATGTACTTATTTTACATATGTGGTACAGCCATGGCTGTTATGTACACGCTCAACTGGAAACTGGTGGAAGCTTTGAGGACAGGAAATAAAATTTATCCAGAAAAATAAAAACATAATTAAAGTGATTTCTCCAAAAATGAGTTATGTACAAAACAATCAATAGGAGGCATGGTTAGGGCCCAGCTTCGAAATCTGTCCTTAAGAAAACAATAATGTCCATAAATGTCTTCTTTTATTTATCAATTTGTTGTTTTACAAGTCTATGAGCAAGTGATCTGCTAGAAAAAATATTTTTTAAATAATATGAGCACATGGACTGATTCGTGATTTGTTTTCAAGATATCTTTTAGTATGCATGCAATTTCCAGGCTTTTATTTTGCTCACTCCATCTCTTAACTTACATTGTAGGTTGATGTTCAACTTCACAACTGCACTCAAAAGAAGTACTACTCTGACTTCAAATAAGGACTTATTTAACTATAATCTACAAATTTGAACTTTGACTATAGGGTGATTAAGAAATGAAATACCGTATTGTGAAATAATTCACAAAGGCTTTAAGTGAGTTATAATTTGCCTCTATTAACAAATTGTCAGGCAAAAGATACCAGGTACTGAATAATATAATTTCTCTAAACCTACCCCATACTATCACGTGCCTTGTGGCTGTTTAGTTGTTTTAAATTGTATGTCACATACATTTTATTTGCATTTCAGCTGATAAGTTTCTTAAATGGAAAACCCTGACATACTTTTACTTACTCAGAATCAAATTTGTAAAACTCAAACAATATTTTGGAGTAGGATTTTAGTCGTAACTCTTTTACCACACATTCCAAGGGACATGTGAGTTTTTGACCATAGGACAGAGGACAAGGGGGTACAAATGTGGATCAGTCCACTTTGAGAACAAGATTGCATCTAGAGAAGTATGCCAATCTCTTAGAAGAGTAATGTGGGTGGACAAGGGGTGGGATTGGTGGGGGGAAACATTATGGTTTTAACTTTTGGACTCATTCGTTAATTTATAAGTAATTTCCTACTATGTAAAAAATTATTTTAAAGCCAATAATTTAAGTTTCCTCTTTTCATATTCACTGAGTCAAATAATTGGCACCATTTAAGCAATCATTCACATGTACCAAGCAATTGTACGTATAAAAGAGACCTGCCTTTTACTAAGAAAAAATAATTTATTATTAAAGCAATCACCGTAAGAAATGTGCTTAGTGAATTCATATCTTCCAAATTCTTACTTATATTTATGTGTGCACAGTTTCAATAAAGAATATCACTGCTCTAATTTATTTGATTTCCTAAAAACAAGTTATTTTTATTTTCTCATATTTCATTACATAATAGCTAATTTGCATTGTATAATGGTCTCTAAAATGTTGCTAGACTAACATGCATTATATGATCTGGGATATACTGTTCTGGACATGATTATCAATTCCTATTTTTCTAATGCTAATTGAAAACAATATTTAAAGTACTTGGCATTCTTCTTCATGCATCAGTACTCAGTAGTTGAGCACCGATAAATTCCTGAAGCACATTGATCAAAATTCTACTCAACACTTCTAAAATGTATTTGTCAGTCAAATGAGGATTTAATACTATTTTATCCTGGATTATTATTCTTCCATTTTATTAGCTATGCATTCTAACACAAATGTGAGTTTACTGAAAAGGAATAACAATAGTGGTTAATTGACCTATTTTGATTGTTTTTTACAAACCAAATATTTTTAAATTTTATCTTTAATTCTGGAAGATCAACAGTCCCACTAAGAACAGCTAGAGGAGCTATAAAAGTAATTTCAGAAATCTATTTATAGGCATCAGCACACCAACAAAGTGACCATGACAATGGGGCCCATCGTTATGGAGTGAAGGAAGTCCGCAGAGGGGCGTCCTGACCTTGGCAACATGTTGGTTTTGAAGCATTTGCCCATCTTAAGCAGCAGCTGGAACTGTGAGTAGAGCTTTCTGCAGTGTCAAAGAGATGCATCCATGGTAGGTCTTCAGACTGTCATCTTCATTTGCTGAGGAGTCATCTACATCATTAATGCAACATTTCTCTGGTTGTTGTTAAGATTCCTTCTTGTCTTACATTTTAACAGTTGTACTAAGAGGTGCTTTTGTAGTTTTCTCTGTATTTACTTTGTTAGAGGTTATAGAGGTGGAAGTAGAAATGGAATTGAATTTAGGATTCTGCAAGAAAATCTGCTTCAGTAAACAAATCAGACTTTTAGTTCAGATAAAATAATCACCACAATAGGAATAGAAACAAATCAGGATAAGCCCATTCTCATAAAAACTGAGGCCAGGTTCAAGTAGCTCAATCTTTACTTGGAGCAAAATTACCTGCCCTTATCCTAACTGACTGCTGTAAGTATAAGTCCTCTCTGGCGGTAGACAACATCACCCAGATTCTTCAATTGTCTTTATAAGTTTTCAGACACGGCATGTCATTTAATCAGAAAGGGGTATGCATTAAAAATATAGGCATTGATCAAATTCAAAAGATGAAAATAAGAGGAGAAATAAAATCACAGGACATCACAAAACTGCCGTTAACCAACAGGAACTTTAAAGTAACTGTGAGTAATATAGAATATTATGAAATAATAAAACATAGTACAAAATAATCAAGGGGAATTCTACAAGTGAAAAATAAAAGCAGAAACATGTCAGTATATCACTTTAACATGAGTTTAGACACACTTGAAGAGAGGACTGGTACACTAAAACTAGAAGAAAATTGACACATCAACGTACGGAGATAAAAGCAGGAAACGTACAGAAACAAATGGAAGAGATGAATATATGAAAAGGTCTAACATAACTGTGATTACAGTCTGAGAAAAAGAAGGGAAAGCAAAAATGAGATAGAAGCAATATTTGAAGATGTAATAGATGACATACACCTCAAAAGCATGAAAACTCTCAATGAAAATATTTGCAAAGCTCTGTAACCTTTAAGAGTAAATACAGAAAAAAAAAACCCCACAAAAGTACGTTATAGAATGATTGTTAAAACGTGAAACAAAGAAGGAATCTTAAAAACATCCAGAGAAAAGTTGTCTTAAATGATGTAGATGACTCCTCAACAAATGAAGATGACAGTCTTAAGACCTACGACGGATCCATCTCTGCTCAGCGTCTGTGATACTGTGGCCCCAGATGCCTGCTGAACTCTGCTAGAATCTGGAGTCACAAGCAAGTGACTTATGAAGGACAGAAGGCAATTGATACTTTTATTTTTTTCTTAATAACTGAGACTTCTGATATAAATCTTATGTGGATCTTCAGAAGACTTTTTCAGAATCAAGCTCTATTTGTCTACATGGTGAGTAGTTTGGTAATTTTGTCTTGTGCTAGGTTTCCTGCCCTTTTCCCTCTCCTAAACCTTTACTCTGATCCCTAATATTACTTTCTTGACTCAAGTTCCACTTTCAGGGGGACCCATGTTCAGGCAGGAGGCAATGAGCTAACTAGGTTTAGAAGGCCCTGTTGTCGATATATTATTCATTCTACAACTTATCTTTTTGCTTTGTTGTAGCTATTATAGAATCAATATTCGGGTTGCTCTTTCCGGCAATTAAAACAGTTATAGTTTATTTTACCTGTTTATGTTAAATGTTATTGTTTATCTTAAAATATTTAAGGTTGCCCTGGTATCTAGTACATGCAGCATTATAAATATTTTGTGGTTACTTAAAAAAGTGTTGTATTTTCCATCTATTAAAATAGATCAATTAAGTAAAATTATTTTGGATGGTGTAAATTTCTGTATCCCTTTTAATATTTTTCTCTGCTTAATTAATCAAATCCTGAGGATATGACAAAATTTCAAGCTGTTACTATAGATTGATCAATAATCCACATACAATTCTTATAATTCTGTGTTTATTTTTAATATACTAAAGCTATATTTTAGGTGACTATCTCTTCCTGATAGATTTTAGTCTTTTCATTACTCAAGGAAATTTTTGATAATCCATCATAACATTTGCCCTACTTTTTATTGTTTCGGCCTTATCTCCCTGTTTATTAATTATCTTCATGTGCGGTTTACAGTGTATTCATTTTAAGTAGCATATTTGGCTTTTGTTTAATCCAATATTACAGTTTTTGGTTTCAGTTTTAGTGTCTAAGACAAGTTCCAGTCCTAAAGGTTTTATTTTCAAAATAGCCACTGAATTCCCTTTTTTTTTGAGGGGGTGGGAACTGAATATCTACTCAAGTTATAATTCTGTCATTTGTTAAGAAAAGAGTACTGAGAGATTATAAACATGTGTCTTCTATGGGGCAATAATCTCTCTGTAAGATAACCATAGTCATCTTTATTCTGCTACATGCAACTATATAAAACTGATTCTACTTATCTCTGCATGTCATTATTGAGAACCTATTGTGTGAACCAATATGCTTTCCCACTAATTCTATCTTTCAAATTTCGACTGTTGGTAGAGATAGAATGGTTCGTTTGGGTTTCCAGAAATGATTTAAATTTTTACTTTAATTCTCAGAGTCTTGAGAAGTTACAAATAATATTTTTTTACTTGCATAAAAACTTCCAGTAATCAGCTTTAAGTCTATGTACATATATGCCACCCATGCCAATATCTAATACATTTAGTTTTTTTGAACATTGATGTATACGTACTACACTTATTTTCCTTATCCTTGTCTTTAATTTTATCCACGTCAATGTATCCTTTAGAATTCTCTCTTCTACAAATTTCAGTACTTACCTTGTTTAAACTTTCTTTTAATACAAAGGTTCTGTCTTTACACTCAATTGTTTTTTTTAAATATACTGTAAGTTCTGGGATACATGTGCAGAATGTGCAGGTTTGTTACATAGGTATACACGTGCCATGGTGGTTTGCTGCACCCATCAACCTGTCATCTACATTAGGTATTTCTCCTAATGTTATCCCTCCTCATGCCCCCTACCCCCCGACAGGCCCCAGTGTGTGATGTTCCCCTCGCTGCATCCATGTGTTCTCATTGTTCAACTCCCACTTATGAGTTAGACCATGCAGTGTTTGGTTTTCTGTTCTTGTGTTAGTTTGCTCAGAATGGTGGTTTCCAACTTCATCTATGTCCCTGCAAAGGAATTGTTCTTTAAATACAAATATTTAGTGATACCTTTAAAATGTTTTGAGTATGTTCATACCTTAGGAAATAAAAAGGGTAATAAATAAAATAAAAATAGCTATGAAAGTTCATGTAAACATAGAAGAGTCTATAGAATCTATACAAAAAAGCGATTGGAAAAATGAAAAATACAACAGAGACTTGAGGCACAAACTAGTTCATGTTGAGTTTGCTCTTGTGATAATACTCCTGAAATTAAATCCTTCAAAATGTGTGACTCATTAACATTAGAATGAAATGTTGTATTAATGAGCTGAATTAGCACTTAAAGAAATATAAACTAAAATTATTAGAAAAAAGATAATGTTTCAGGTTCAGTGATTGCTAAACTAAGCAATTTATGATCAATAAACGTAACATAACTTCTTATTCTATTCCATATACCCTACCCAATGTAGGAAATTACATGTGACTTTGTATTTTAATTACGTTGTGATGTTTTCTACAGGATGTAGAGTCTTTCCTATTTATTGTTTCCAATTAATAAAATGACTGTTAAAGATACTTTTAATACAATTTAAAGTGATTATTTCTATATTATATCTTCACACTTTAAATAATATAAACTTTTTAAGGAATTTAAAAAAATATTTGATTGGGTAGGTGTTTCCTTATACTTTGTCAAAGATAATTTATTGTTTTTTTTTTTCCATTTATATATATATATATATTTTTTTTTTAATTATACTTTAAGTTCTAGGGTACATGTGCATAACGTGCAGGTTTGTTACATATGTATACTTATGCCATGTTGGTGTGCTGCACCCATCAACTCGTCAGCACCCATCAATTCATCATTTATATCTTGTATAACTCCCCAATGCAAGCCCTCCCTCCTCCCCCCTCCCCCCTCCCCATGATAGGCCCCTGTGCGTGATGTTCCCCTTCCCGAGTCCAAGTGATCTCATTGTTCAGTTCCCACCTATGAGTGAGAACATGCGGTGTTTGGTTTTCTGTTCTTGTGATAGTTTGCTAAGAATGCTGGTTTCCAGCTGCATCCATGTCCCTACAAAGGACGCAAACTCATCCTTTTTTATGGCTGCATAGTATTCCATGGTGTATATGTGCCACATTTTCTTAATCCAGTCTGTCACAGATGGACATTTGGGTTGATTCCAAGTCTTTGCTATTGTGAATAGTGCCGCAATAAACATACGTGTACATGTGTCTTTGTAGTAGAATAATTTATAATCCTTTGGGTATATACCCAGTAGTGGGATGGCTGGGTCATATGGTACATCTAGTTCTAGATCCTTGAGGAATTGCCATACTGTTTTCCATAATGGTTGAACTAGTTTACAATCCCACCAACAGTGTAAAAGTGTTCCTATTTCTCCACATCCTCTCCAACACCTGTTGTTTCCTGACTTCTTAATGATTGCCATTCTAACTGGTGTGAGATGGTATCTCATTGTGGTTTTGATTTGCATTTCTCTGATGGCGAGTGATGATGAGCATTTTTTCATGTGTCTGTTGGCTGTATGAATGTCTTCTTTTGACAAATGTCTGTTCATATCCTTTCCCCACTTTTTGATGGGGTTGTTTGTTTTTTTCTCGTATATTTGTTTGAGTTCTTTGTAGATTCTGGATATTAGCCCTTTGTCAGATGAGTAGGTTGCAAAAATTTTCTCCCATTCTGTAGGTTGCCTGTTCACTCTGATGGTAGTTTCTTTTGCTGTGCAAAAGCTCTTTAGTTTAATTAGATCCCATTTGTCAATTTTTGCTTTTGCTGCCGTTGCTTTTGGTGTTTTAGACATGAAGTCCTTACCCATGCCTATGTCCTGAATGGTACTACCTAGATTTTCTTCTAGGGTTTTTATGGTATTAGGTCTAACATTTAAGTCTCTAATCCATCTTGAATTAATCTTCGTATAAGGGGTAAGGAAAGGATCCAGTTTCAGCTTTCTACTTATGGCTATCCAATTTTCCCAGCACCATTTATTAAATAGGGAATCCTTTCCCCATTTCTTTTTTCTCTCAGGTTTGTCAAAGATCAGATGGCTGTAGATGTGTGGTATTATTTCTGAGGACTCTGTTCTGTTCCATTGATCTATATCTCTGTTTTGGTACCAGTACCATGCTGTTTTGGTTACTGTAGCCTTGTAGTATAGTTTGAAGTCAGGTAGCGTGACGCCTCCAGCTTTGTCCTTTTGACTTAGGATTGTCTTGGCAATGCGGGCTCTTTTTTGGTTCCATATGAACTTTAAAGCAGTTTTTTCCAATTCTGTGAAGAAACTCATTGGTAGCTTGATGGGGATGGCATTGAATCTATAAATAACCTTGGGGAGTATGGCCATTTTCACGATATTGATTCTTCCTATCCATGAGCATGGTATGTTCTTCCATTTGTTTGTGTCCTCTTTGATTTCACTGAGCAGTGGTTTGTAGTTCTCCTTGAAGAGGTCCTTTACATCCCTTGTAAGCTGGATTCCTAGGTATTTTATTCTCTTTGAAGCAATTGTGAATGGAAGTTCATTCCTGATTTGGCTCTCTGCTTGTCTGTTACTGGTGTATAAGAATGCTTGTGATTTTTGCACATTAATTTTGTATCCTGAGACTTTGCTGAAGTTGCTTATCAGCTTAAGGAGATTTTGGGCTGAGACAATGGGGTTTTCTAAATATACAATCATGTCATCTGCAAACAGGGACAATTTGACTTCTTCTTTTCCTAACTGGATACCCTTGATTTCTTTCTCTTGCCTGATTGCCCTAGCCAGAACTTCCAACACTATGTTGAATAGGAGTGGTGAGAGAGGGCATCCCTGTCTTGTGCCAGTTTTCAAAGGGAATTTTTCCAGTTTTTGCCCATTCAGTATGATATTAGCTGTGGGTTTGTCATAAATAGCTCTTATTATTTTGAGGTACGTTCCATCAATACCGAATTTATTGAGCGTTTTTAGCATGAAGGGCTGTTGAATTTTGTCAAAAGCCTTTTCTGCATCTATTGAGACAATCATGTGGTTCTTGTCTTTGGTTCTGTTTATATGCTGGATTACGTTTATTGATTTGCGAATGTTGAACCAGCCTTGCATCCCAGGGATGAAGCCCACTTGATCATGGTGGATAAGCTTTTTGATGTGCTGCTGAATCCGGTTTGCCAGTATTTTATTGAGAATTTTTGCATCAATGTTCATCAGGGATATTGGTCTAAAATTCTCTTTTTTTGATGTGTCTCTGCCAGGCTTTGGTATCAGGATGATGTTGGCCTCATAAAATGAGTTAGGGAGGATTCCCTCTTTTTCTATTGATTGGAATAGTTTCAGAAGGAATGGTACCAGCTCCTCCTTGTACCTCTGGTAGAATTCAGCTGTGAATCCATCTGGTCCTGGACTTTTTTTGGTGGGTAGGCTGTTAATTGTTGCCTCAATTTCAGAGCCTACTATTGGTCTATTCAGGGATTCAACTTCTTCCTGGTTTAGCCTTGGGAGAGTGTAAGTGTCCAGGAATTTATCCATTTCTTCTAGATTTTCTAGTTGATTTGCATAGAGGCGTTTATAGTATTCTCTGATGGTAGTTTGTATTTCTGTGGGGTCAGTGGTGATATCCCCTTTATCATTTTTTATTGCATCTATTTGATTCCTCTCTCTTTTCTTCTTTATTAGCCTTGCTAGCGGTCTGTCAATTTTGTTGATCTTTTCAAAAAACCAACTCCTGGATTCATTGATTTTTTGGAGGGTTTTTTGTGTCTCTATCTCCTTCAGTTCGGCTCTGACCTTAGTTATTTCTTGCCTTCTGCTAGCTTTTGAATGTGTTTGCTCTTGCCTCTCTAGTTCTTTTAATTGTGATGTTAGAGTGTCCATTTTAGATCTTTCCTGCTTTCTCTTGTGGGCATTTAGTGCTATAAATTTCCCTCTACACACTGCTTTAAATGTGTCCCAGAGATTCTGGTATGTTGTATCTTTGTTCTCATTGGTTTCAAAGAACATCTTTATTTCCGCTTTCATTTCGTTATGTACCCAGTAGTCATTCAGGAGCAGGTTGTTCAGTTTCCATGTAGTTGAGCGGTTTTGATTGAGTTTCTTAGTCCTGAGTTCTAGTTTGATTGCACTGTGGTCTGAGAGACAGTTTGTTATAATTTCTGTTCTTTTACATTTGCTGAGGAGTGCTTTACTTCCAATTATGTGGTCAATTTTGGAATAAGTGCGATGTGGTGCTGAGAAGAATGTATATTCTGTTGATTTGGGGTGGAGAGTTCTATAGATGTCTATTAGGTCCGCTTGGCTGCAGAGATGAGTTCAATTCCTGGATATCCTTGTTAACTTTCTGTCTCGTTGATCTGTCTAATGTTGACAGCGGAGTGTTGAAGTCTCCCATTATTATTGTATGGGAGTCTAAGTCTCTTTGTAAGTCTCTAAGGACTTGCTTTATGAATCTGGGTGCTCCTGTATTGGGTGCATATATATTTAGGAGAGTTAGCTCTTCCTGTTGAATTGATCCCTTTACCATTATGTAATGGCCTTCTTTGTCTCTTTTGATCTTTGATGGTTTAAAGTCTGTTTTATCAGAGACAAGGATTGCAACCCCTGCTTTTTTTTGTTCTCCATTTGCTTGGTAGATCTTCCTCCATCCCTTTATTTTGAGCCTATGTATGTCTCTGCATGTGAGATGGGTCTCCTGAATACAGCAGACTGATGGGTCTTGACTCTTTATCCAGTTTGCCAGTCTGTGTCTTTTAATTGGAGCATTTAGTCCATTAACATTTAAGGTTAATATTGTTATGTGTGAACTTGATCCTGCCATTATGATATTAACTGGTTATTTTGCTCGTTAGTCGATGCAGTTTCTTCCTAGCCTCGATGGTCTTTACATTTTGGCATGTTTTTGTGATGGCTGGTACCGGTTGTTCGTTTCCATGTTTAGGGCTTCCTTCAGGGTCTCTTGTAAGGCAGGCCTGGTGGTGACAAAATCTCTAAGCATTTGCTTATCTGTAAAGGATTTTATTTCTCCTTCACTTATGAAACTTAGTTTGGCTGGATATGAAATTCTAGGTTTAAAATTCTTTTCTTTAAGAACGTTGAATATTGGCCCCCACTCTCTTCTGGCTTGTAGAGTTTCTGCCGAGAGATCTGCTGTTATTCTGATGGGCTTCCCTTTGTGGGTTACCCGACCTTTCTCTCTGGCTGCCCTTAAGATTTTTTCCTTCATTTCAACTTTGGTGAATCTGGCAATGATGTGTCTTGGAGTTGCTCTTCTGGAGGAGTATCTTTGTGGCGTTCTCTGTATTTCCTGAATTTGAATGTTGTCCTGCCCTACTAGGTTGGGGAAGTTCTCCTGGATGATATCCTGAAGAGTGTTTTCCAACTTGGTTCCATTTTCCCCCTCACTTTCAGGCACCCCAATCAGACGTAGATTTGGTCTTTTTACGTAATCCCATACTTCTTGCAGGCTTTGCTCATTTCTTTTTCTTCTTTTTTCTTTTGGTTTCTCTTCTCGCTTCATTTCATTCATTTGATCTTCAATCGCTGATACTCTTTCTTCCAGTTGATCGAGTCGGTTACTGAAGCTTGTGCATTTGTCATGTATTTCTCGTGTCATGGTTTTCATCTCTGTCATTTCGTTTATGATCTTCTCTGCATTAATTAGTCTAGCTCTCAATTCTTCCACTCTTTTTTCAAGATTTTTAGTTTCTTTGCGCTGGGTACGTAATTCCTCCTTTAGCCCTGATAAGTTTGATGGACTGAAGCCTTCTTCTCTCCTCTCGTCCAAGTCATTCTCTGACCAGCTTTGATCCGTTGCTGGCGATGGGCTGCGCTCCTTCGCAGGGGGAGATGCGCTCTTATTTTTTGAATTTCCAGCTTTTCTGCCCTGCTTCTTCCCCATCTTTGTGGTTTTATCTGTCTCTGGTCTTTGATGGTGGTGACGTACTGATGGGGTTTTGGTATAGGTGTCCTTCCTGTTTGATAGTTTTCCTTCTGACAGTCAGAAGGACTGTCTGTTGGTCTGTTGGAGATTGCGTGAGGTCCACTCCAGACCCTGTTTGCCTGGGTAACAGCAGCAGAGGTTGCCGAAGATAGAATATTGCTGAACAGCGAGTGTACCTGTCTGATTCTTCCTTTGGAAGTTTCCTCTCAGGGGTGTACTCCACCCTGTGAGGTGTGGGGTGTCAGACTGCCCCTAGTGGGGGATTTCTCCCAGCTAGGCTACTCAGGGGTCAGAGACACACCTGAGCAGGCAGTCTGTCCGTTCTCAGATCTCAACCTCCGCGTTGGGAGATCCACGGCTCTCCCCAAAGCTGTCAGACAGAGTCGTTCGCGTCTGCACCGGCTCCCGCTACTTCCCCTGTTGGTCTTCAGCTGTGCGCTGTCCCCAGAGGTGGAGACTACAGAGACAGGCAGGCTTCCTTGAGCTGCTGTGAGCTCCACCCAGTTCGAGCTTCCCAGCGGCTTTGTTTACCTACTTAAGCCTCAGCAATGGCGGGCGCCCCTCCCCCAGCCTCGCTGCTGCCTTGCGGATAGATCGCAGCAGACTGCTGTGTTAGCAGTGAGGGAGGCTTCGTGGGCGTGGGACCCTCCCGGCCAGGATTGGGATATATTCTCCTGGTGTGCCTGTATGCTTACAGCGCAGTATTGGGGTGGGAGTTACCCGATTTTCCAGGTGTTGTGTGTCTCAGTTCCCCTGGCTAGGAAAACGGATCCCCTTCCCCCTTGCGCTTCCAGGTGAGGCGATGCCTCGCCCTGCTTCAGCTCTCGCTGGTCAGGCTGCAGCAGCTGACCAGCACCGATTGTCCGGCACTCCCTAGTGAGACGACCCCAGTACCTCAGTTGAAAATGCAGAAATCACCGGTCTTCTGTGTCGCTTGCGCTGGGAGTTGGAGACTGGAGCTGTTCCTATTCGGCCATCTTGCTCCGCCCCCCGATCCGATAATTTATTGTTATTCTGAAAAGATTTCAATCTACAAATCATGGATATTAGGCATATGATAAATTTATACTTATTTGTTTATTTTTTGACACAGAGTTTTGCTCTTGTAGCCCAGGCTGGAGTGCAATGGTGCAATCTTGGCTCACTGCAACCTCCGTCTCCTGGGTTCAAGTGATTCTCCTGCCCCAGCCTGCCAAGTAGCTGGGATTACAGGCGTGTGCCACCATGCCCAGCTAATTTTGGTATTTTCAGTAGAGATGGAGTTTCACCATGTTGGTCAGGCTGGTCTCGAACTCCCAACTTCAGGTGATCCACTTGTCTCGGCCTCCCAAAGTGCCGGGATTACAGGTGTGAGCCATCATGCCCAGCCTGCTTATAATGAATTTCTAACATTTACCAAAGACAATAGTGAGAGAGCAGGGGACACTTCTTCCCTGGTGCCTCTCCTTCCTCCCCTCACAGCCATCTTCTGTCCTGGGTTCCCAGCAGGGAATGCAGGGTGTGAAGGTCCCTCCCGTCTGCGCAGGCCTGGACTTCCTTATGTCCAACCTGCTCTTGCTGGGCCCTCTGACTCTTGATAGGTTGTTCTGTGTCTTATTCATCACACATAAACAATGGTTTTTAGAAGGCTATAGGTTTTTAATGTTCTTTGAAGTTATAATTTCAAGTATTAAATGTATTAACCATCAAAAACCCTGAGTAGTGTAGAAAATAAAGATTAAAATGCTGTGAATGTTAGAGTATTACCAGATTTCTTATTTCCTGTGCTTATGCTCATAAACAAATTTTAATAGATATTCAGTAACTTCAGTTTGTAGTTATATCACTTTACTGTCCATGATTCCTGACTTCTCATCATATAAATAAAAATGCTGTTTTCCATATCAGTTTTTTGGCTAGGTATTGAATGATACAACCATGAGAGTGAAAATGGGCAAGTTCTTGGCTTGTCCCAATAGGTGAAAAGTTGTACTGCATAGGTCTGTTCTGACTACTGATTAGTAGAAAACCAAACAAATAGTTAATTTCTACAATGCCAGAAGAAGAGTAGAATTTTTTTTCTTTGCTTA
This sequence comes from Rhinopithecus roxellana, assembly GCF_007565055.1. Lineage (NCBI taxonomy): Eukaryota > Metazoa > Chordata > Mammalia > Primates > Cercopithecidae > Rhinopithecus > Rhinopithecus roxellana. Next base: position 32,802,918 of record NC_044569.1, on the reverse strand, counting down.
ATTTTTGTATTATAGGTTCTCACAGAATAAATGGTAACACCCTGCATAATTTTAGGGACTTTTAACGAAAAATATTTTACCTTCCTTCTTTTTTTCCTGAATATTTCTAGAAAACTATTGCCTCAATCCTTTGTCTAGGGATTTCAAATTCTCAATTAAAAGTGGTGTGTGTGTAAGTGTGTGTGTGAGAGAGAGATTGCACACACAGAGAATAAAATAACATTCTTCATATACACTAAATTTAATTTGAGATTAGGTAACATACAGAGCCAATGCTCCTGTGAACTTCTGAATGGGTACCCACAGTACACGTGGGGACACTAGGCCAAATTGTCATGAAAGAAAACAGAAAATTCATTTTATGTGTTTTTCTTCAATTATAAAATTAGTGAGAATTCTCCATTGCTTTGATACATTTGATTATGCAAAACAAAAATCTATTTCTTTTTCCCATAGATTTGAGAAGACCTCAACAGTAGTTTTCAGACTTAGCAAGTTCTGAAATCACTTAAGTGAGTATCATTAGCTCATAGAAGTTTAATTTTAGTGATTTGTGGAGTCCATTTTACATTTCTTACACTTATATATTGACGGGTTTATTTATGTTGAATATAATTTAGGGGTAACTCCAAGCAAATTGGCAAACTGAACTATGTCACGTTTTAATACAAAATGTATATCCATATGGAAGTTTACTATTCGAAATAATTCATGACCAATTATAACAGAAAACCAGCCACATCATCCTACTTTTGAGAAGTTAGCAGGATTATTCTTTGAAGTTAAAATATTTTAAGCTGAAATTGAGGAGGTGTGGAATTCCTTAAGTTTACACAATAATATTCAACAAGGACTCTTGATTAAATATGCTGTAAGTCTTAAATATGTGGCAAGACTTTTTATTTGTCCAACTAAAATTTATATCCAAATATATTGAAATTCTTGCTGAAGTATTCTGAGTAAGTGATCACTTTTTCTAATCAAAACATCAGTAGTGTTTTAGAATTCATAAGTCAGAAATTAAAAAAAAAAATAATGAGAAAGAGGATCCAGCTTAACCTATTGGAGAAGTTATATGAATAGTTTCTGTGAGATGTAGATTTCGACTGACTATAAAGGAGCTTTTATCAGGGCGAATTTTGTCTGCTACAACATGGAACCCAACTTAAAATCATTGCTCAGCTCTCTCTGCACTAACCCTATAGCAAATTCTTCTTGGATCTGCCCTGATGGTGATATCACTACAGAATGATGGCTGACATTGGAAATGTCCTTCTGATTTTTCTTTAAGTCATCTCTTACTCAGTTGGAATGTGAGAGTTCTTTCAGTCCAGGTCACCTGCCACTGGCCACAATTCTTAGGTTGCCTTCTAGATAGAAGTAGAAAATAGAGCGGAAGGCTAACCCATGACTCATGAGAAATGAGGTCAGCTCCCAGGGAAATGCAAAGGAGAGGGTGTCTTTGTTTCTTCCTGAAGTATTATCACCTTGTAGAAACCTATGTGTCCAAACCCACTGAATCCATCATTCTTTTTAAGAATGCCACATAATACATTAAGAGTTACATGATGATTCCTTAACTAGACGTGACACCAAAAGAGAACACACTGCTTTCTTAATACTAATTTAATGTCAACTGTTCTTAGTGGATATATCATTTAAATACATGTAAAATCATTTATAGGGAGGGTCTCCTTCCTGTAGGTAGAAGGGCTGCAAATGTTCCCAAGACACACTTCCTATGCAAGAAAGTATTTATTAATCATGGCATTACAAAGCTGTGATCAGTGCTGTGGAATGAAGAATAAAGGTTTCAGAGTATATAAGTAAGAAAATGCTTCCCAAATAAAAATAAAGAAATAATAGTGAAGAGTAGTAATTACCCAAGTAAAGGGGACAGGACAGGGCCAGAGGCAGGTGAGGTTTTGGTAAAAGTTTCATAATAGCATTAATCGTAGTAGCTAAAACTTGTGTCACACCTATGATATATATTAGACATTTTTTAAGTACTTTTCATGATTCATAAGACAGGCACTATTGCTTTTTCTATATTGTAGATAAAGAAGCTTAAACAAAGAGATATCAATTAACTTGTCCAAAATTACAGAGCTAGTAATTGGTGAAGCCAGGTAATCTATCTCCTGAGTCTTGTTATGGCCATTGTTCCAAGGAGTAAACCTCTCTGGAGTGCTAGACTTTTATTTTCCAACCAAAACAATCCTTTCCTTAAGGTACCTGTATATCCTTCCCATCTTATTAAAAGACGCATTTCCAGTGAAATTTTCCTCTTTATGCTTAAGTATTTACTAAGCATTTTATCTCTATACCAATAATAATAATAATAATATTTTGGTTATCCTTATACAATGATAATGATGACACTGTAATACCATTGGGCAGAAAGAATTCACAGCAATTTAAGGTCACAAGAACATTTTAAATCATATATATATGCATAAACATACATATATGTACATCTATTTGCAGAGAAACATTATAGATGGTCAGTGAAATATTTTCAAAAATAAAAGCCTATTATATTATGATGTGATACCGTGGGAAAGACAAAATGCAATTAAGAATTCAAAAAGGAAAATGCAACAATGTAAACTTTCTGACTGCTGAAGAAAAGTTTTTTTCTGTAAATTTTATAAGGACTCTGGTATTGAAGATAAAATGGTATTGAATGACATTGGCATTTATTATCTATGGCACATATGTCAATAAGATAAAATAATTGTGGTTCATAATGTCAATATGCAACATTGCAAAATTCGCCCTTTACAACTATTATAACTTGTGATGAGAAACATAAGACGCAAATTTAAATGTGAGGAGAAATATTTAGGTTACCAAAGAAATTAGCAAAATTATTTGAAAATCAAAATTTGAGACAGTTGGGAAAATAAGCACTTTTCCACATCTTAGGAACCATGGCCATGGCCAGGGCTGATGCTCTAGCACTTCATGAAAAGCCTGATTTCTCTCCAAAACTTAGTGTTTTCTTCCCACCTCCTTCCTGTCATACTGAAGGGAACAAGATACCCTCAGATTTGGGGATGTCCAAGAAAAGGTTGCAACTAACCACCCAGAGGGTATTAGGAAAAATCCGTTGCTCATGAGTTACTGATAAAGTCCTTAAGCTACAGAGTGTGAGGAATTGACGCTTTTTTTTTTTTCTTGAGACAGAGTCTCACTTTGTCGCCCAGGCTGGAGTGCAGTAGCGCAATCTCCCTTCACTGCAACCTCTGCTTCCCAGGTTCACGCGATTCTCTGGCCTCAGCCTCCTGAGTAGCTGGGATTACAGGCATCTACCACCACACCCAGTTATTTTTGTATTTTTAGTGGAGACGGGTTTCACCCTGTTGGTCAGGCTGGTCTCCAGCTCCTGACCTCATGATCCACCCGCCTCGGTCTCCCAAAGTGCTGGGATTAGAGGCAGGAGCCATCCCACCCAGTGGACTCTTAATGGTTAAATTACAAATGTCTTTGGTGCCTACATCTTTGCAGGGTACACCTTGTTGAATCCTTCCAGTTTCTCAGCAACAATTCATATCTGCTGATGGGACATTTCAGCAAATGGTGTTTTAGAGAAAAAGACCCAAGACACTTGTTCTCCATTTCATTTCCACTTAACTCCAACAGTTGTAAGTCACTTAGAAAAAGTATTTGGCAGCATATCTGCTAAGATCATTAAGAGCTTTGTAATGGGCATAGACATATGCCCTGGCAGGCTGCCAGATCAGTGTTCTGAATTCACCAGATCGGAACAGGTTATGGAGAAGAGCTACCCAAGAGTGCCTGGATAATGCTGATGATGTGAAGCTGCTCCGGAGAGTTCAGCACACTCTACAAGCTGCTGTTGCCCCTAGTATTTGCTGTGACAGAACTGCTTAACTCCTTTGATGCTGTAACTCTAGAAGTAATTGCTGCTTTCCAGCAGTGGAACACTTAGCCGCTTCAACTCCACCTCATGGCGGAACTCTCAAAGAATGAAAATGGTTCCCAGAGCCACTGTCTTTTTTTACTATTAACTCACAATAGCAGAGTGACCCTAGGTTAATAAGAACTTAAACATTGAAAAATAAAAGTGATAATTTCAAAGTCTAACTTTCAGAATTTCTAAAAGCAAACTAAATTATCTGGGTCAGTGTGGGACGCATTGATGTTCTGAAAATGAGGTTCCTGGACCAGGGGCACCTAAGAATTTGCTTAGAGCAGCAAATTCTTGGGCCCCAGCCCTAAGCTACGGGATCAGAATCCCTGGGGTGGGACTCAGCAGTCTGTGTGTTCAGCACGACCTCCAAGTCACTCTGATGCGTACTTACATTTGGGAGTCACTGATAGAGAGATTCGTCCATGCTCTTTGGAGTGATCGGGCCCTGGATTTTAATCTTAGCTCTGATACTTTCTGTCTGTGATGGTAAATATTGAGCGTCAACTTGATTGGATTGAAGGATGCGAAGTATCCTTCCTGGATATATCTGTGAGGGTGTTGTTGCCAAAGGAGTTTAACATTTGAGTCAGTGGAATGGACTGGAAGAGGCAAACCCACCCTCAATCTGGGTGGGCACAATCTAATCAGCTGCCAGCACAGTCAGAATAAAAGCAGACAGAAGAACGTGGAAAGACTAGACTGGTTTAATCTTCTGACCTATATCTTTCTCCCGTGTTGAATGCTTTCTGCCCTCGAACATCGAACTCCAAGTTCCTCAGCTTTGGGACAAACTGGCTTCCTTGCCTCTCAGCTTGCAGATGGCCTATTGTGGGACCTCACCTCATGATCATGCGAGTCAATACTCCTTAATAAACTCCCCCGTATCTATGCATCTATCTTATTAGTTCTGTCCCTGTAGAGAACCCTGACTAATACACTATGTGTAGAGCATCTGCTTACTCACTGATCTGTGTTTTCATTTTGCCATCTGTACACTGGAGACAGTACTCACCTAGAAAACATTTTTGTCAAGAGGATGGTAGCAAAACACCTGTGAAAATGCTCCCATTGCTGCTAGATCGCAAAACTAGAAGAGCCATAGATTAGCATGAGGCGAGTGGTACCTATTCGAAATCCTAGAGCAGCAGACACTCCATGAAAACAGTTAGATGTGTGGGTGCACGCCGGGTTTGAGAAAGCAAGTTACCCATGGCAGCTGCTTTTCACAGATTGCCACCAACCCACCCATTCTGCAAGGGTGATGTTTCCAAAGACTGACTGTAGACTTTCCCCACCTGTCAGGCACATTCCCTGAAAACAGTCTGGAATGATATATAAGGGACCCCAAGATGAAAAGTGTGCCCATCAACATGGGGGAGATAGAATGGACAGTTTCTTTTCTTGTTCTCTCCATCAGATCAGCAACATAATTGTGTTTGTATTTTAGTGTCAATTGGTTTTTGAATTGACTTGAACAGGGCTCCCTCTCCCCAGACGCCCTAATATAGGACATGTTTGGGGACAGGTACTGAATGTGTTGTATTTCATATCCACTAATCCTCCAATCTGCTTATTGGAAAGAGCACAAACTCAGTTAAATTAGTAACAATTGGGGATTTGTGAGTTAGGATGGGAGCCCAACAGCTATTTGTTTTGTTTATTTTAAGAGAAACCATCCCATTTTCAGAAAGAGCAGATGATTTACTCAGAGACAAGACATTCAGAAGTTGGGATATCTCTCTGATCATGAAGAAAGCTCTTCCCAAATCAGCCTGATATCCTTTAGGAGTTTGAACAAAGCGTGTTGCATCAGAAAACCTTTGCCCACAACTCTATTTCATATTTAACCTGCCTTTCCTTTATACCCCTTTTTCTTCTGTATGTTTCTTCATGGTATTCCCAATATCTGATCTTTTAAATGTTTATTACTAGATGCCTATCCTTTACAAGGCAAGAACCCTGTGTGTTTGTTTACTGCTGTGTTGCTAGCACTTACAAGAGTGTGTGAATATGGTAGCTGCTCAATACATATTTATTGAATGAATAAATGAATTAGTCTCCTTGCTGTTTTTGCTGGTGTCTTGCTGTTAACCAATTCATATTTTTCATTGTATAATTTCATTCAAACTGGGATCATGTTACTTACATTTTCTCTATTTTAAACACCAATGATTCCAAAAATTCTACATTATCAGAAACCTATTATTCTCATATGAGGAGAAGTTAAGGATCCCTTCTTAATAATAATTAAGCACTGTAGCTCATTTTCTTTTTATTCCAAGCATTGCAAAACAACCACCTAAGGCATATTCTTTTGTTTCTGCATCACCCTCTTCTCTTAATATTCAACATTTGAAAATAGAAAATAAGAGTGCATGATACCAAAATACAGGTGAAGGAAGTTATTGTACTTTCTACAGTAAATCTCTATTTGGAATGCACAGATCTTATAAAAAGGAACAACTAGGAGAAACTGCAGAGAGTAGAGTAAGACATCAATTTGCTTTACAACCTCTCCGAGAGGACAGTCAAAGAACATAAACAACAAAAAAAAGGAGAAATATAAGAGCAGTAAGGTCATGCCTAAGAACTGGCGGCTCCAGAAGGAAGAGGATGTGAGAGCTGGCCCTATGGCGACACTGGGGTAAGTATAAATCGTTGCCTTATTCAGAAACACACTCACAGGATGTTTCTTGGAAAAGTAGCCAAAAACCTATTACACAGTGAAGTTATTCAAGAAAAAAGAAAAAAAAAATCAAGGTTTATATTTATGGCTCTTCAGGCTGAGAAACATTTAAACTATTTTAAAGGAGAAAAAATGAAAAGAAATAAAGGCATGAGATTTCTGATTTTTGTCAAGAAAGTGATAGAAGGAGATTAACTTTCATTCTTTCATTTCTTCTTCACACGGGTAATGTAGAAATTGTCACTGCAGTAATCTTCTTCCAGGTTTCTTTTATTTATTTTTTCCCAAGAATGTCAATATTTTATCCTCAAAACTATTAGAATGGAGCAGGGGAGGAGGAGAGATGTCTCTGAGACCATTGTTCACAGGTTTGTGTCTTACCAACGCTCCTGTCACAGACTTTGGGGGCCAGTTTGGCGAGCAAGGTGAGGTCAGGGACATGAGCCTCTTGGGCCTGAAACCATCCATTTTATGAGCAAGATTATGCATTAATTATCTAAAAGTCAATTAGAGGCCCTTCCAAATCATTTTGCTTGGACAAAATCTTGTGTTTGATTACCATGTAGATTCACCTAAACCATCCCTTCAATTCGAAAACACAGCCTGGGTTTCCACAGGATAACCTCAGGCCATTACACACTGTAAACCATTGCCCACTGCAGCTTCATCATGCACACTTTCTTTCATGGGTTGTATCTCCTTTACAGAAACTTTTATACAACCTTCTCTTTGATAGATCCTTCAATTAAATTTAGACAGTGCTTTAATTGGCAGATGCCTCCAATGTAGCAAGCTTGATTAACAATATTTATTGCCAGTTTCATGCGACTTGAGGATCCTTATTTGTCTGAAAAAGAATAATTTGGATGTGATATTACATTTTTCATTCTTAAGCAAGTAGCAATCACACTCCATTGATAGAGTTGAATAAAGTCAATTTATACAACAGTAGTTCACATAGTTTCCAAAAACTTATGAAGGTTCTATAACCATATTACCATGTATGAGCCATTCATCTATGGAGCATACAGGATAAATCAATACAAATCAACAAGTAAACACTCTGTCATTCATAATTTAACAAAATATCTTTTAAATTAAAACTAGCATTAGATGTAATACAGGTAGATAATTCACAGTGAATTCACACTGTGAATTAATACTCAAGAAATAATAATCAGATCTCTGTTAATAAAATAAAAATTCAAAAAATGTGATATTTTATAAATATTTTCTAAAAGTGAGAAGATAAGTGAGAACACAAAACATCTTCTATAGAAACCTTTTACTATGTCCAGAGATCTCATGCAAACTTCTGTTGCTCTCTATTGATCTCCCTCAACATCATCTACTCCCAATAAAGTTTGAATTAATAATTACAAAAATTATCTAGGGCAGCAGACCTAAACTAGGGTTCTATACTATTTGTACAAATAATGTTGGATTCTTATGTTTGTTCTACAGGGTCATATTTATTTGAATATTTTATTGCAATATTAACACTGTAAAATCATTATTTAATCTATGGTGAAAAGATGGATTATTCAACAAATGTTGTGTTAATCTGGCAGCCATTTAGATGAAAATGAATCAGAAGTTCACAAACCTTTAGCAAAATAAATTCCAGAGACATCAACCATACAAATCAACCAAAATAAATAATGAGATAATAATGGAAAATACCAATTTTGAAAATCAATGGAGTATAGAAGATCTCTGTAAGCATGAAACAGAAATCAAGGATCATTTTTAAAAGACCAATAAATGTCATTACCTAAAATATCACCGTTTTCTTCATGGCCAAAAAAATCATCACAAATATATAAAACATGAAAAAAAATGGAGAAAATCACTTATGACAAATACGACACTGGAAGCTTTTATATTCCTAAAGATAAATAATAACAATAATAAAAGTTATATAAACCAATAGAAAAATAACTAAAGGAAATGCCAGAGTTCTCAGAAATCAGAAATGATTTCAATCAACATAAAATGTTACTAATGTCATTCATAAAAAGAAAGTAAGGTGTAAACGACAATAAGATACAATTTTACAGAGCAGTTAGTGAACATCAAACTGTTTGAAGACAGTTGTTAAAAGTGTGAGACCGTGTGAGGAAATAGGCATTTTTGTGTACTATATTGGTTAGTAAGATGTATTTAGCAAAAGGACCACAAAATGGAGTGTATTAAAAGCAACTGATGTTTACTTTTTTACTGTGTCACCTCCACCCATGTCAGGGTCATGATGCAGCTCTTCTCCATGAAGTCACTCAGGAATCGAGGTTTATAAGCCCATGTCATTGCTCCTCCACCCACTAGGGAGAGGCCCTTCTCTGCACAGCAGAAGAAGAGTCACTGCTGCATTTGCATTCTCCTGGAATGGAGGAAAGAAAAGCAAGTCCAGGGCTAAGAGTTTCCTCCTATCCCTGCTCAGGACTTTCACCACTCTGTATCAGAAAAATGGGCAAACACAGGCATTAGAGAACCCATAATGATCACAGAATAGCTGGACTGAAAATATTTGTGTATCCACCAAGGGAAGTAAAACACTCGTTTTTCCTTAGAGTATGTCTGAACTCCCTGACCCTAAGCCAAAGAGAAGACAAGTGTGATGAGTTTTCTCTCCATCTCAGACTGGGGTCGAGCTGGAGCCCAGGAGGCAGAGGCTCAGTTTTTCTGCCTGGACAGTAACCTGGAAGTCTCCTGACTACCAGCTCCTCCATTACAAGCCACGGGGCAGATACCATCTACTATAAATCTCAAGGAACAGACAAGGAAATCCTACCATCAGAGAGTACAAATCTCACAAAATGCCCATAGTGGCATAGAGTAGACAAAGGTGTCATGTGACATCTACATAAACAAACAAACAAACAAACAAAAATTTCAAGAATGTATGTGAGGATTCAAGTACAGGTTCCATGAGAGATATTCTGGAAATAATTTTTCTAAAAATAATATAGTATACTATATACTATCTTGTGTAAGTGTGTATACACCTTGTGTGACTGTGGGTATATACCTCTTTAGGGAAAATTGATTGCGCATAATTGTGTAATTAGTATCTTAATGGGTTTTAAAAAGCATAGATTTTAAACCATCATCTGATAAAACTAGAAATAACTAAAAATTTCCTAAAAACCTTGATTATTGGAAATTAGAAACCTGTTTGTTGATAAGTGCTAAAGAAAAGAACATAATTGAAATAACAACCTAGCTAGAAAACAGTACAAAATTATAAAAAGTAAAACAATTGAGAGAGCCATAAGAAATTGGAAAAGAAAAAGAAAACAAAAACCCATTAGACATCCAGAATTATGTATATAATATACACAAATGATTTGTCATCTGTGTATGTCATATAGCATGTATGTCTTTTTATATAATATTTTTGAAATGAAAAATTAATCTAAAAGCTAATTGTTTAAAGACTATTCAAATAGATACAACCCTTGGGGAAGTTAAGAATCAAGAAAAGAAAAAAGATCAACCTGATTTGGAATGAGAAAGATTAGCCAGCTACAGTTATAGAAAATATTAAAAGAATAATGAAGGACATTATGTAACATATTATTACAACATCACACCCACAAATGTAATATTGATTTAACAATAACTTCAAGTATATTATTTAACACAAATAATCGTTAATCAAATCAGATTAACAGGAAACACAATTTTACATGTGTCTTGATTTACTAGCAGTTTCAAAGGCAGGTAAAGAAGAGAGAGAGCAAAGGAGGGAGAGATCTGAGACCATCAGCTGAGCTCTCCTCTGGCCTAGATGTACAAGGGAAGTCTCTAAGCAAGTTATGCATTTCATATCACTCGCATAGAAGTAAGCTATTTAGTCATGAAAGCATTTTATACTCAGTTTCATAAGTTCTGTGAGCTTATGCGAGATATTTTCTAAAGAACCACACCCCATCCACCCTCAGAATGCAGATTTCTTCATTGTAAATAATCCCAGACAATAAGGTGTATCCTTCTTAAAGTGTTTCATGATAAGAACTCTCTTGCTAGCAACAACTATTAGCTTGTTGTCAGAAGGTCCAATAATTAAATGTTTCCAAGGAGACAGTTCACGTGCCTTCTTTATTCCTGGGTACTCCCACTGGTACTGGGAGAATTGCTGCTTAATTCTTTCCATCTCAAAGAACCAGATTTAATTGTCTCCAATTGTGTCAAAAATACCACCTACAATATTTTTTCTTATGACTCACACAAGCTATTTGATTTCATGTCTCTTTATTTTAATCAAATGTAGAGAAATACCTTATATATTTGTTTGTCTTTTATGAAAATATTGTTTTTGAAGTCCAACTCAGTTGTCCTGCAGAATCTCCCACATTCTGGATGCTGGATTTCTCTTCTTTGCTTTCTTCTTCATTTTTAGAAAACAGGTAAAATATTGTTGGCATGAACAACACATAAGTGATATTGTACAATATGATTTTTTTTACTTTTGTATTCCTAACCACTTAATTTATTATTAGCTATTGTTAGTAGGATGCAGATGCTAGTGTCTCACTGATTAAATTGTAAATGACATGAATTAATCCTGTTATAGTAGATTATTCATTAATATAATATAGTAGATTATTCATTAATACAAAAAAATCAAAGGAACATGGATTTTATATACACCTAAATCCCTCACCAAAATCATGATTATTTAGTTATGCAGCTTTTCTTGGACAAAGAATCCTTATTCTTGTGACTCTAAACAAATCCTGGATTGATAAAGCGATGGGAAAAGTACCTACTTAAGGTGAGTAATGAGTATGACAAGTGTCATTCAAAGTTTGATTGACATCTCTGAACTGTTTTAAAGAAGATAAACAAATGACGTTCTGCTTACTTCTTATCTGTATAGTTTTTTTGCTCTAAAATCTATATAAAGATTTGTATAACCTTTGACAGAACACTGTACTGATTTCGTGGGCAGGTATGTGCCTAGGAGTGTCATGAATTGCTATTTTACCATCTTATGATTTTATTAAACTCTCAGATCATATTCTTGGGGATAATCATAGATTAATCATTCTTCTAGATTTAAAAAGCATTTCTTTTCATTTTTATTGACATTTCATGTGCGTGTCTAAATTGAATGTGAGTCCCACTGCTTTCTGTCCCTTTCTTTCAGTGAAGTATTCAGTGGAGGCTGCTGTGATGTCTTCTTATGACTCTAATTCTTATTCAACCCATTGTCTTTTTCCATAATACCAGTTGGCATTAAGTTTTCATGAATTTTTACATTAATAATAAATTTTCCAGTGAAAATCTTCCACATTTCACACCTACAGTTTGGGTCTTTCACTCTCAATATTATTCAACCCTTCTAATTTCACTGGGTTATGACCAACAAGGTCTTATGATACTTTATGCTTTCTCAATACGAGACCAAAATTGTGATGTGTTTTGTTATAAAAATGTTCAATCATAATATTCTGAGAATAAAGATAAGTAAAGAATGGTGTAGGATGTACTATACTGACATTGCCCATTATTATGCATATAAATGCCCCATGATGATAATTCCAGCAATTTTGCTTTTTAACCAAGAGTGAATTTGTATAATTGAGGAGGTATTGAGTATTTTCTTGTTGTTGTTGAATTGCAACTTTTGGTAGAAATATAATTTTTTTAAGTTGCAGAAAATGAAATGCTAAAAAAATTGTATTTTGATAGCTTTAGAGGGAAAAATTCTTGTTAGTTAAGGTCACTGCATTAAAATATATCTTCTTAACACTTTTAAAGACATGTGAAGGTGAGAGACTGTGAAAACATTTCTAAAAATGTGACATCTTCATTATTTCCAGATTAATACCCACTGAATAAGACTTGTAATGTAAGCAGCTTTAGGAATGGAAAAATCTACTGATAGGAAATGGTTCTGAGGCAATGGAGAGGGGCAGCGTAAAAATGTAAAGAGAACCCACATTTTGAGAATAAGCCACAGAATAAAGAATAACTTACTACTAGAGATGACGACTGGAGTATTTTGAGACAGGAAACCAAAAGAAAAATATTCACTTGAATCTCACAGCCCAGGGCATTATTACAGCTCCTTGTACAGTATAAATTGCTGATAGTCAATTTTCTCAAGATTATGTTTAGGGACATATACCCTTTGGGGACATGGTGAGTAAAATTATATTATTAGATTATTTTATCCTTAGCATAACTATCTTCATTCATTCTAGTCCATTTTTATTTTTCTAAAATTTATTGATCAACACAGACTTTAGCATTCAAGATTTAGGCACTAACATGAAACTTTATTTTAAAAAAGATTAGAAGTCTTTTTTAGTCATGGTTTAGTTTGATTAATATTTGGTTTAGTCTCAAAATCTCTTCTGCTTGTAATTGTCACAGGATAAAGCTTGCCATACTAGTTTAAAACTAATTTTTACATATTTTTAAATATTATCTAAATTGAGTTTAATTCAATTTCTGCTTTTTGGAATCAAATTTTCTATCCAAAAAGCATTTTAAAACCAAATCCCAATTCAGAATTTAAATTTTGTGATCTGTGACAATTATGTTAATTTGTCATATGAATAGTCTCTTAAATGACACGAGGTTATAATTTGTGATACAATGTGGTTAAGTGACACATTTCAGCATAGTATAAATGATTATACCACAAAACTGGTAACAGTTTAGAATATTTGAACAGGTTCAATGAGTTTTACTGATAGCTTTCTTTGGGAGGCTAATGGGTAAAATAGACAAGTGAAGTCAATTTCTGATTTTACAGTTGAAGTACGTCAAGAATTTTTCCCATTTTATTATTGTGTGACTAAAGAAAAGTACCATATGATCCCTCCTCTTCAGAGTTAAAGTCAGGAGGAAAATTATCTTCCCTAAATAACTTATTATGATTCTCCTTCTCATAACTAAAAGTATCTCTCTTTTTTGCCCTGGTTGCCAGGAAACTTAAATCTGTGATATATTTACATATATATAATTTTACCAAACTAGCCTGTATATTATATAACATTTTATAACATGTGTCTATTTACATAGCTATGATAGGAATTGTTTGTGTTTATATTTAATTGATGTGTTTTTATTTGCTATTTCTTGTCACATTTGTGCATAAATTAGTTAAAATACATTTATTTCCTAGGACAAACTAATCTTCATTAACAATAAACCCTATAATCTGAAGTTTCTGTCTTCCTGTTCTTAAAAAAAAATAAAGAAAGAAATTACTTGTCAGTATTTGCCTATTCAGTCACAGGCAAACAGACTAACTCTGTAGATGAGAAAACATAATGTGTGTACAGTATATTGAAATATATTTTGATCATGATTTTTAACAGCACTAGAGAAACTTTTCTGTAAAAAGTAAGAGCATGAGAGTATTGGCCAAAACCAAGGAGCAAAAATGGGAAAACTATGGTCCCACTCTCAGTGTTATATCCTCCGAGATCTTCCCAATTCTGCAGTTTAAGTACTATTGATAGCCTCGTTTTTACCAATACATGTTTATGCAAATACATCCTCTGAAATCTAGATGGAGGCTCAAAAACTCTTGCCTTCCGCGTACCTGCAGGCCCAACACCATGTGGAAGCCACCAAGACTTGGGGCTTGCACCCTTTGAAGCTACAACCTGAGCTGTACCTTGGCCCTTTTTAGTCGCGGCTGGAGCTAGAATGGCTGGGATTCAGGGTGCATATTTAGATCTCCACTGGCTGCTAGATCTTCCTACTAAAACTTTGACATTTCTATGTTCAGACCCAGTGTCTTATCTCAGAGCCTTTAGCACTAACTCCTTGGCAGAGTAAAATAGTAGATTCATGCTTATGTTTCCTGTCCAGTTTATTATTTCATATGCATCTCATTTAACATTCTTTAAGGCTAAAATTATTTTATTTTCCCAGTGAGAAATCAAATAGCAGTTTATGAAAACCAGAAATGTAATAATAACTCAGAATTAATTACCTATTAGCCACTTATCCTTTAGATCTGAGTCTTCTCTGCAGCAGATCCCTGAGCCTGTATATTTCTGTGCTTTAATCTTGAAATATCATCACTATATGCCTGAGTAATACCAGATAGTGGATATTTCAAGAAAAATATGCATTCCCTAAGATCGCTGTTTGATGTGCAAGAGCATCAGCCAGACGGGCTCTGTCCTCGGATGTTTATTTTAATACGTTATCATTTACTTCTAGGATGCAAAATGCCAGTTAAACCAATACTTCGATAGTAGAAACCTAGTAGGCTGTCATGTAGAATTGTAGCAAAAGTATTTGTAATGCTTTTTGAAAATGAAAATGAAAGGCCAAATAAGAAATAGAAAATGTAATAGGACAGAAGTGTCTAATCGTATACAGTGTATGTATTTAAGGAAGAAATGTGTGCAGGGTTTAAGAAAGTAGACTCTGAAGTAAAACAGACCTGGGATCCAGTCAATGAAAAACCGCTATTACCTGTGTGACCTTGGTCAACTATTTATTTTCTAAGACTCAGTTTTCTCTTTTTAAATGGCAATGTGAGCAAGATAGGATGCAGAAAGTGTTTAGCATGATACATAACACCAGGTAAACACTCAATAAATATGAGTTATTATTATAATTATCATCATCGTTATCATTGTGTGGAAGAGGCCGAAATTAAAAGTAGTTCATTTGATAAAAGGAAATAAAACTGGGATTAATACTTAATCACAGCCACAATACAAACTATGTGACTCAGCAGCTAAAAAGGAAACCAAACTTAATACTACATTATTGGAAACAAATATCGCTACCTCAAGTTAGTAAACAACCTGGATAGGTCATGGTCCAGTGTTTCTCGCACTTAAAAATATATATGACTCACCAGAACTCTTAGCAGTTCAGATGATTTGATAGGTCTGGGTGAAGTCTGAGATTGTGCAGTTCAAAATTTGGGTGATGATACTGCTGTTGGATGTCTTCATTAGCAAGGGCCTAGAAAACATCTTGAGTGTAAGTTTCATGTTAGGCAACACAGTTGAAGGATATTTACAAATTAGCTATTATTTTATTTTATTTTATTATTTTTGACATCATTTTAAAGAAAATGATCAAGAGTAGAAAATTGTTCAAATGACAGGATACATAGTAGAAGGAACAGGACATCACAGCACAGAAGTTAATTTAGCCCCACTAAGTGACATTAAAAGCATTAAAAATAATGTATTAAAAGTTCATTTATTATTATTATTATTTAAGAAGAGTAGTGTATTTCTCCTTGTCTCCCACATATTAGAGAAATAAGCAACTTACAGGTACCTAAAGATATGATTTTTTTTTTTTTTTTACTTTAAATCCCTGGATACAAGTACAGAATGTTAGGTTTGTCACATAGATATACATATGCCATGGTGGTTTGCTGCACCTGTCAACCCATCATCTAGGTTTTTAGCCCCACATGCATTAGCTAATTGTCCTAATGCTCTCCCTCCCCTTGCCTCTGCCCCCCAACCAACTGGCCTGAGCGTGTATTCCCTGTATCCATGTGTTCTCATTTCTCAACTCCCACTTATGAGTGAGAACATGTGGTGTTTGGTTTTCTGTTACCATGTTAGTTTGCTGAGGAGGATGGCTTTCATCTTCATCCATGCCCTGCAAAGGACATGCTCTCATTCATTTTTACAGCTGCATAGTATTCCATGGTGTATATGTACCACATTTTATTTATCCAGTCTATCACTGATGGGCATTTGGGTTGGTTCCATGTCTTTGCTATTGTAAATAGTGCTGCAGTAAACATACATGTGCATGTGTCTTTATAGTGGAATGATTTATATTCTTTGGGTATATACTCAATAATAGGATTGCTGGGTCATATGGTATTTCTAGTTCTAGATCCTTGAGGAACCACCACACTGTCATCCACAACGGTTGAACTAACTTACATTCCCACCAACAGTGTAAAAGCATTCCTATTTCTCCACACCCACCAGTATCTATTGTTTCTTGACTTTTTAATAATTGCCATTCTGACTGGTGTGAGATGGTATCTCATTGTGGTTTTGATTCACATTTTTCTAGTAATCAGTGATGTTGAGCTTTATTTCACATGTTTTTTGGCCACATAAATGTCTTATTTAGAAAAGTATCTGTTCATATCCTTGCCCCTTTTTTTGATGAGGCTGGTTTTTTTTTGGTTTGTTTTTGTTTTTTTAATGAAGTCTTGCTCTGTGACCAAGGCGGGAGTGCAGTGGCACGATCTCAGCACACTGCAACCTTCATCTCTCTGGTTCAAGCAATTGTCCTGCCTCAGCCTCCCTAGTATCTGGGACTACAGGTGTGTGCCGCCACGCCCAGCTAATTTTTGTATTTTTAGTAGAGATGGGGTTTCACCGTGTTGGCCAGTCTGCTCTCAAACTCCTGACCTTGTGATTTGTCACCTTGGCCTCCCAAAGTGCTGGGATTACAGGTGTGAGCCACCGTACCTGACTTTGTTTTATTCTTGTGAATTTGTTTAAGTTTCTTGCAGATTGTGGATATTAGACCTTTGTCAGATGGGTAGATTGCAAAAATTTTCTCCCATTCTGTAGTTTGCTGGTTCACTCTGATGATAGTTTCTTTTGCTGTGCAGAAGCTCTTTAGTTTAATTACATTCCATTTGTCAATGTTGGTTTCCGTTGCAATTGCTTTTGGCATTTTCATCATGAAGACTTTGTGTCTGTCTATGTCCTGAATGGTATTGCCTAGGTTTTCTTCTAGGGCTCTTATGGTTTTGGGTTTTACATTTAAGTCTCTAATCCATCTTGAGTTCATTTCAGTGTAAGGATGGGGTCCGGTTTCAGTTTTCTTCATATGGCTAGCCAGTTTTCCCAGCACCATTTATTAAACAGGGAATCCTTTCCCCATTACTTGTTTTTGTTAGGTTTGTCAAAGATTAGATGATTGTGGATGTATGGTGTTATTTCTGATGTCTCTGTTCCATTCCATTGGTCTATATGTCTATTTTGGTATCAGTACCATGTTATTTTGGTTACTGTCACATTTTAGTATAGTTTTAACTCAGATAACATGATGCCTTCAGCTTTGTTCTTTTTGCTTACGATTGTCTTGGTTATATGGGCTCTTTTTTTGGATCTATATAAAATTTAAAGTAGCTTTTTTTTTTTCTAATTCTGTGAAGAATGTCAATGGTAGTTTGATAGGAATGGCATTGAATCTATAAATTACTTTTACAAAATTTTCTCACAATGTTGATTCTTTCTACCCATAAGGTTGGAAAGTTTTTCCATTTGTGTCCTCTCTTATTTCCTTGAGCAATGATTTGTAGTTCTCCTTGAAGAAGTCCTTCACATCCTTTGTTGAGTCTATTAAGTATTTTTTTTCTCTTTTTAACAATTGTGAATGGGAGTTTATTCATGATTTGGCTCTCTTTTTCTCTATTGTTGGTGTGTAGGAATGCTGGATAAATTCCTGGATACATACACCCTGCCAAGACTAACCCAGGAAGAAGTCAAATGCCAGAATAGACCAATAACAAGTTCTGAAATTAGGGCAGTAGTTAATAACCTACCAACCAACCAACAAACAAACAAAAAACCAGGACCAGACACATTCACAGCCGAATTCTACCAGAGATACAAAGAGGAGCTGGTGTCATTACTTCTGAAACTATTCCAAACAATTGAAAAGGAGGGACTCCTCCCTAATTCATTTTATGAGGCAAGCATCATCCTGATACCAAAAGTCTACCTCTATATATATTTATAATATATACTGGAGACTTAGACACTCCACTTTAATATCACTGGACAGATCTTCCATGCAGAAAATCAACAAAGAAACGTTGGACGCAATGTGCACTATAGAAAATATAGACCTAATAGATATTTACAGAATGTAACATCCAATGGCTGCAGGATACACATTCTGCTCCTTAGTATGTGGATCATTTTCAAGGATAACCAAATGTTAGGTCACAAAACAAGTCTTAAAATTCTTTGTAGATATTGAAATTATGTAAAGTATGTTTTCTGATCACAATCGAATAAAGATATCTATAATGAGGAATTTTGGAAACTACAAAAACAATGGAAAGTAAACAACATGTTCCTAAATGACCGGTGGGCCAATGAAGAAATTAAGAAGGAAATTTTGAAATTTCTTCAAACAAAAAAAATGGAAACCTCATATAATAAATCCTATGGGGTAGAGTGAAAGAAGTACTACGTAAAGTTTATAGCAATAAAGTCCTGCATCATAAAAGTAGAAAACCTTCAAATGAACATCTTGATGTATCTTAAATAACTACAAAAGCAAGAGCAAATCAAATTCAAAAACAGTAGAGAAAAAAATAATAATTATTAGAGCAGAAATAAAATTAAAAGAAAGCAACAAAAAAGATCAGCAAAATGAGAAATTGCTTTCTTAAAAAGGTAAACAAAACTGACAAATACTTAGCCAAACTAAGAAAAAGTAGAAGAAAAAATAAATCAGAGTTGATAAAGAAAGCATTACAACTGATGCCACAAAATTTCAAAGGATCATTAGAGGCTACTTTGAGCAACTACATGCCAATAAATTGAAGAACCTAGTAAAAAACAGATAAATTCCCAGACACACAAAACCCATGAAGTTTGAACCAGGCAGAAATCCAAAACCTAAACATCTTGACCCCTCCAGTACAGTAGGTGTTTGACCTTAAGGGGCCAGAAAACAAATTAATGAGTCTGGCCCTAGGGCCCCAGGGTTACAGCATGCAGACCAGGAGTGCTGAGCTGAGCCTTGGCCCCCAGAGAGCATCCAGAAGTAAAATCAATTAACTGAACCCAACTTATACTACAGTTAAACTCTCAATGGCATCAAAGAATACAAAAGTAAAAAAGCCTCATTTAAAGGATGGTAACTTCAAGGATTAAAGGAATATCAACCCACAAAGATGAGAAAGAACCAGTGCAAGAATTCTGGCAACTCTAAAAGGCAGTTTCTTTTTAACTATAAATGATCACACTATCTCCCCAGCAATGGTTCTAAACCAGATTGAAATGGCCGAAACAACAGACATAGAATTCAGAATCTATGGCAAGGAATTTCAAGGAGATACCAGAGAAGTTGAAACCCAATCCAAGGAAGCCAGTAAAATGATCTTATGTGGAAATACAGCATAGCCATTTTAAGAAGAAACAGGAGATCGAAACCATCCTGAACAACATGGTGAAACCCCATCTCTACTCAAAATAAAAAAATTAGCTGAGCATGGTGACATGTGCATGTAGTCCCAGCTACTCAGGAGGTTGAGACAGGAGAATAGCTTGAACTGGGGAAGCAGAGGTGGCAGTGAGCCAAGATCATGCCACTGCACTTCAGCCTGGTGACAGAGAGAGAGACTCCATCAGAAAAAAAAAAAGAAAAAGAAAAAGAAAAGAAAGGAAGAAAAGAGAAGAAAAGAAAGAAAGGAAAAGAAAAGAAGAGGAAAGGAAAGGAAAAGAAAGGAAAGGAAAGGAAAGAGAAGAGAAGAGAAGAGAAAAGAAAAGAAAACAAAACAAGACAAGACAAGACAAGACAAGACTAAGCAGAACTGCAGAATTCCTGGAAATGAAAAGTTCACTCCAGGAATTTTATAATGAAATTGGAAACATTAATAACAGAAAAAATAAGCTGAGGAAAGAAGCTCAGAGCTCAAAGACTGCTCCTCAGAATCAACACAGGTAAGCCAAAATTTAGAAAAAAAAATATTTCAAGAAATGAACAAAGTCTCCAATCGTAACATTGCTGAATTTTTCCAAACATTTAAAGAAGAGCTAATATCAATCCTACTTGAACTATTCCAAAAATAATAATAGAGGGGAAGGGAATATTTCCAGTCCTATTCTGTAAGGCCAGTATTACCCAGATACCAAAACCCGACAAAGACACATGAAAAAGAGACAACTACAGGCTAATATTTCTGATGACCATTGATGAAAAAATCTTCAACAAAATGGTAGCAAACTGAAATCAACAACACACATTAGAAAGGTCATTCATCATGGCAAAGTGGGATTTATCCCAGGGATGCAAAAATGGTTCAATATATACAAATCAATCAATGTGATACATCATATAAACAGAAAGAAAGACAAAAACCATATGGTCCTATGACTTGATGCTGAGGAAGCATTTGATAAAATTCGACATCCCTTCATGATACGAACCCTCAAAAAATGAGATATAAGAATCACAATTCTACACAATAAAAGCCGTATATAACAGACCCACAGCTAATATTAATGAATGGAGAAAAACTGATAGCCTTTCCAGTAAAATCTGGAACAAGACAAGTATGCCTACTTTCACCACTGTTATCCAACATAGTACTGAAAGTCCTACCTAGAGCAATCAGGCAAGAAAACGAAACAAGGTCATCTAAATAGGAAGGAAATAAGTCAAATTATCCTCATTTTCAGATGATAGGATCTTATGTGTAGAACAACCTAAAGACTCCATCCAGAAAACTATTATTACTGATAAATTTAGTAAAGTCATAGGATACAAAATTAACATATAAAAATTAGTAGTATTTCAATATTGCAACCGTGAACAATATGAAAAAGAAATCAAGAAAGTAATCCCATTTACAATAGTTAAAAATAAAATAAAATGCCTAGGAATAAACTTAACCAATGAAATGAAAGATCCTGACAATGAAAACTATAAAATATTGATGCAAGAAATTGAGGAAAACAGAAAGAAATGGAAAGATACTGCATGTTCATGGATTGGAAGGAGCAATATAGTTAAAATGCCCATACTATCTAAAGAAATCTATAGATTTAATACAATCAGTATCAAAATACCGATGGCATTCTTCACAGTAATAGAAGAAAAAATTTCTAAAATGTACATGAAACCACAAAAGACCCAGAAGAGAAAAAGCTATCCTGAACAAAAATAACAAAACTGGAGTAAGCACATTACCTAACTTCAAATTATATGACAGAGCTATAGTAAACAAAAGCACAGGGTACTTGTGTAAAAACAGATACATAGACCAATGGGAAAAATAGAAAACCCAGAAGTAAATCTATACATTATTGTTGACTCATTTTCTACACAAGTGCCAAGAACATACAAGGGAGAAATTACAGTGTCTTCAATAAATGGTACTGGGAAAACTGGACATCCTATCCATATGCAAAAGAATGAAATAAGACCCCTATTTCACACAATATACAAAAGTCAAATCAAAATGGATTAAAGACTTAAATCTATGACCTCAAACTACTAAAAGAAAACATTGGAGAAACTCTCCAGAACATTGGACTGAGCACAGACATCTTGAATAATATTCTACAAGCACAGGCAACCAAAGCAAAAATGGACAAATGGGATTACATCAAGTTAAAAATTTTCTGCACAGCCAGGGAAACAATCCACAAAATGAAAATACGACCTATAGAATGGGAGAAAATATTTGCAGACTATCTATCTGACAAGGGATTGATAACCAGAATACATAAGGAGCCCAAACCACTCAAAAGGAAAAAAAAAAAAATTGATAATATGATCAGAAAATGGGCAAAAGATTTGAATAGACAGTTTTCAAAAGAAGACATACAAATGGCAAACCAGTATATGAAAAGCTCCTCGACATTGTTGATCATCACAGAAATGCAAATCAAAACTACAATGAGATATCATCTCACCCCAGTTAAAATGGCTTTTGTCAAAAATACAGGCAATAACAAATGCTGGCAAGGATATGGAGAACAGGGAACCCTTATACACTGTTGGCAGGAATGTAAATTAATACAATCACTATGGAAAACAGTTTGGAGTTTCCTCAACACTAAAAACAGAGCCAACATGTGATCCAGGATCCCACTGCTAGGTATACACCCAAAAGAAAGGAAATCCGTATACTGGAAGAGGTATCTTCACTCTCATGTTTATTGCAGCACTATTCACAGTACCAAGATCTGGAAGTAACCTATGTGTCCATCAGCAGATGAATGGATAACGAAAACATGGTACATATACACAATAGAGGTCTATTCAGCAATAAAAAAGAATGAAATAAGTCATTTGAAACAATATAGATGGAACTGGAGGTCATCATGCTCACTGAAATAGGCCAGGTGCAGAAAGAAAAACTTCACATGTCTTCACTTACTGATGGGAGCTAGAAATTAAAATGATTGAATTCATTGAGATAGAGAGGAGAGTGATGGTTACCAGAAGCTGGGAAAGATAATCGTTGGGAAGGTGAAGTGGGATAGTTAAAGGGTACAAAAATATAGTTAGAACGAATAAGATTTACTGTGTGCTAGTACAGCCGGGTGACTACAGTCAGCAATAATTTATTGTATATTTTAATATAACTAGTATAGTATAATTGGATTATTTGTATCACAAAGAAATAAATGCTTGAGGAGATGGATACCCCATATTAGGGATACCCCCTAATAATCACCTTGATGTGATTTTTATGCATCCTATTCCTGTATCAAAATATCTCATGCACCCCATATTTGTTCGCCCAGTATGTACCCATAACAACTTTAAGTCATTGAAGAAATTAGACGAGTTATGTTAAAATGTAAATATAAATAAGCTGTCAAATTAAGTAGTTTTGCTATAGTTACCTAAAAATAATTGTAAGGTAGCTCTCAAAGGCCTGAGATTAAGAACTGAGGATAAGTAGCATTGACTGGGAGCGAAGTCTAGGTGGTGTAATCCACACGCTAGACTGTATGCTAGCTAGTGTCACTGACTGCTATCGGGTGGTAGTACCCAAAGTGGTGAGAATTAGAAAATTAAGAACTGTAAATGTTCTTTTTGAAATTGAATCTTTCAATTCTGGACTGTATGGAGGCCATAGTAAAAGATATCATTTAAGAAAGTTTAGCTATACACCAAAATGTGGCCATAATAACTTCCTCCTTATCCAAGTAGGTTGATATTCTGAATTGTTTTGTTTTGCTCTCTGTTTTGATACACAGTTGTGGACAGATTCATATTCTTTTTTTGGCCTTCATCCCTCATTATTCTCAAGTCAGGTCAACCACTGCAGTTTATCTCATCTTTATTTAGTGTCATGAGGTCTGAAATGATAGTTGTGTCAAAAGAAGACATGTGACTGCACAGGAGGAACTGTGGCTGAAGAACTTAACCGTGAACCTGGATTTATTACAGAGTATATTCTAGGATTCCATGAAAATAGGAATGCACTCTAAAAATATGTCAGTGCTCCTTGAATCCGTATGATGGCGGGATTAACGCAGATGGCTCATGCTGCAGACTACAAATAGCTTGTTTAAAAGAAACACACACACGTGAACTAATAGAGCCCTCCAGGGTCAGGAAAAGGTGAAAACAGGAAGTTCCCTGAATTCCTCCTTCCAGAGCATCTTTTGAAGTACAAAGACAATGTAGGTAAGTCTTCCTTTCAAATAATGCCCATTTTAGACAAATCTGGAGAGATCAGGAAAATGAGGTGTAGAACAGCAGAAATAATGTTAACTCTTTCAACTTTTCCTTTTTTGAAAAGAACACAAAACATAGCAGCAATTGTTTGATTGAAAAGTACTGTGTGTTCTTGAAAGAAAATAAGTATAAGACCTTTAAGATCAGCATAACTTACCCTTAAATAAGCTGTTGTATGCAGAGTGAAGAAGTCACTAAATATATATTTTCAAAGATATATATATATTTCAAAGTATCTATTTATACAACTGCCCTTTCTATTTATTACAGTTTGAAACTGTCACATTCTAAAATGGTATTTATTCTATTCTAAGAAATTAACATGTACATATTGACTTGAAGCTTGAAAAACAAACACAATGGCTACAAATGCCGAAATGCTTGGTCACTGGTCCTGAGAAGGCTCTGAGAATGGTTTTGTACTTAGAAATAGATGTTATGCTTCCGTCTCAGCATTTCAAAGTTACACTTTCTATCATATAAAGTTGATAAACTTTGAACTGCTATTTCAATGAGCAATTGATCCTTCCCATGTAAGGCAAACATAAGAAATCTCTCAGTTTTAAATGTAGATGCAACTCTGCAGTAAGAATGGTGAAGACAAAATTTCTCCTTGTGTATAATAATTTAAAGCTGAATTTGTGGAACTAGTCTTCACATCACGTTTTTAAAAGTAAAGTTAGAGTTTTCATTATAGTTTTAGCAAAAAGTCTAAAGGTTTTGCTTCAAATACAAAAATTTTGAAAATTGTAACACAAATATGTGGATTTTCAGTTGACTCTCTTTGAATGTGATAGATGTGACTATTATTTTCTACAATAGGAAGTGTTATGTAGTAAAATCACTTGATTTTTATAACAGTTATTCTTGTGAAGGTTAACAACTGAATTATGCCCTTTCATTTCACAGATTTTTTCAATGTCACTTCTAAGATTTTGTATCTGAATATAATTGAAAAGAAAAAATTATTCAAAGGGAAATGTCAAACACATAATAGGGGAGATAAAAATAAAGCCAATTGAAGAAAGAAAATTTTTATATTATTACAAATTTTCTGCAGAACCCTATTCTTTAATCTAAGGTCTTTTATTTAAATTGCTATATAATGTGGTCTTGCTTGTAGCCAATTATATGAAGACACATTTTAAACTTCCCTATGAGAACCTATTTACCCAAATTCATCATGATGTAAATGCAATGTATCCAATATTTAACCCTGGAAGAAAAAAATAAAATGCCTTAATAGGAGCAATAAATCAGTGAAATGTAAATAAAGTGTAGACTGACATAGTAGTAGTGTGCCAATGTTGACTTCTTAGTCATGATGTAGTTTCATGGCATTGTAGGATGTTGTCATTTGAGGAGACTGAATGAGGACTACATCGGAACTCTGTACTATCTCTACAACTTTTAAGCAAGTCTAAAATTATTCCAATATACAATGTTTATTATTAAAAATCCCAATACTTCAATAATATATTTCTATACCACTGTTGTGGAAATTGCAGGTATTCATGCTGATACACTTTCCTTGATTTTTATAATTTGTAGTATATATAACACTAATTCCAATTAAAATCAATTTGTCATGTTTTATCCAAAAAATTGTTAAAAATAAGGGTTTATATTCTTGTCCTGCTAAATTGTGCCATTTTGGTGATAGAAATGTAGATGAGCTCGCTAGTTACAAGGAGCCATTTTTATACTTTCATTTGTTTAGCAGATAGTATTTTCTATTTAATGTATTTTAGAATATTTTGAATCCACAATACAGCAATCCATTACAAGGTAATAAAGGGGAAAACGTTCTACTGAAAACAGGCTATTCCATATCTCAGATTCTAGAATGAGGATAATGACTTTCGATACTTCACAGCTACATAAAGTATCACAAAGATCGTTTGACTCACATAATGAAAATAATTTATGGTAGTTTTTGGTTTTAGATCAAATATTGCTACCACAGAATGGTATATGTACCACTTTCACCCACCAAACAAATAAAAAATTAGCAATATTTGTCATAGATAATATGCTCTATTTACCAGATGTTAAATAATTAAATTCATCATATGGATTCTGAACTGATTATAGCCATCACGCTTTAAACCCACTGACTGGCAGGAACTAGATAAAGAGTTAAATGTTCAGTGAATCTGTGGCCAGAACTCTTAAGGGACACGTTAACTTTTACTGACTGTATTTCCAAATTTAAAGGACAGCTGCCTGATACTTACTTAAGGTCAGGACCGGAAGACATCAGATATGAGCTGAAAGTTTGAGGTACTGGGACATTATTACGAGTATTTAAACTGCCATGCCAAAGAATGGTGATAGCATAGTGAGGTCACCAACAAAAGCAGAAAGAACTTTGGGATGGGAGGGCAAAGACGAAGCTGACCACAGCTTGAGATCGGTCAAGACCAGTTCGAAGCAGAGGAGATAAGAAAAACACATCCCTGCTCCCACTGCATAATAAAAACTGGGCCTAGTAAATTATTATAATACAGGTCAAATATTCCTTATCTGAAGTGCTTGGACCCAGAAGTGTTTTTGATTTCAATGTTTTTCTTTTTATTTGATTTTGGAATATTATCATCTAAATAATGAGATACCTTGGAGGTAGAATACAAATCCAAACATGAAATTCGTTTACATTTCAGATGTACTTCATATACATAGTATGAAGGTAATTTTGCATAATATATTAGCAATTTAGTATGTGAAATAAAGTTTGTGTACACTGAGCCACCAAAAAGGAACGTATCACTATCTCAGCCACCTGTGTAGACATCTGTGGTTGTTTGGCCTCACTGTTATTCCTGACTCTGAATTTAGATACTACCAATAAGCAATCATCTTCTCATACTTATTTACACATAAGTAGTTAACAGTAAAAAATATGTCGTACCTGCCAGGTGTGGGGGCTCATGCCTGTAATCCCAGCACTTTGGGAGGCCACGGTGGGCAGATCACCTGAGGTGAGGAGTTTGAGACCAGCGTGGCCAATGTGGTGAAACCCTGTCTCTATTAAAAATACAAATTTAGTTGAGCGTGGTTGTGGGCCCCTGCAATCCCAGCTACTCAGGAGGCTGAGGAAGGAGACTCGCTTGAACCCGGGAGGTGTAGGTTGCAGTGAGCTGAGATCACACCATTGCACTCCAGCCTAGGTGACAAAGCAAGACCCTATCTCAAAAACGAAATACATAAATAAATAAAAAGAAAAAAGTCACAACATTAAACAGCGAGAATAATGAGTTCAGGGTAACTTGGCAGCATAGTAGCATCACCGGAACACCTGGATCAGGTGCTAGACAAGAGCAACAACAAACAGTGCAGGCTTCCAGTCTCCACCTACAATGCTGTTATAATTACAAGGCTGCTGTGCATGGTGTTTTTAATTTATGAATTAATTATTGATTGATTTAGGGTAGAAGAAACCTGGGAAGTAGTTGAGGGACCGAGAAGTGGGTCCTCTAGGGATGAGGAGGCGTTCTGCTAGATGGATTTCTGAAATGTTTCTTCCAGTCATCTGCCTCATTGGCAGTGTATTTTGTCTTAGAAGTCTCTCTTCAGTTTTATAATCAGACATGATTCCTTGTTCTGTTCCAAATACATTCTTCTGTAGTCCTTCAATACACCTATCGCATATCACGGTGTTGTCTACAGGCACTTTTTCTGCAGCATTAATGCCATCGTCATCATCACCATTATCATACTCTCCTTGATTCAGAACTGTTTGTTAAAGAATTAACAACTGGAGCCTCATGATTGATGTTAACAACTTCTTCAATAGCTGCTTCTTTCAGCTTAAAGATGAACTCTGAAGGTATGTTTTTTGCATATGTAAGAAGATAAAGCATTTTTTTTTTCCTCACTTGACATCCAGAATTCTTCAGAGTCACCACCTTGTTCACCATCTGCACGGAACACAGTTGCAGGCCAGAGGTTGTGCCAGGCATCCACAACTGTGTCTTCAGTCACTGTGTTCCAAGCATTGACAACAGCATATATAGCATCCTTCATGCTAAACTCCTTTGGGAACCTTCCACACTCACACCTCTGCTTACTGCTGCTAGCATGCTGTTCAAGAAAGTGTTTTAATATTTATGGATCTAAGGATACTCTGGTCACATGGCTGAATAATGAAGCCACATTTGGGGAACAGCACCTGGCATAAACATTATTTTTGATGAGCTATTCCGCTGAAGGATGAGCAGAACAGTTGTCAAGGAATAACAAAATCTGGAAATCTGGCAGTCTTCCAGTCCTGCTTCCCTGCAGTAAGCATGAGCCACTGGTATAAAGTGTTTGTAAAACCAATCCTAAAATATTTCTCTGGTGATCCATGCCTTTTTGTTAGCATAACACAGTAACGGACTGGTAAGAAATTCACTTCTTACAGTCAGCAAGGAGGCAAACTTTTGCCTGTCACAGCAAATTTATACACTTATGTGTGCCTGCTGCATTAGCACATTCCCACAGAGTTATTCTGTTATTGACATCCTTAATGCCTGTAGCGTTGTCTCATCCGCAGTAGCCAGTGTTTGGGGCACTAACACCAAAACAAGGATGTTTGATCTACATTATAGACTTGTTCTGGTGTCAGATTTTTTATCAGCGATGACGTTGGCAAAGCTGTTAATGATTTTCTCCACTGCTTTGTGAAGAACAGATGCTTTATCACCACAAATCATTAAACATTTAATGCTATGTCCTTTCTTAAATTTCAGCAACCATCCTGTTGAATATTCAGTTTCCTTTCATTTTCAGTCATCGTGATAGATCTTTGCTTGTTTCATGATCAGCAAAGCACTAAGTGGTCTGTGTTCACTTCAATGCTAATGGATCAAGTTTTTTCAATAAATTATCAAGGTCTTCATTTTAACTTTTATGTAGCTTTTTTCTGTTTTTCTTTCACTTCTGTTCATCAATTTGAACATAGAACTTCAACAGTTTGCCCTTCTGTTTCTTCAGGTCCTGTACGGTGGCTGTTCTAACACCATACTCTTCCGTAACTTGTTTCACACACCCTGTTGTCCAGTTTCTCCAACAGTTTGACTCTCCGTGGTATAGATCAACATAAATGCTTCTCCCTCGTTATATCACTGCTCCCCACAGGGATATCTTCAGGCCTCTTTGATATTTTCCACAATATCATTACACTACAGGGCAGAAAATAGGCAAAAATCCACAGTGAGTATTGTGGCAGGTCTTGGCTTCATGGGGCATCAAGGGGAACCTGCCATAAACCATCCTGCCTGCATATGTGCCATTTTATTACCGTTTTGTGGGTGCATTTGCCTGGGGGAACTTGGTCTTGTAAGGAAAAAATACATCATAGCAGAAAGGAACTGTGATGAAATCAATCAACACAGTATGTGTTGATTGATTGGACGAGAGGCATGAGGGACATAAACTGAGGGTTACAGCCAAGTGTTTATTTGACCAACTGAAAAGGGAATTTCCATTTGCTCTGATGGCAAAGACAGGTGGAAGGGGAGAGCAGGTTTGGGGCTGTCAAATAGGCAATTTGGAAATCAGAGGAGAGGTGTGGGCTATAAGTTACATGAGAGAGTAATAGTATGTAAAGCCATGAGTGTTAATTTGGGTACTCTAGAAACAGAGAAGAGTTAAAGATGATGCACTAATACTTTTTATTTGGAAGGTGAGACCCCAGAGTGGCAAAAGGAAGAAAAAACGTGAGGAGTGAGACAGGGAAGGGTGGGGAGCATTGCAATGAGAAAGCACACAGACAGTGTGTGCCCCATCTTGGGGCTCCTGACGGAGAAGAGAGCTTGAGGAAGTATAGCCTCTTCTTTGTAAAGCTCACATGGTGGAGAAAGAACAGGCAAAGAAAACTTCACAAGAACAGCCAGCCAGAGAAAAGCCAGGAGGAAGTGTTGTCCCATAAGAATGAAGGATACTGTGGCTAGGTCAAGTGCAATGGAGATAAAGAGAATGGGAGGAAAATAAGAAACAATGACAAAGAGCAGAAAGGAACAAAGAGCTTTTCAAAGAAACATGATCACTCTAAGGTAACCCACTGTTTTCCTTCTTAAACAACAATTTTATTTATCAGAAGCATAAATCTTGCTAATTCACAGTTTATTCAAAGCAGTTTTTAAAAATTGTAAGTTGTTTTCTAAATATGTGAATGCTAATTTATCACAAACATGCAAGGAACATTCAAACAGTTAAAGTGCAGTCTATATAACAGTTATAATCAAGTTTACCTGGGAATCTAAGAAGAAATTGGTTATTCACAATTGGAATCACCTAATTTCCTAAACTCATAGAAATATTCAATTGTTAAAAGCATACACTGACACAGGAAAATTTATGAAAGACTTTACATGGTAACCATAAAACAATAGTACACAATTAAACTTGGCTTTGAAATATCAATATATAAGTTATCCAGATGTAAAAATAAGAATATAAGAAATTAAATCTTCATCTTCTAATAATCTCGGTTAAAATACACCTGCATTTCTTTTGTGTTTTTGAGCATATTCTGCATTTTAGAATTTAAAATTGATCAGAAATGGACAGTTCTTTTAGACCTGAACCTTCAAATATCTTTTAGACATGGACCTTCAAAAATCACAGAAAGTTGTGAATTAGTGTGGAGGTGGGAAAGATTCCTAATTAATACATTCATGTCAGCTTGTGTATCTTTTTTCTTTTTGAAATCAACTGAAAGTAGATGCTAAATATAAATACTAATTGATATGCCTCTCTATTCTGGGTTGAGGGTCCACTCTGCTCCAGGATGATCTCATCTCAAACCTTTAATTACCTCTGCAAAGACCCTTACTTTAAATGAGGTCACATTGTGTGGTTCCCGGTGGATTGGAATCTTGCAGGGAACACTATTCGACCCGCTACAGCTCCCACCGATATACATTTCTTAGTTTGTGGTAAATGTTGGTAGCTTCTTTTGCTCCCTTAATGATTGCCTACACTTCTTTCCTAATCCTCCTTGACTAGTGTTATTTATACTTGGGGCTTATTAGGTGGATGGATTTAAAACAATAATATGCCTTTGTGACTTTCTTATGACCAGGAGAATCCTTAGCAAGTGTATAGTTAGTGAATAGCAATCCATTAGTATGTATAATGTTTTAATTAACACAGCATTTTATTATGAATTTCAGAAGCAATTATTTATTGTACTACTTCTCAATTTTATTAACATAATATTTGATTTGTAGTAAAAGAATAGATAAAACAGTGTGCTGTTTATTTTGAGTAATGTATGCAGAATGTGCTGAGTAAATTGAATTGTGATTAGTATGTCCAAGAGCACATTGTACACTTAAACATGAAAGTCTGAAATGGAAAAAGTGTGCACTTGAGTCTAGAATGAAAATCACTTAAAATCAAAATGACCTCATTTTAACATTAACAGGAAAATGATGCTAAATTTCATTCCGACCATTGATTACAAGTTTGCTTCTCTGGAATTAGGAACATTCCATCTTACTAAAAGTGTCTTCCACATTGGAAAAAATTTACAGAATTTGCAGTTTCATCAGTTCACATCAGAAGCAAATGAATGTTTTCTATGTTAAGAAAAATGTCAATTCCTCTTTTTCAGATCAATGTCATAAAAGCTATTAAATACTAGTATACTTATATCAGCACAATTCACAATAGCAAAGCTATGGAATCAACCTTATTGTTCATAAATGGATGATTGGATAAAGAAAATGTATGACATACACACACTGGAATAGCATTCAGCTATAAAGAAGAATGAAATCATGTCTTTTGTAAAAGCAACATGGATGGAAATGGAGGCAATTATCTTAATTGAAACAACTCAGAAACAGAAAGTCAAAAGTCACATGATCTCACTTATAAGTGGGAGCTAAATAATGTGTACACTTGGACTAGAATGTGGAATGATCAACACTGGCGAATCAGAAGGTGGGAGGGTGGGGGAAGGTAAGGGATGATAAGTGGTGTAATAGATGCAATGTATTATTAGGGTGATGGTAATAGTTATGCTAAAAGCCCTGACTTCAGCACTACACAATATATCACTGTAACAAAACTGTAATTGTATCCATTAAGTTTATACAAATAAGAAAAATACTTGATGCTTCATGTTATTTACTTGGGGGAAATATAGTCTATGATACGTAAATATTCTGAAAGTTTCCATTGATACCCCTTTAAGTGTTCAATTCATTCAAAACAATGTAAGCTCAAGTAATTTAATTGGAAGATTGCCCTGTAGGCTACTGAAAGTCCTCCTCTTAAGGGAAGTAGCTATAAGATATGCCTGATACATTTTTAAATATTTAAAATGCATTAATTTCACTAATTCTTAGTTTCAGTCAAAATTTGCATTATAATCTTAATAATTAATGTCAATGTCCCATGTACCATATGGTATATTACTGTAAACCTAAGGAGATTACTGAATGTAATTATCAATATTTATATAGTGGCATTTTGACAAAAGCTCAGAGAGTTGTAAAGAGGCTATCATGTTTAAGGATAAATAACATAAAATAGATTTGATGCATATTCTGATAAGACTTATCATTGTTTTTATAAGCCTATACTGTTTCCTTAGATACAGCATGAAGCTCGCAATCACCTCTTTAGCTATAATACGCCAAAAGATAACTATAATACTTCTGACAAAGTAAAACTTTTAATGAATAAACTCTCATATAAGTACAATTTTTTTTTTTTTTTAGATGGAGTCGTGTTACCCAGACTAAAGTGCAGTGACATGATCTCAGCTCACTGCAACCTCAGCCTCCTGGATTCAAGCCATTCTCCTGCATCAGCCTTCCAGGTAGCTGGGACTACAGACGTATGCCACTACACCTGGCTAATATTTGTGTATTTTTAGCAGAGTTGGGGTTTCACGATGCTGGTCAGGCTGCTCTCCCTAATAATGCTTTATGTTTTGGCACTAAATATCGATAATATATCTTCATGTTCACAGGAGTTCTTATTAAAGCAAACTAAAGGAAAGAAAAAGAAATAAAATAATTTTAGCTTAATTTATCTTATTACAATTATGCAATTTCATTTTTATTTATAAGGCCACCCATTTATTTATTCAAATCAATGTTTGAATATTAGCGTACAATTTGTAGTCTCTTACGTCAGCTGAGACCTATTGTGTCTTTAAAACAGTAAACATTTGACAGAAGTTCTTTGAATGGTGGTCCTTTCTTTTCCTCCTCTCCCACAGCTCAAATCTCTGGGTAGAGTTGAAATGTCCTCCACTCTAGCTTCATCATTTAATTCTACGTTTGTCATGATTAAGTCACTTCACTTTTCCAGTCTTAACTTTCCTCATTGAAAATGCAGGGGAGACAGAGAAAAATGCTTGACCTCTCCCTAGCAAAGACATGAAAATGAAAAAAAAAAAAAAAAAAAAAAAAAGGATGTGGTGAGAAATACTGAAAATGCATTTACAAATAATATCTTATGCTTTTCAAAATAATGATCATAGCATATATCAGGTTATTTTAATTAATTCTTCCTTTCGAGAGGCATGTATAAAATAGCAAACAAAGGTAAAGAAACATTTTGGTCTAAAAACCAATTGCTGAGAATTTTTATGTTGAACTTTTTCATTCCCATTTTGCAGGTGCAGGTTCCGAATAAGATGAATACATTTGCAGCAATTAAAGGCTTTGTTGAATAACTGAATCAGCCAACTCTTCACAAACCATCTTCTACCTATGCCTGCCAGAAATCTGCTCACTGCTTTAGAGGCTAACGACTAATATACAGCAGTCATCTGTTGCACCGCAAAGCCCTATAAACAGATTCAACGTGATTGTTATTTAATGAAAAGGAAATATGGTCTCTATATGCTGCTTTCATTCTCTTGGGGTAAAAAGATTTTGTTTTCAATTTAAAACCAAATGCTATCATCAATATCCCTTGGAAATTCCACTTAATTAAAATGCTCTAGTCATAAAACCTGCCAAATAAAAAAACTTGGTTAAGTTTTTCAATTAACAGCATTTAATTAGAATTCTATAATATGGAGGAGATCTGCTCGTGTAACTTATCCTCATCAGAGAGGTTGTAGTTTGGTCAAAATAAAGAGAACACTTAAAACATAATGGATATCAGTAGGATAAAATGTTCTTCTTCCAAACTAATTCCTCATCTGGTTGACACGAAAAGAGAAAAAATCTCACACTCATTTGATCTGTATGTCCTGGATGCATTCTCATGACTCCAGTCTGCTGCAGTCAAATGCCCGCATGCCTGCAGCCACACGGTTATGGCTCAGAACACAGGGCAGCTTGGTTTCTGCATCCTTTTCAAACCCATTACTAGCTCATTCCTGTGGCACCTACCTGAAAAAGGAAAAGTTAAAAGAAAGCAAAAATAAAATATTTTCCATGTAAGTCACATAGTGTATGAATTGTATTTCCTTCAGTTCAAAGAGGCAAAAAAAGACTCTACCAGCAATTAAATAACAATGTAACAGCACACTGTCTCAGTGTCTAAAAAGAAATAAAAAGCTTATGCTATTTGGAAAAGTATGTGATCAAGGTCTGTCATTGATCTTCTCTTGAATGTCAGGGTAATCATTTTCACGTACGTTGGCAATTCTGATGCCGGAACATTGTCCCCAGGTGAAAGCACACTGCTTTCTGTGCTCATAACACCTATGAGAAAACATGGAAATGGAACGGCCAAGACATTTCACATTTTTCACCATAAACTAGAATTTATATATTCGAAAACTTTTTATGTTCATAAAAATTTTGATTTTTCTTTAGAGTGAGAACATTGCTATTTGTTGTTCAAACTAAAGATAATGGGAAGAATAGGATTATATAATGTAGATGTGAAGGCTTCAAGGTTGTGTTTGATCTCACCATGGACAATCAGGTTAATTGGGGAATTTGACAGGAAAAGGAAGCAACCCCATGTCTGGACCTAGGTCAAAGGGAGGACAAGAAGTACAAACTCCTACAGCATCAAAGTGTTCACTCCTGTGACTTAATACAAGTTGCTACTTTGACTTTTGAAAATGACAACCATTCTTAGCTCATTGGTCATCCAATAACAAGCCAGGGTCCCTTGGCTGTAGTCAGTTTACCCCAATTTAGATCCTTAAAGTTGGTGCTAACTTCTGTCATCCCTACTGCCCCAATGCAGGATAGTTTTGATTCACTATCTTGACTTAACTTAAATATTTATCTATTTGCCTACTTTTAATTTCTTTATATTATTTCTTCAATCGAATTCAGTACATTTTAGATTTTTCTGTTAAAGTAATACTAACTGCTATGTTATAAAATCAGAGCAGAAGTTTATGAATTACTGCAGTCCAACTGGTGACCGTTATAAGTTGGCTTTTTTGGAAGCAGAAGCTGAGATCCAGTGGGATGTGGGAGATATTTATTACGGATCAATAACTATCAGTGCCAGAGAGAAGATGGTAAACCAGATTGCTCAGAGACAAAAGGCAAAGTGCAATGCGAGTTCAACAAGCCTTGGGGCCAAGCTGGAGCATAGCCAGTCAGAGTTGTCCTGTGCAGGCTTGAAATGGCCAAGCTTTTATAACCTGGCTTTGATTATTTATTGGATGTGGGCTACACCAGGAGAGGCAGCTCCTTGCTGCGGAGGCAAAATCCTGAATGAGGTATTAGCTGGATATTGTCTGCTGACAGTATCCTCTTTTCTGATGGAACAGGAACTAATATATTTGACCGATCAATGGTAGAATGGCATGTAACTGTGCCGTTTTTATTTGCTCTAGCCATTGAGGTTAATATTTAGCAGGGTCCACAGCAGTGCACTGTCACCCTCCAGGATCTACCATTTGTCTACAGGGAGCAGATGGTCAATTAAACAGAAATATGTTGGGGTCCTAAATCATTTAAATCAGGGTGGTAGAGTTATTTTTCTGTAAAGATATATAAAAGAGTACATATTTTAGGTTCTGGGAACCACATATGGTCTCCATGATATATTCTTTGTTTGTTGGTTTTTACAATTCTTTAAAAGTGTAAAAGTCATTCTTGGCTTATCAGCCACACAATAACAGACCCAGACTCATGGCCACAGTTAGTTTTCCCAGGATTTAGATCCTGAACGTCAGTGCTGACTTCGGCATCCCTATGTCCACAATGCAATATTATTTTATTTGCTCTCTTGGCTGAGAGTGGAGGGAGTTGGGACTTTTTCAGACTTCTGCTTGGACCATCCTCAGTAAAAGTCATTTGTTATCTGGCTCCTACGCGCCTCCATTCTAACTGGGACCATGACTAAGCTTGGGGTCTTCAGATGGCAATGTTGACATGGGCCCTGGATCCAGCACGCCTCACAATACTTGTCATCAGTTTTTTTCCAGTATTAGGGGTTGAATTTTGGTCCTCCACGCAATTAATATGTCAAAGTCCTAACCCCAGCACCACAGATTTTGACCTTATTTAGAAACAGGGTCATTGCAGATGTAAAAAGTTTAGGTGAGCTCATACTGGTGTAGGGTGGACTGTGAAGCCAATATGACTGTGTATTTATAAAAAGCGGAAACTTGGACACAGTTACACATACCAAGATCACACAATGTGAAGATGAAGGCAGAGATGAGGATGATGCTTCTGTTATACAAACCAAGGAGTACTAAAGATTGCAATGGCCACCATAAGCAGAAAAGAGCCCTACAACAGATTCTCCTTTGCCGTCCTCAGGAGAAACTGACCCAGACACCTTGATTTCGGGACTTCTGGCCACCAGAACTGTGAGACAGTACATTTCTGTGGCTTATTTGTTTTTCTCACCCATGGATTGGGGTTACTTACATTTCTGTCGTTTAAATCATCTAGTTGGTGGTTCTTTGTTTGCAAATTAACATGCTGAGTACACATGCACCCAAGGAAATGGCTACGGCCCTTGGGCAAGCCTGGGGACTCCTTACCAAGCACACTGACTGTGAGGGTGTGGCTCCTTCCCTCTGGGAACATGGCCTCCCCTGCGGTCAGCGGGTTCCAGGTCAGAAAACTGCCTCAGATCCAGAAATCAAGCAAAGGGTGTTAACACTTTTGGGCGACTGCCTTCAGAATTTTGATCATATCTCCTTGATTTCTCCTGACTGTACGAGATCAGCGGCACCCCGCTGGCTGGCTTTCTACCCATGCTGTTTTCAGGGTTGCTGTACTCTATTTTCTACAGAACTTTCAGTGGATCAGATTTTTTGGCTGCTGCCCTCCCAACCCATTATGGTCATTGTGACGTTCTAATCACCTGGCCTCTATTGTTTTAGAGTCCCCTTGTTCCCACTACTATCAGTTTGCCTAATTCTGTAAAGACATTTCTTACCATCTGCCTTGGTGTGAAGAAGAGAGCCACAACCAAACATTCAGAGATGCTGGTGCTCTTGCCAGAAGTTCATTCCATGTAAATATAGTTATCCTGCAGGCTTTCTGGTGGATCATAACCATCTGCAGCTCTTCCATTCTCACACAGTGTCCGCCCCAGCATTTTAGCTTTTCCATCCCTTCTTCCAATATCCGCTAGGCAATTCTGACCCTTCAACTTTACTTAGTGTCACAGATGCAAGGTACAAAGAGGAGTGGAACTTCATCAGAACTGAAGAGAGGAGAATTAATTAAGTCTACACATATGACTGTATGCTGTCATTCCCAATCTTCATGCACAGAATTTTGCATGCCTCGTGTCTATCTCCTTCCCATTGCCCAGACATGAAATTTAAGATTTCGTCCCTGGAGAAATTAAACTCTCTTCTACAAAAGCAATCCACAGTCTGAAATTTGGTTATTTCTCAGAATATTTACATTTATCTTGCTTCCAATAATTCTAGAACAAATTTGACAACAGACACGCCTTATAAATGTACCCAGATGTCCTACTCTCTTTTTCTCACCTTAATAGTAGAAATATAAAACAAACTATGGGCAAACAAATATATGAGGAAGTTTTCAACTTGAAGTACACATGGAGATACTTTAGCTAGATGAAGAAAAACTAAAATGTAACAAAGAGCATTCTCATCACATTTCATGTAATCTGGAATATTGAGAGCATTTTGAACACTTTTAGAAATTTAAAAACATGCAATTACACAGAATAAAGTCTAATAATATTTTAACCTTAACTCTAAAGTACCTTAACTCTAAATTCTTTAAAAATGTTGTGAGAAAATATTTTTAATTTAAAATTTTATACCTCACCAGATGATCAATGAAATGAATATCCACTAAAGGATTTTCCAGACATGGAGGAACTCAGAAAATTTCTCCCCTTGCAAGCTTTTCCCAGGAAATTACATGATATTTGTTCCAGATAAAGAGCAAATTAAACCAAAAAGTATTAAATCACATGTATCAATTAGGTCACTTTTAACTCTAAATTACTCTGAACCAAATACAAACTAGCACATGCAGTTCATTATAATCATCAATATCATCATCAAAATGGCATGGAAATTCTTTATGCATTTGTGTAGTTTTGTTTTTGTTTTTTGAGATGGACTTTTGCTCTGTTGTCCAGGCTGGAGTACAGAGGCGTGATCGCAACTCCCCGCAACCCCCGCCTCCCAGGTTCAAGTGACTCTCCTGCCTCAGCCTCCCAAGTAGCTGGCATTACAGGTGTCTGCCACCATGCCCGGCTAATTTTTGTATTTTTAGTAGAGATGGGGTTTCACTATGTTGGTCAGGCTGGTCTCAAACTCCTGACCTCAAATGATATGCCTGCCTCGGCCTCCCAAAGTGCTGAGATTATAGGTGTGAGCCAGTGTGCCTGGCCTATTTGTACAGTGTTGTTGTTTAGGGGAAAGTTTGGTTTGAATCTGAAGCAATTCCATCTACAATTGATTCTTTCCATCTTTTGGCTCACTCTCTTCTCATTCACTTCTTGACTCGATTCTGTCTCTTTTAATCTTTCGACTGCAGGTGAACACAACAGACACAATGCAACATCTTCTCAGCCCCATGTTCATGAAAGGCAAGAGCTTCTTTCCCAAATCAAAACCAAATCAAAACAGTAGTCTAAAGTCTGACTTTTTCTTTTCCTGTCCAAACCTAGTAACTTAGACAAAGGAAAAAAGAAGAAGGTGAATTAGCTAGAATAAATAATTTTAACTATCCAGATTCCCCTTCTTGTTATGAGGTTTGGCACAGTTCCATAGAAATTACATTATGTTAAAGTGAGATAAAAGAGTTTCTTGGGGGAAAAAAAACCCAGCATGGATAGAGCTAGGGAGGAGAAAGAAGCTGGGAGAGCAGCTAATGCCAAAAGTGCAGGACACACAAGAAACAGGGAACAGGGGGTCCTTTTAAAAAACAAATGGGTGGGCCGGGTGCAGGTGGCTCAAGCCTGTAATCCCAGCACTTTGGGAGGCCGAGACGGGCGGATCACGAGGTCAGGAGATCGAGACCATCCTGGCTAACACGGTGAAACCCCGTCTCTACTAAAAAATACAAAAAAAAAAAAAAAAACAAAAAAAAAAACTAGCCGGGCGAGGTGGCGGGCGCCTGTAGTCCCAGCTACTCGGAGGCTGAGGCAGGAGAATGGCATAAACCCGGGAGGCGGAGGTTGCAGTGAGCTGAGAACTGGCCACTGCACTCCAGCCCGGGCAACAGAGCGAGACTCTGTCTCAAAAAATAAATAAATAAATAAATAAATAAATAAATAAATAAATAAATAAAACAAATGGGTGAATGAAAAGCTCAGGGCGTACAGCCCAAAGGGCAGCTCGATCAGCCCGGAGCTGGGAAATAAAACATTCAGGTGAGAGATTGTCAGAAGTAAAAGGTGTCCTTTAGAACACCTGCTACATCAAGCTACTTAAAAAACAATTTTATTAAAAGAGAATATTACAATGAGAAACACAATGTCAGTGTATTAGTCTGTTCTCATGCTGATAATAAAGGCATAGCCAAGACTGGGTAATTTATAAAGGAAAGAGGTTTAATGGACTTATAGTTCCACATGGCTGGGGAGGTCTTACAATCATGGCAGAAGGCGAAGGGGAAGAAAGACATGTCTTATATGGCAGCAGGCAAGATAATGTGTGCAGGGAAACTCCCCTTTATAAAATCATCAGATATCATGAGACTTACTATCACCAGAACAGCTGGGGAAAGTCCCTCTCCCATGATTCAATTACCTCCCACCAGGTGCCAACCAGGACCTGTGGGAATTATGGGAGCTACAATTCGAAATGAGATTTGGGTGGGAACACAGCCAAACCATACCAGTCAGAAACTCTAGTGAAAGGCAAAACTTTTAGGTGAAATAAATGTAATCAAGAGGTAGTATTTGACTTTTCAGTGAACACTATTTACACGATCATATTGTTTTAAATACTAAATACTCATTGCTTGTTTAACTGAACATACTCTGTATCTCACTGAAGGATGAAGCAGGGGAGGCGGTGTGTGGTGAGCAGTAGCTAAATTCTTGTCCCTCATAACAAGAAGCAGATAGGTAGTGTCAAAACTTGATAAATCAATATATAGTAATCTGTTTAACTTTAAAGGTATGTAACTACCAAAAGAAAACCTAAAGGATGACAATTTCATTGACTCAAAGGGAAAGAAGCATAGGGAAAAAGTAGACAGGAATATTTTAAAAGTCTTTCAAGATTAATTTATTTTTTACTTTATTTTATTTTTGAGATGTGATCTTGTTCTGTCCACTAGACTACAGTGTAGTGCTATGGTCATGGTTCACTGTGGTCTTGACCTCCTGGGCTCAGGTGATCCTCCCACCTCAGTCTCCCAAGTAGTTGGGAATACAGTCACATGCCGCAACACCAAGCTATGCTTTTTCTTTCTTTTTTTTTTTTTTTTTTTTTTTTTGTAGAGACTGTGGTTTCACCATGTTCTCCAGGCTTGTCTTGAACTCCTGGGCTCAAGTGATCCTCCTGCCTGGGCCTCCCATAATGCTGGGATTACAGGTGTAAGCCACCACAGCACCTGGCCTATTTTTATCTATGATCATGTATTGTATAGATAAAATTAAAGATATTTTTAAAGATAAGTTCAAGGAGCCTCTCTGAATGGAGTCCCAGATCAACTGCAGAATCACAGTCTTTCAATTTAAGAATTATCAAGTGTTATATAAAGTTATATGAAGTTTTCAATAACTGGAATAGATATTTGTTTTTACTTTGTTTTCTAGCCAAAAATAATAATAATAATTTGGAAACAGAATGCCATTTTCTTTCTTACATTTTATTGATTCCAAATTCTCACAATGGACTGGTCTCATCAGTGGTCCAAAGTTTGTTCGGTCCAAATTTTCATATAATTAGATTTTGATATAACAGATTAATAATTGAACATAGAACATGGAATGGATAAATGGAATTTTGAGCCGTACATTGATGCAACCCATGCATGACTTCTGAAGTCTGTGAAATGAAATAAATACTTAGTTCTATCATTTGTCTTCTCACCAGATATGAGAAATTGTCCTCAGGCAATAGTGACAGGGAAAGAAAATAAAATAGATCAAAATTAGCTTACTGCTTTTCTTCATTTTGACAGTTGAATATATCTGAAATAAACAAATCCAGCAACTTTAAATGTGAAAATAGGAAGGTATTATGTCATAAACATAAGCATATTTCTTGAGAGTGAATATGAAAGAGAGAGGAAGGAGTTTTGCAGCTTGCTCCCATCCTGCCTGTGTTTCTCCTGAACACCCGTATGTGAAGGCCTCAGCCTGTTTGAGTCCTGACTGGCGGGTTCCACCTCCTTCACCTCCTTCTCCTCCACCTGCTGTGCTTTTTCAGACACCTGGTCCCTCTTCCAGCAAGTCTTTGCAACATGCAACCTTCAGCAGTGACTCTATTTATAACAATATTTTTACCATTGAAAATTCTTGAAGTGGATGTTTTCTAAAAAGGGAAGGGAATAAGGCTGATGTGACTTCTGGTATTACTAGCTGCAATGAATGTATCTAATGTTTTATTTCTCTAATGCATAACTCACTTTTTTATGGGTTTCATGGGTTAGTTCCTTAAGGCACCTGTAAGTCTGAGGTGCTGTTTTCATTACCAAAGGTTGAATTTTAATACAGATGAACCTAAACACAACCTTTTAAACTGTACATTCAGATTCAATATTTTAGTGTGCATTGGAGAACAATTATGTATTTCATGGAAAAAATAACATTTGACTTAAGCAACAGTAGCATATATTATTCACTTACTAAAGATTCTAGAGGTAATTTCAACAGCCCAACAGTTTCATCAACAATTAGGATCTTTCAACCCTTCCATACTGCCACTCTCAGCATATTTCAGTCCTTAAGTTTTTCCTCTCATGTTCAAAGTGGCCATGAAGCCATCTTTTTATATATCCCCAGGAAATATGTCTTTATAAATATGGATATGAGAATACTTATATTTGCTGTGGGTTTGCCTCTAGGCAGATATTATAATAACAAAAATATAACAGACTATCATTTTATCCCTCAAAATTGAGTGTTCTTATTTTTAAAAAGGCAATTATTCATCAATCACCAAGACTTAGAGATACTTTATCTCTTGAAATAAGCATATAATGGAATTTCCTTCTGACTTATATAAAGGATATTTTTGTTCATTCAATTTTCCAAAGTTGGTTCTTATTCCCAAAATATTTCTAAATGGAAATTCTATTAATTGATTATTTGAAGAGATAAATATCACTTCTGAGTCTTGTATTTTATCATAATCTCAGTACTCTTCATTCATGTAACCATTAATTCCTGCGCACATCAATACAGTCATTTATTTATTTAATTAAACAAGTGATAAGATTGTGGAAAGGCAACGTGATCTAATATTTAAATATATTAATTCTGCAGCAAGATCACTTTTGTTTGAATCTGCTTCTTGGTATATCAGTCAAACCTCACTGTGCCCAAGTGTTTTCATCTGGAAAATTGGAATAAAATACACATGTCTCACAGGATTATCACTTTTATATGTTAAGATACGTGAGTTGCTTAGAAGAGTTCATGGTTTCTAATAATTACTAAATGATTTTAATACAAACCAATAAATATATGCTATTCAAAAGAAAGGTACTGACCGGGCGCGGTGGCTCAAGCCTGTAATCCCAGCACTTTGGGAGGCCGAGACGGGCGGATCACGAGGTCAGGAGATCGAGACCATCCTGGCTAACACGGTGAAACCCCGTCTCTACTAAAAAATACAAAAAACGAGCCGGGCGAGGTGGTGGCGGCACCTGTGGTCCCAGCTACTCGGGAGGCTGAGGCAGGAGAATGGCGTAAACCCGGGAGGCGGAGCTTGCAGTGAGCTGAGATCCGGCCACTGCACTCCAGCCTGGGCGACAGAGTGAGACTCCGTCTCAAGAAAAAAAAAAAAAAAAAAAAAAGAAAGGTACTGTTTTCATAAATGCTGTGTGTAGTTATTCCTGTATCATTCAAAAGCACAGGAAATAAAAGAAAAATAGAAAAGTGTGACTGCACAAACTGAAAAGCTTCTGTGCAACAAAGGAAACAATCGACAGAGTAGAAAGGCAACCTGTGGATTGGGAGAAAATATTTGCAAACCAAAAACATCTGATAAGGGGCTAATATCTAAAATATATAATTTAGATATTAAATTTGTACAATGCAACAGCAGAAAAAACCTACAAATAACCCAATTAAAAATGTACAAAAAATTTTAATAGACATTTCTTAAAAGAATACATACAAATGGCCAACAGGTATATGAAAAGATGCTCAATATCATTAATCACCAGAGAAATTCAAATCAAAAATATAATAAAATATTACTTCACACCTGTTAGGCTGGCCATTATATAAAATAAAATAAAATAAAATAAATAAACCCAGAAAATAACAATTGTT
Source organism: Rhinopithecus roxellana (assembly GCF_007565055.1). Classification (NCBI taxonomy): domain Eukaryota; kingdom Metazoa; phylum Chordata; class Mammalia; order Primates; family Cercopithecidae; genus Rhinopithecus; species Rhinopithecus roxellana. The sequence goes on along the minus strand of NC_044569.1, from coordinate 32,759,038 downwards.
GGTGAGGATGTGAAGAAACTGGAACCCCTGGTACACTGTTGGTGGGGATGTAAAATGGTATATAAGCCAACCAGTGTGGAGTTGACCCAGGAAATTAAAAATAGAACTACAGTAGGATTTGGCAATCCCAATGCTAGATATTTGTTCAAAATAATCGAATACAGGATCTCAAAGAGATATTTGCACTCCCATGTTCATTCCAACATTATTCACAATAGCCAAAAGGTCCAAAAGGTGGAAAGAATCTAAATGTCCATGGACATATAAAAGGCTAAAAAAGGATGCAGTATATATACAATGGAATATCATTAGGCCTTATAAAATAAGGAAATCTTGTCATATGCAACAACATGGGTGAAACTTAAGGACATTATGCTAATGGAAATAAGCCTGTCATAGAAGACAAATTCTGCATGATTCCACTTATTTGAGTTATCTTAAGTAATCGAACTCATGGAAGTAGAAAATAGAATGGTGGCTACCAGAGGCTGTGGAAGGAGGGGAAAATGGGAGTTGACGGTCAGTGGGTATAGAGTTTCAGTTATAAGAGATACAAAATCTTCTAGAGATTGGCTGTACAACATTGTGTTTACGGCAAAAATACTGTACCAGACACTTTAAAGTTTGTTAAAAAGTAGATTTGGTGCTTCATATTCCTTTCCACAGTAAAAAAAAAATCAGTTCAAACATTTCAAACCCAGAAAAACTGGTGAAAAAAGATACCACATAGCCCAACAACCAATGGGTTATCTGTATTTTCCATTTTCAATTCCATCTCCTGGTAGGACAGAAACTAGAGGGTAGGGTCTATTCTACAACATCTGCACAACTTGACTGTGACTAGATTTTATTAGACAAAAATGCTTTAAATAGTGTTAAATCAGTTAGGATTTCTTTCCTGGATAAGTAAGGATAAATCTGTGCAAATTAACTTTTTAAAAATTGGATCTATTAAAAACTGAAATGGAACCTATTTTAAAACTAAAAACCCAGGAGTAGACTTTAGGCACAATTTAATTCAGATGGTGAAATTATTTGGAATGATTTTCTTGCGTTCTGCTTTCCACTGAACTGGTTTTATTCTGTGACTCCTTGCCATCCCAGGCTTGTTCCTTCCTCAGTGACAGCTTGCAACCTCAAACGCTGTCTGCTTCTTTTCAAGCCAACCTATATTATTAATATCTCATATGATACAGATTTATAATCTAGTGATATAATATCTTTTCATAACGAAATAGTGCAATAGGTCCAATAATGCTCAACAGACCATTTAGACATATAGTAAAGCCCTAAGATAAACATCCATTTGGCTGCTATTTTATGCAGATACCTGGATCAATGGCCTCGATCTGAGTATTTGATAGAAATAGTGTAAACAGTGTCATAATATCTCATTTGCCTGATTTGGTGGCATATTATGATCCGTTACTTTAACCACCAAATTTAATGCATTAGTTGCATGACCCCAAATCCATGTAACCATGGAATCAGGAGTGAAATCAGGTTTCTACAATGCTTATGGACTAACAATGTTTTCCTCAGAAAAACATCAGGGCGCTGTTACCAGGAAAGAGATGAAAGGATACTCAGTGGCAAAATCCACAGATGACAACTGTAGTGGTAACTTACTTCCCTCTTTGTCCTCTTAACCCTAATAAGTGAAATCTAATTCAGATAGAGCCCATTGATCTAAGTATCTGCACAAAATAGGAGCCAAATGGAGGTTCACCTTAGGGCTTTATGAATACAGTTAAATGCTGCATTGAGTATTATTGAACCCAAAGGACTACTTGCAATGAAAATTGTATATTAACCTACTATCTATTTCATATGGTAGAAAACTACAGTAACAGACTACAAAAAAATTCCAGTTTTCAACTATACCCCTTCTTTTATTTCCTGTACAACACTAATACCAACTGAAGTTATCTTGCTCATTTATGTGATTATGTTTTGTTACATCTCTTTCTAGAATGATCATTCTGTCTCTTCAACCACAGCAAACACTGCATCTAAAACTGTACCTTGTGCATGAAAGATATTCAGTAAATATTTGTTGAAGAAATAAATCCTAGTATCACTCCCTGATATGATCAGACTCTGTGTCCCCACCCAAATCTCACCTTGAATTGTAACAGGGTGTCCCAGTCCGAAGGAAGTCAGGCAGGAGGAATTTTCTCTTTCTCAGAGGAGAAACAGTCTTTTGTTCTATTTAGGTCTTTGACTGATTGGATAAAACCACCTCGCATTAGGGAGGGTAATCTGTTGAGTCAAATATCTACTGATTCAAATATTAATCTCATCCGGAAACACTCTCAAAGACACAAAGTATTAGGTCATCTTGCTTTGCTATAAAGAAATACCCGAGACTGGATAATTTATGAAGAAAAGAGGTGTAATTGGCTCACGATTCTGCAGGCTGGACAGTAAGCACGGTGCTAGTGTCTGCTTGGTTTCAGGTACAGCCTCGTCGGGAGGTTTCAACCATGGTGGAAGATTAAGTGGGAGCAGACACTTCACATGGCAAAAGGAGGAGACAGAGAACGAGTATGTGTAGGGGAGGTGCCACACACTGAAACAGCCAGAGCTCAGGAGAACTCATGTACTATTGTGAAGTCAGCACCACAGAGCCAGGAAGGCTCTGCTCCCATAACCCAAACATCTGTCACCAGGCCCCATCTCCAGCATTGGGGATTACAACTCAGCATGAGATTTGGGTGGGGATAAATATCCAAACTATATCACATTCCCAGAATAGTGTTTGCCAAATATCTAGGAAGCCCATGGCCTAGTCAAGTTGATACATAAAATTAGCCATCACATCCAGTATGTCAGACTGTGGAATACAGACTGCGGCAAATGACTCTAACTATATTATAACTATCTTATAATTATAATATAACTTCCTGCAGGGGATGGAGGGAAAAGGAGCAGAGCTGCTCACCACCGCGGGGGTGGGGAAGGATTACAGATAAAGAGCAGAAGGCTAATATGAACCCTGTGACACTGGATTAGAGTTGGAGACATCAGTATGGACTCTTGTTTAGCTCGATTCACATGCAGACGATTAGATACAGAGGTCGTAGAGCTTTGTATATAGGGGATACCATATACACATGGATTTTTGAGTCTTGTCCAGTGACAAGACCTAGAAGAACGGCATCCCAATAGCAAAGAGCACATTTACTTTCAGATTTGGGGTTCTAATATCCTTCTCCAAAGAAATGAACCAGCTCTCTTTAAACAAACGACTGATTATAGGACTAGGTCAGGGAGCATCCAAGATGGAGCTTGAAGCATCTTCTTCCAGAAAGCATAGAAATATTCGAAACCAGGAGAGGAAAGTAAGTGCATGTCAAAAAGACAAAGAATTCAACTTGAGAGAGGTCCCCGTAGTGAAAGGTGAACTGACATAAGAAACACAGTGAATAACACAATATTAAGTTATAACTTGAAGTGTAAATTAAATATATGCAAAATACAGATATAAATAAATAATTGAATAAACAGTTAAATGTAGATAAAAAGACAAATCTCCCTTAGAGAAAAATTCCAAATAGTGTAAGTAGCCATTCTGCTTCCAGAAGGAGCTAAATATTCCCACCTCCACTCTTTGAAGGTGGGCAGAACTTACAGGTTCACAAAAAACAGAGTATGGAAAGAGGGAAAATAACTTTATAGTGAAGAAAACTTTTCACACTAAGCAGTTTAATAAAATTAAATGTTACCATAACAAATTAACATTAACATAAGACTTGTTGTATATCCTGCATCCCATAATATGATGTGGTAAAAATGGCACCTCACCTCTGGAATTTCCCCAGAGCCATAACTTCAGTGAGATCATGACAGAAAACATCAGACAAACCTAAATTCAGGGGCATTCTATGAAATAGCTGACGAGTGCCCACCAAAACGGTCAAGGTCCTGAAGAACAGTCTGAGAAACCTAGCACAGAGAATAAAGAGATGTGATAAGTGAATGCAACCTGGTATCACGAACTGGATTGCAGAAGAGAAAAATTACATTCTTGGAAGAACTATTTAGATCAAATGAAGTATAGAGATTGCTTAATATTAATGTACCAATACTCCCTTCTTAATTTGGAAATGTATCATGGTAATGTATAATGTTAAATTAAGAAAAATTGGGTAAGGACAATGCAGGAACTCTATATTATCTTGGCAATGTTTTTTTAAAAACTGAATCCATTCCTAAAGGTAAAGTGCATTTTTTGAAGAGTGTGCTTCTTTTTGTGGAAGATTGTGTTTTTTTAAATTTTTTTCTTCACATGAAGAAAATTTTAAACAAACTAAAAGTCAACTATTTCTTTAATATTATATACATCTCCCCATAAAAGTAGCTGAACCTAATACATTATTTTGGAAAGGAAGAGACAGATTGAAAGAGGGTCATTTTAAACAAACTTTTCTATTTTTCTCACTATATTAGCCTATTCAGCTTTGTAACGTGTTTTTCCACCATATATGGTCATTTATATTTTACTGTGCAATCTAGATTTCCAATTTCCAGTCCTAAGGATGTTTTTTTCTTTTTTGTTTTTAATCTCTAGCTTTTGTTTTTACCCATTTTATCTCATATTTGCATATTTTATTATGTATCTTCTTGTTTGTCAGAATGACCAGAGATTTGACTGATTTTCTGTCTACTCTAAATTTTAAAAGTCAGTTTTGTTGATCACTTTTACTATACTTTTGTCAAATTACTTTAGTTCTGCTTTATCTGTAGTAATACTTCACGCTTTTTTCCCACTTTTGGTGATTTGAATATATTTTTACTAAAGCATTACATATATATAGACAAGAGAATGAAAATAAATATCCAGATCAATAAATTATCACAAAGCAAACCAGTATTTACTTAACCCCTGAAATAGAAAAACAATGCCAGCACCCCAAGAGCCTCCATTATATATCTTTGGTTGCCTTCATTCTGCTATTTGGAAACCATTCTCTGGCCTTGTGACTCTATGAGAAATTTTTATTCTTTCTGAGTTTTATACAACTGGAACCCTAAAGGGAGCATGCTTTGGTGTCTGGCTTCTTTGGCTCAACATTGCTGATGAGATTTGTCCACTGTTTTTACTCACAATTGACGTTCCATTTCATTGCTGTGTATTATAACAGTTGAAGAATATACCTAAAACTGTTTACTCATTCCAATATTTTCTTTTTTAATTTTTAAGGTGTACTTTTTGTATGGACACCTAGCCCTCTTAATTTTATTTTTATTTTAAAAATTTTTTTTCATATGTATTGGGGAGAGATCAGCTTTGTTTTTATTTTCAGTCTGTATAATTAGCACCATTTTTTGAAAGGCTCTTAATTTTCTCTGTTTTTGTTGTCATGTTTGTTACAAATCAAGTATACATTGTGTTCATGGATCTATTCCTAGATCTTATTACTTGTTTCATTGGTACATTTCTCTCTTCATGAACTAAAAACACACTGGATCAATTATACAGATTTATAATAATCTTGATACTTAAAATATATACTCTTCCACTTTCTTGTTCTTCAGGAGAACCTGGAACATTCCTGGTTTTTCTTTAAATTTTAAAATCAGTTTGCCATTGTCCCCCAATAGTTGAGATTTTCATAAGGCTTACATTGGATCTATATATAAAGTTATCGGCTCCAATTAATGTCTTCACAAATTGTCTTCTAGTCCATGAAAATGTTAAATATTTTCACTTAAAATATCTTCTTCATGTTCTCTCAATAATATTCTATCATTTTCTGTGTAAAAGTCTTGCATATTTTTTGTCAGGTTAATTTCCTAGATGTTTTACATTTGTGATGCTATTAAAATTGTATCTTTATTCTGTGTGTGTGCATGTGTGTGTATGTGCAAGCATTATGTTACTTGCAGACATACATACACATATATAATTCTAATGTTGATTTTTATGGTCAGTGCCCTTGTTTTACTGATTTTTTTTTTTTTTTTGAGACTGAGTCTCACTGTGTTGCCCAGGCTGGAGTGCAATGGGCTCACTGCAACCTCCGCCTCCCAGGTTCAAGGGATTCTCCTGTTTCAGCCTCCCAATTAGCTGGGACTACAGGCACCCGCCACCAGGCCTGGCTAAATTTTTTTTGTGTTTTTAGTAGAGATGGGGTTTCACTATATTGCCCAGGCTGGTCTTGAACTCCTGACCTCTTGATCCACCCGACTCGGCCTCCCAAAGTGCTGGGATTACAGCTGTCACCACACACAGCCTACTGACTCTTCTTAATTATCATACTTTATTGGTTAATTCTTTTGGAATTTCCATATACATAATCTTATTGTCATCAAATATTGTTAGTTTTATTTACCTTTGTCTAAATATTACATTTTATTCTGCTTGCCTTTAGTTAGACTTTCAGCACAATGTTGAACTAGTAGAAAGAAATATTTCAATAGTTTTTCATTAGGAATGCTAACTACTACAGGTTTATTATTAATACATTTATTGCATTAAGGAAGACCCACTTCACTCCCAATTTGCTCCCAGTTTGCTTTTACTGGGGATAGCCTTTGAAATTTACTTAGTAATTTTTATGCTTCTATTAAAACAATAATAAATGTTTCCCCCTTTTTTTGTTAATGCGAGAAATTGCATTGATTTATTTAAAGGTTAAACCAACCCTGCATTGCTGTTTCTGATACAAGTTTCTGTTGCTTTATTTTTACTGATTTGGGTATTCAAAGTATAAATTAAGGCAAACCAGGTACTTGTTTCATTCAAGTAATAGAAAGTATCTTTTGTTGGTCTACTTGATTTAACAGATTTTAAATGAGGTCTGTAGGTGTTCTCTTATGGTGGTAATATTAGCAAAATGTTTCTGTATTTATACAAATACTTTTTTGCATTCATTTTCTTCTTCAAATTTCAGTTAAACTAGAGAAATAATGTCTGCATATATATGGCCACTACATTTTCCATGCATACTATTTAGAAGTTATTTTTATCCTCCTCTCCTTTGACAAAACTAATTTCAATAGTCTGTGTTTAAATAAACAGATTAATTCTATATAAAGATAATAGATTCTCATTTGGAATAGAGATTATAAATTGACTGTACTTTATGTTTCTCCTAATTTCTCTTATTTTGGCAATAATAAAATAATGGCCTTTAAATGCTATCTATCTCCATATTTATAATTCTTTGTGTACTACTTATTTGACTTGATGTCAATAAAAATAACATTTTAAATACGTATTTCAAAATAATGTTTTCATGTTTTAAGTGATTAATTCTGTTGATACATAAATTTAATATAGCCTCATTCTATTCTAGTGGACGCATAAATACACTGACAAAAGAAACTTCTAAGCCAAGAGGCAGATTTTGAATATTGTTCAGAGTAATGGTGGGAGCCAAAACACAGAGCCAATAGAATGCAGATAAAGTAACTTTTATTTGGAGTGTTACAGTTTTGAAACGTTTAGTTAAACGTAAAGGAAAATCCAGCTAATCATGACTTAATAGCTTAATTTTCTCTTTTTTTAATAACAGGAAGTTCAGGGATCCAACAGGTTCCAGGTCCCCCACTCCTGGGCTCTGGGTCGTCAAGCATGTTCTTCTCTTGGCTTTTCCCTTCTTTCTCCATGAGGGTTGAATCTTCAGACTCAGGATTGCAAGAAAACCATAACATTATTGTTGGAACACAGTTGAAATAGTGTAAGATTCACATAATAAGTTATGAAAGAGAAAGTAAAATCTCTTTCTAGTTTCTCTGTTTAAGATCAAGGTAGACTTTTCCTAGAAAAATTACAATCATGTCCAGAGCAAACATTGGCAGCAGCTAAAGCATTATCATCATCAATTTTAATATTGTTTGTGCTGAAATTCTAAGCAAAGAAATAAATACCTTAAAAAAATTGGGGTTGAATTAGCACCTACAAAGTGAGCAATTAATGACTACATAGTAACTATCAATGCCTATTTCCACCTCTCTTTAGATATTGATATGGTTTGGGTGTGTCACCACCCATATCTCATCTTGAATTCCCACTTATTGTGGGAGGGACCCTGTGGAAGGTAACTGAATCATGGGGGCAGGTCTTTCCCATGCTGTTCTTGTGATGGTGAACAAGTCTCATGAGAGCTGATGGTTTTATAAGGGGGAGTTTCCCTGTACAATCTCTCTTCTCTTTGCCTGCTGCCATCCATGCAAGACATGACTAGCTCCTCCTTGCCTTCCACTATGATTGTGAGACTTCCCCAGCCATGTGGAACTGTAAGTCCATTAAACCTGTTTCTTTTGTAAATTGCCCAGTCTTGGGTATGTCTGTATCAGCAGCGTGAAAACAGAGTAATACAGATATACAACATCCACTCATACCTTTCATCCTATACATAGATTAAAATACATGTTTACAATAAATGCACTCATCCCACACAAAATACCCATGTTTTCACCCTTTTACTGCTCCAGTTTCAAGTTCAGGATCTCATGGCTGTGTATAGTTTGCTCCATCAAATTCCAAATTATTGGTTATATTTTGCTTTCCTTAAGGGAAACGAGACAAATTATCCATTCTCAACATACCCAGGATGCAATGGCAGAGAAAGAATAGGGTAACTAAGTAGAAACTAACATTCATTAAGTGGGAAATATGCAACACACATGGTAATTACTGGACGCTCGCCTACATCAGCTCCTGTCCTAAACAAAGAGAGAAAAACTCCTGGCCACAGAGGAAATGGATCCGATTTTTCAGCCACTCATCTTGATTCTTCTCCTCTGACCAGGGACTAATTTAGGCAGGAGCATGTGACTCAGTGGTTGCCAAGGAAAGGTGAGGAGGAACTCACCTCTGTACTGAGAAGCTTATGTCAATACTTTTCCTCAGTGATTCAAAAGAGACTATGGGGAGAAATAGAAACGTCTGACACTTTTTGGGGGTTGAAATGCTCTGCCTACAACTGCTAAAGACATACATGAACAGATTTCTTTTTATATAAATTACATTTCACTTTCTATCATCACAATTAATATGCTACTTGTAGAACACTTTGAAAGTACGCATAGGCAAAAACAAGATTCATAACATAAATTAATCTGAGGATATATCTTCCCAAAAGTCAGGAGTTTTCAGATTAAAAGATGTTGAGGAATTGCATTCTGAAAAAAATTGAGAAAGGCTTTAAAGTCACCACAGGGAAAAGAAATAGTTACTAAGCTTTAGGAATCAGCATGAAATATTAGTAATAATTGAGACCTGGACTACAATGAAACAAACCAAATTTCCACACAATTATAGTGTAGAATTATATAGTTAGTCCAAATATTACTTGAAAGTTGAGTACATATGTTATTTTTAAAAAGTTACTAAATATACCCATCCCTTGCATGTTTAATCAGAAATCTGTTAGACACTTAATTCTTCAATTTAGAATAAAACCAACATATGAATTTATCTATAATTTAATGAAAACAAAGGTTTTTTTTTTAAAGGGCATAGACCAGCACCTCTTGGGACAATTTATCAAGAATTGTATTCACTCACTTAGGATAGATTATTAAGCTATTCTGATCACTTAAAACATCTTCCTGTTTCACTTTGTTATCTTTAACTCATTGTACCCGTATGTTTAAAGTGGGGTAGGTATATCTACCAGTTATGGAATTTATAAATTTTTGAAAGTTACAGAAACATGTAATAAAATACCGTGATCCTTGAAAACTGGCATCCCCATAGACTCCCTTCTAAGAAAATTATTCCCCTGTGCTCTCTACCTTAAGTCTCTCTTGGGATGTGTCATGATCCATTTGTTTTATGTCAAGATGAGTCTAAATGAGAAAAATAATTTGATGAGTTTGACTTCTATTGATTTCATGTTTTATTCTATTGATAAATTTAGTAAGCTTTGTTGTGTGTCAATGTGTATGTCTTAGCTTTCTTTATCAAATGGAGTTTTCTACAACAAAGAACAGCCAAATCGGATTTCATGCTATCTATTTTTCTCTGATGTACTCTTAAGACTTATTTAAAAAGATGACCTGAGAGAGTTGCTAACAAATTCTTACCTCACAGAGTAATCAGGCAACTGGAAATTCTCTCTCCACCTAAGCATGGATAACAATAAATAAACTAACTGACTTCAGAAGCACAGTCAGACTTATGCTGAGTTATACTGAGGATCATAATTGTAAGAAGAATTGATAAATTTCGTAAGTTCAGATATCCCTAGAACGTATAGCATAGAAAGGCTAATTAAATAACTACTACAAAGGACAAGAGTTGAATGAGTTTTGGTGTTTCTATTAAGGGGATCCCCTTAGGGAAGCACAGTTTTGTATATAAGTTGCATTACATAAATGGGAGTTTCACCATAATAAAACCAAAATGATGCAGAAGACATTTTCAAGATGTTTCACATTAGTTTATCCAAATAAAACAAAATTCAGTATAAATCAAAGATGTTTTTATTGTTTAAGCAAAGTACAGGCTCATTATAGTTTAACAATGATTTTAAAAACTATATTGCATCTTTTATTTGTTTTCTCCAAATTCTGCTTGTAGTGACTTTAATTTTGCATTTGGTATTCCAGAAGAGCAGATTTTCTGTTCATGCACTTCTATCCATGTATATGTAGTTACGAATCCTGAGTCGTATGCCTAAAATAAAAGAATATGAGTCAAAGGTATATATTAAGAATACATAATAAAAAATTCTTATTGCAGAGGGTAACAAGAACAATGCATTTTACCTTTAAAGTAACGTAAGCTGGGCATGGTGGTGCACACCTGTAGTCTCAGCTATTAGGAAGGCAGAAGCGGTGAGCTATGATCACATCACTACACTCCAGCCTAGGTGAAAGAGTAAGAACATGTTTCTTTTCTTTTTTTTTAAAGTAATACATAAGTTTCCTAAGTAAAGGTAAAACCTTTATTTCATAAACATGGATGGGATGGTACTTAGTAAATGCTAGACAAATAAGGTATTAAATTCCAACATATGATTATTTACTAGCTCTTTGTCTCTCCACATCTATCATCTATCAATTATCTATCTTTACATCTATATTTTCATTTATTTGATCCTTTTTCCTGTTTTACAGACCTAAATTATCAGAAAAAAATACTTTTTTTAAAAAAGTAATCTCTACTATTAGTATTCCTATTTAAGTTGGCCTTGGTTGCGCAAAACATATTCTGTGACTGTATAAGAAGTGTATTTTTGTACAGCACACTGACTCTACATGAGTTAACCCAACTGCATAAGTTCATTTTCACACTGCTATAAAGAATACCAGAGACTGGTTAATTTATAAAGAAAAGAGGTTTAATTGACTCACAGTTCCGCATGGCTTGGGAAGCCTCAGGAAATGTATAATCATGGCGGAATGTGAAGGGGAAGCAAGGCACGCCTAACATACCAGCAGGAAGGAGACCTCAGGATAAACTTCCATGCTTAAACCATCAGAACTTGTGAGAACTCCATCACTATCACGAGAACAGCATCGGGGAAATGGATTCCATGAGCCAATCACCTCCCACCAGGATCCTCCCTCGACATGTGCATGGGGTTTACAATTTGAGTTGAGATTTGAGTGGGGACACAGAGCCAAACCATATCACCAACATTCTTTCATTTCCTTACAAATTTACTCTCTGTTTATTCAATACAGAATTATATTGAAAAGACATAAAAAAAAATCCTTGATATATGAGCTTTGTTCTTCCCTGGATGACTGTCACTTGAAAAATAATTCAGGAGAAATAATAACAAATAGATATAATAGATACAACAAATAGATATAATAACAAAAGATAAATATCTACTCACTAAGGTGAGTGTTATGACCACAGATTTCCATAAATGATGTGTTGGGCATTAGTCTGACCATCACCCAGAATTCTTGAGAGTCTTCTCTAACATGTACTATAAACTTCTATAGCTGTAATATGTTACAAATATTTTCCCATTTTTAAAGTGGAGACAATTTTCAGATTGTATATAAGCTTTCAAGTGGAATTGCCATGCTAGCTATCTAAATTTTATGAGGAATGTCTCATTGAACTTTGAACATTGTTTTGTGGGGCAAAAGGAGAAAACCGTGTGTGAATATAATAAACTATGTGTTCAGTGTGAGAAAGTATGACTAGTTATATTTTCTTATTTCTGAACTCAACTTGATAGTAACAGAATTACTATTAATAGCAAAACCTAGATATAAAGGCAGTTACCAGACTGGGATACAGGGGTGGTGGGGACAAAATATAGGTACCAGTAAGATATTTTTGATGTTGGAGAACTTGCCTGACTCAGGATTGAATTTGGCAAGGACAAAGTACATAAGCACTAACAATAAACTACTATTAAACTACTGGAAGGTTTCCTTGAAACTTCAAGAAAATAATGGCTCTCAGTGAATCTCCTAGAGATGCTGGTTTTGAAGGCATATAGCACCCACAAGATCCATTCTCAGGTTCTGCTAATAATCTTCATTTCTTCCCTAGACAGAAACAGAATTTCCCCAGTAAGGACATGCTGAGACTTGAACCTCGTAATTGGTTTAGAATCAATTAAGGGAGGTGAGGTCAGATCTTCAAGACAGCAAGTATATATTATCCCGTATGGCTTTTGCCTTAGGGCGGGGAATTACCGGGTTTGAGAGGAGGGGAGGCTGCTATTCTCCAGCAGGTGTAGATGAGACACTTGTGCTGATCCAAAGGGCTTAGGGGAACCTGAATGTTCAACATTCTCAAGCACAGCCACCCTGGAGTCTCCACCCCAGGTCTTAACGTCCTACTTCTTCCCTATCAGAGTCCGACTTTAATATAGAAACACCAGAGATAAGACATAAACCAGGGCACACTGTTCTATTTTCTATCCCAGTTTTCCACAGGCAAAAGCCTTAGCAATTGTGATGGGATGACATGCCAGGGGTCAGGGCACTGCTGTTCCGATAACCCCCGTTCATAGAATGCCTGCTGTTTACAGGCAGGAAGATGTCCACATCCAGCATCCAGTCTGGGAATCTCCATCCTGGGAACACTTTGGGTACCAATTGCCTTTCCCAAGAAAAACAAAACAGAAAAACAATGACAAAAACCCCGGGATAAGAATGTAAGTATAGTTATTTCAGAGGTTCTTCCAGAATATACTAGTAGAGTATTGGGAACTAAGACCAGGACAGGAAGACAGCCATGCAACTCTTTGTTGTCAAGCACATCACAACTGCGCAAAACTAGTCCGTCACCCTGCTGGAAACTCTGGAGGCCTGCACTTCATAATTGCACTATGTGATGGGTGAGGGAGACAAAACCCCAGCAGTCATTGTTTGAAGGTTGCTGGCATTTCTCCCTGCTGTGAGGCTGAGCAAAGCGGGCTCCAGCAGCCAGAAGAAGCCCTTAGAAAATGTCTGCAGTTGCAGGTCATTGGAGATCGGGTCAATGGGCCTTGACATAGGCCCAGGAGGGTAATAATGCTGGACACAACACCAGAGTTCAGTGCATCTCATTTTGATTCCAAGGCTATACGAGCTTCTTGAAACTAGTGTTACAGTTTTTTCTCTTTTTACAAAATTTTCTGGAACACCTTGCAGGCAAAGTGGATTATCACCTCCTTAGAGGTACAACGTGTCATAAACTTTAGATGTAATATCTTTTTAGATGCAATTTTTTTTTTTTTACCCAGAGACTAATCCATTTGTGTATTCATCCATTCAGTCAGCCTGCAATCACTCATTTAGGTATTTATTTTGGTGGAGTGAGAGGTAGTGAGCAGAATCAGCAATT